>NC_142103.1:92512275-92834321 GCF_054644295.1 Miniopterus natalensis | reverse complement strand
TAGTGGACTAACAAAGAGACTCTTCAGCCTTCGAAATATTTTAGCATCCAAGATGTGATTTGACAGGCGAGGACGGTCCTCTAGGCGTTGGTTAGTCGATAAATGCATTGCACGCTGTGTGTGCCTGGCACTGTGCCTCGTGAAGTTTTTCTAAATAAGAACTGAATAGAAAATAATGCTTTTTTATTTCTTATTTCAGTTGAGAGATGTTTATCTACTTGTCATTTGCTTTGGGGCCCTAAATGTGGTTGATTTAAAGCGTGGATGTCACTTGAGATCTTTCAGACACTGTGCAGAGCCCACACTCGGTTATTGATTGATACTCGAGAGAAAGACAGCCAGGCTAGAGGCTCGAACAGCTCTCTATCTAGGCTGAATGGTTTTAATCATAAAGAGGTTGGGGTTTTTTCTTAATTCCTAAAGCTTCCTGCATTCCACCCCTTCCACAGAGCTCTTGTTGCATTGAGGGAGGGAGGCTACGGATTAGAAAAGGTGGGAAAGCTGAGAACTGTATGGTGGGAAGCCATGCAATTAAAACACTGACTGAAATTATTACCTGATTTCATAATTGACAGAATATTTAATTCAGATATAGTAAATTGACACACCTCTACACAGAGACAATTATGACTGACTGTATAACACCTGACAGAATCAATTATAACTGACTGTTGTTTGATACCTTTGCGCGGAAATCAATGAAACAGACATTCAGAACAGAGACGGCTGCCGCCTGTGCGCCTAAGCCTGCCTCCATTCAAATAGAATAACCAGTAGGTGATGTTAAAATGTTTTTGCCTCCTGGTTTCTAGTTCCGTGTGTTTCTTTAAGTCCAGAAAGGGTTTTACGAAGAGTAAAGAGCTGAAAAGAGATTTTTGTCTTACTGACACAATATCTGAAGTAGAGATGGTTTCCTTAGATGGGAGAAATACTCCATTACAGTTTCAAATAGTTCTAACATTTTACTTGATCAGTTGACTTAAATAAAATATTTAATACAAGTCCAACCTGCAGACGATGGCCTAGTTCATTTCATATAGAAAATACTATAACTTGCATGTTTTCAGGTTTTAGATTCTAATCAGTAGAAACCAACTTTTAAAATTAGCAGTTCATTTTATTGCCTGATAAAACATTGGGTGAATAATTAATATCTAGGCTCACTTGTTTTTTCATTGTTTTCATAGGGGTTGGGGACAGGATATTCTTGATAATTAGTATGTAATCCTAAGGAATCAACATGTGGGATGGACCAGAGTAAATAAGCTGTGGGTACATGTTCCTTAAATGTGATTCCCAGGACAAGTAGATTCGCGTTGCTGGTGCGTTAAGATGAATGACTTCTGGTGCTACTGCAGTTCATTGGAGTATATTTTGCTGATGCACTTGTACGTAGGAAGAGCATTTCCTTCCCTATCTCTGCAAAGTTTGGGGGTTTTGTGCTGTTTGTTGAGACAGTGACGCCGCGGCCCGTGGCGGGATGGCTGCAGATCTTCTCGGCCTGTTGCCTAATGGCCTCTTGGAATCTTTTAACAGTTGTCCTCAGGCAGCTGACCTGCAGGGCCTGTGGCCATGGCCTCTTTCTCGACCCCCCACACCAGAGCAGGGAGAAGGGATGGGGTTTTACTGGCCACATTAACTGGTTTCCACCATTTAATACCGGTATTTTCCAGTGAGTTCGAAAATAGTGGGTAGGGCATTAAAGGAAACAGGGTGATGGTGTTAATGTGAAGCCTAACATGGTTGGCCTAGGGGCCTACAGTGGGGGAGAGAAAACCCATGAAGAAGGGGTGAGCCCTTTCCCCCTCAGCTCCCAGCCCCGTGGCCTGTGACAGCTCTTGCAGTTGTTTCCTAGAAGATCTTGCCTACATTATTGATTAAATTCTCGTTGGGGAAGCAGGTGGGAGCTTTTTATCTGCGTCTCAAAGTGGCGCGGAATGGGGCCGTGGCCGTGCTGACTGGCGATGGCATATGCTGGTGATCGCAGTTGTCTTTTACGAAGAAGAGCAAGTGAGGCCGGTTGTCATTCTAACTCTGCTGTGTGGCAGCGTAAATAGTCCCCTTTCTAACCAACCTGGGGGGAAAGTCAATATCCCATCAGCAGAGGAGGGAAACACATCAGGAGCTGCGCCCTCTCTCCCTCCCGGCCCCACGCTCCGCCGCCCTTTCCCTGCGCCCAGGCCGGGCCACAGCCGCCCTGGTTGGGGCCCTTGTTGCCTGTTCCCAGGCTCCGATAATTAGAACTTTCTAAGTCTCTTTCTGTGGCCTCCGCTTTTCCACCCCCTTGGGGCATTTCAGCCCTTCCTACTAAACGTTCTTGTTTGAAAGGCAGTGGATGTGATTTAGCAAATGCGAGTGTGCAGCTAAGGAACAAAAGTCCCGGGAGCGGGAGCGGGAGCGAGAGCAAGAGCGAGTTTTCCGGGCGTCTTGTAGAATTCGGGGTTGCTCTGCTGTTTCCGTGGCGCTTCTCTTTCTGTGACTGACATGATTTCCTTCCCAGTGTTTTCCTATTCCCAGCGCTGGGCACCTTGGCCCAGGCTGACCTCCGAGGGCCTGCCCTGCGTTCTCTGGGAGCTCTGGCTACCTGGGTTGGCATCTCCATCCTGGCTACCAGCTGGGTGACCTTAGGCAAGTGACTTGACCTCCCAGTTTCCTCAGCCAGAAAATGGGGATTTAAAAATAAAAAATAAAAGTGGGCCTCTCCAAACACCTCACAGTGTTCCCAGACAGCTTTGAACAAAACTTGGTCATCTTAACAATCCTGGGCAGGGTTGGCTCCCCTAGGGATCACCCGTATCACCAAAAGATCAGACCTGGGTGTCGCAGCCCTACTGCTCATTTAAAAGAATCATGTGTGGAGGTAGGAGGCTCTGGGGAGGGAAAGGACGGCTCTTCTTTCTGGCAGGAGGTGCCCTTCTCCAAACCAGAAGGTGGGGGGTGGAAGGAACAGGAAGCAGGTGGGGGGCTGTGCATTCCCGGAGTTCACAGGCACACAGTGTGGACAGAGAAGAAAAAGGCAACCTTGCCAATGAGCAGGTGCTGTCCAGACAGCCTGCCCTTGTCTCTATCAGCAGAGGAGGTTCTCTGTAGCAGAGGGATGCAGACCTGGGACTAGAAGCCAGCTAGGCCCCGCTGACCTGGGGAGCTGGCACTGGGAGACCCGGGCTTCCTTTGAGACAAAGTGTTTCCTGCCACATCCATACTTTGCATGCAGTTGTGTGCATACGCTCAGCAGCGCTGCAAAAGTGGCATCTGCAAGTGGCGTTCCCCTTGCCTGCCGCACATGGGCGCACACCTGCAGTTCCCATCAGTGGAGGGTGGCCGTGTCCCCCAGTGCGCTGAGGCAGCTAGGTGCTCAGGAGTGGGCAGGGGCAAGGAAGAATGGCTTCCACAGAGGAGCCTTGGGGTCTCGGCACCCCTTGCCTGGGACTGTCCCAGGGGTAGAACAGTGACAGGACATCTGAGCCATCGAGCTGCAAATATAATCCACATGCCCTTCACTAGTGTGCAAGGAGTACTGAATGGTACTGAATGGGCTTTGAAGAAGCTCCCTCTAAATGTAAAGTAAGCACAGGGCCTAGAGCCAGTGGTGCAGTAACTGTGATGGTGTCAGACGGGTACTAGACTTATTGCGGGATCACTTCAGAAGGTATACAAATGTCTGATCGCCATGCGGTACACCTGGAACTAATATAGTATTGTATGTCACCTGTAATCCTTTTATTTTTATTTCTTTTTAGGTAAAATAAAGAGGCAGTATATTACCCCCAAAGTTCGTGAGGACTACAGAAATCTCAAGAACATAACGGAGCAGTTCTTGTCCCAAAGTGGTTACACCGAAGTGAACCTCAGCAAACTCTTTGTGGATTGTGCTGTGAGATGCTGAGGGCACCGGGAAGTGGCCGCGGGGCTGGTCAGATGAAGACTCCTGCGGCTTCCTGGCACCTCCGTCGCCTCCCCCAGGCTCCCAACTGCTTCTCTGCTTCACCTTTCCGTGGGGACTGCGTCTCGTGTCTGTGTGCATGTGGTTTGGGCGGGGGATTATTAAAGGGACTGCAAAAGTGTTTAACCTCCGGAGCATCAGGGAAAATGAATACAGCCCTCCATTTACAATGGACCACATGCTATTGAAACATGACCCTGTAGCCCTGTGCAAAGTGCCCGAAGAGCTAGCTGCTCTGGATTCGGGTTCGGATTCCGGACTAGATTTCTAGGGAAGGGGTCAGTGAGGGAAGGGAAATGCATTGAGAGCGGCTGGAATGCAAGTGACCCCAGGCGTTGCCCCAGGGCCTTCAGCAGAGGTGCCCCCAGAACGAGAGGCTTACAGAGGCTGGTAGGAGCGCTAACGTTTTTGCCTTTTCACACGCCAATTAAACCCAGGCTAAATCCAAGTGCTTCCCAGCCGCTGGCTCCAGGAGTGGCTGTCCTTTTCAGTCTTGTCTTTTATATACTAATCGAGGTGGGGGATTTAGAAGCCTTGCACTCACTAAATAGATTAAACAGAGCTTACTTGTTTATTGAATTGCTCCAAAGTCCAACACACACATGCACATGCACACTGGGCAGGTGTTTTACACTCACATTCCTTTTCCCCCCTTAAGTAGAAAATCCAGGCAAAGGTTTATACAGCAGGAAAGTACATTTAAAAGACTTTGATATTCTCTAACATTTCAGTAAAAATGTATAGCGTTGGGGGTGAGGATCGGTGTGTTGCATTCAGAGGGGCAGCTGGTTAATTGCCCTGGTGCTATTTTTTCTCACTATCTGCCAGAGGCTGAGTGTCCTTCAGTGTCACAGCCTTTCCTTTCTTACATTATTGATAAGCTTATACTAACAAAATGTATTTCCCCTGCACAACTATGCTTTATTTTTAAAACTGTTTTCCTATGTGTTTTTAATAAGTTGCGCTTTATTTTTTTCACTTAAGAATAAAGGTTTCTAAAAAGGAAACCAGTTGCAGTGAATCCATATTAGGAGCAAAATGTTCACTAGCGGGGGAGCCGGGAATAAGGGCTCCCCTTCCCAAACCTCAGCCCAGTGACAAGTGGCTCAGAGATGCTGGGCGAGATTTATGCCCCAGTGTTCTGAGCGCCATTCGGGAGAATGTCCCTGGACTTCGGGCCCTTTAAGAGATGAAGTTTGGCTCCTCATGTCCTTTGCTGACTTGGACAGCCGCAGAGAGCTGAGCCAAAGCCCAGTGGTGTTTCTTTTGGGAGAGCAGAGGTGACAGCTCCTGAGAGAAGGGCACCCCACCAAAGAAAGGTCACCCAGCGTGGACCCTAGTGAAGGGATCCCTCAAGCAGGGGAGGTGGCGCCGCCTTCGAGCTCCCTGTGCCTTCTCTCTTCTCTCCCTCATGTCTCCTCCTTTCTCCACCGTCTCTTACACTCGGGTTCTTCGTAGAAACACTTTGGGTTTAGGGCCCTGTCCCTTAATGCCTTGGTACTTCGGGCTCTGCAAGCCCTCAAAAGTCGGAGCACCCAGTGGCTTGGGGAAGCTAAGGGATTGGGGTGGCTTCCATTGCTGTTTCCATCTCAGGGGAGAGCCGGTTCTCTAACGTGTGCTTCCCGAGCCCACGCCCCCACTTTGCTTTCGAAGAGAAGACTTTTCCTTGATTTCTTGGACCTGGAGTTACGGTAAATAGAACCAGAGCATTATCCTGAACTCAGTCATCGAGAAACTCCAGGAGGCTCAAGGAACTTGTCCCTGGTCTGTTCGTTGCTGTGCGTCTAGATTGTAATCGCTGTGAGGGCAGGAAGCGGCCTGGTGAGAGTCTGCAGGAAGGCGGGCGTCTGAGAACAGCCCTTGAAAAGACCTAGTGCCGCGGTTTATGTTTTCTTATTCCGATCTGCAACTCCAGATTAGTTAAGAGGCTTTCTCCGGGAGGCCCCTAAGGGGTCGAGAATGTTATAGAAAGTAGAAACTGCCACTTGGATGAAGAAGTCCAGTGGATCTGTCTTGGGAGATTGGAACGTGGCGTACAAACTTTTCTCTGAGTTTCTACTCCTTGGTTTGCATCAGCCGATGGCACAGTGGGCAGGACGGGTGCAGAAATACCGCCCACTTCTTTGTAAGGGGGAGCCCACCCAAATGTCCTCACGGGCTCCCTGGGTGTTCAGCTTACGTGCTAAAAGTGAAGGGGTGGAACAAGCGGGGTTCACACTAGAGACAGACAGGGACTGTCCACTGGGCAGCAGCTGTCCAGCGATGCTGAGAGGGACAGAGCCCAGGGTGGCCACATCCAGTTTTCAAGAGAAGCTAGGAAACCTGATATTCCATAAAGCCTCTCGATTTCTAAACCTTGGCAATTGATTTTTTAAAATAAAAATGTAAATACTGCGGGCCAGACTAAACCTCTGGGCTAAATTTAATCCTGGCCCTTTGGGAAATGGTACCCTAAAAGAACCCTGCTCTTCTCGGAGCCCCGCACGTCTGAAAAGGGCATTTTTCCTGTTGAATTTAGGAAGCAGGGTCTGCCTGCATCGGGGTGCGCGATGTGCCCAGCCTCACCCCTCCACGTACAGAGAGATGGGAGGCCAGAAGTTGAAAATCCTACAAAGGGCATGCTCGGTAAGACTTTAATTTATTCAGGAAACCGGAGTTCACAGACTGGACTTTGGGAGACAGTGGTGACGGGGTGAAGTCACTGCCCCTCACATCACCCCCTTCTCCAGCCAACCTCTTACTTCCAACATCCACACGTACACACACACACCTCGTGCCTTCTCGAACATACCATTGAATGTAGTTTGGCAGGAGACGCAAAGATAAGGAAACTCCAAAACCAAATTTCCCCGTCTTCTATCAGGGTTTTACAAAAAAACACACCAAACCCAGACCCTCTTGTCAGAATCTCCCTTCTCTCTCTCTCCCTCCCTCTCTCTCTCTCCCTCTCTCTCTCTCTCTCTCTCTCTCTCCCTCTCTCTCCCTCTCTCTCTCTCTCCCCCCTCACCTAAACATTTCTTAATTGAACCGTTTGCTGTGGAGCTTCCTTATAGCACTTTAATAGATTAACTCATCTGAGCCAGCCTCAAATTTCAGATTAAAATTCCTTCATCCCGAAGGCAGCATTATCAGGTTGTTGGAGGCTGTTTTCAAACCTTGGTTTTGAATAGCAGCGGCTCTGCATTAATTTAACCACTAAGCTAATAAGTAGGTTTCGTTTTGTTATGCTAAGCTTTATTGCTTTTCTTTTGATCAGAATGGTGTTGTTGAGCAAAGCAGCAGACAAGGCATTCTTTGATGAGGGAATTAGCGCTCCATTCTTCCCCTTTTGTTCATAGCACAGTGGAATATGTAAGTACCTGAGGGTGTCAAAGGAGCGCAGGTTCTATTGCAAAGTGCTCGCCTTGTTTCTCTCAATAGCTGACTATGAGATGATAAACCGCTTAATACACTGTGCTAATTGGATGAGAGCAAAAAGAGATGGGAATTAAGGCGAGGCAAAAGCAGAGAGTGCAACCAGCCTTCAATTCACTCTTTCACCACTTTACCAGCTCCAAAGGAGGCACAAGCTTTCTATAAGCAGACTAGAGGTTTTGTGCAGAGATAAAATGAACGTGTTAGTGGATTCAAGCAATACACTAATTATTGCACAGTATAAATACCACTACTGGTTTTATAACAGGGAGGTAAACTTCTTTTGAGAGGGTTATAGGATTGCTTGGCAGTGGTGTAGAACCTAATAAGGGCCCAGAGTAATAACCCCCTGGATTAACAAAATTGCTGCTTCTAAGAAGTATGATTCAGGCTTTTACGAAGATTTCCGGAAAATGAATAAAAATGACTGAATGACATTTCTTAATGTATAACTGGCAATCGCTCCCCTTTTCTTTAAAGGAAAAAACGTATACTTCAAACTGGCCCGTTAATAACGTCCAGGGACAACACGACTTTTGCCTTTGAAAAGTGCTTTTGCCTGTCAGGTAGCAGGTTTTCTCCCCGCCCCCCAGCCAGGCTGCCACTGTCAATTAAATATGCAGTTGCCCTGGGGAACTCGGTGTTCCAAAATACCATTTTAGCCCCGTTTAAGACCCCCTTCATTCAGACACACTCACTTTTGTGTGTACACATACACATGTTCACGTACACATTTTCCCCCCTAAAAGCAAGTTGAATTAACCCATGTGTAATTTTCCTTCCTCTAACATCAGCCCCCTTTTCCATTCTAGTAAGATCTCCACATTCAAAATGACACACAAAAAGGGAACTACTCGTGCCTTGTCTCTTGGTACTATAAATAAAAATAATAATAAATGTTTGCCCCGCTGGGGGGTGGGGTAAAGGAGAAAAAAATGGAAAATTGGCTGGGCCAATACCAGTGACTCTTAGCTAAAGTCTGACGTTCAAGTCCCCAGTCGTCCCAAAGCTTCTCTTCAGTAGTCACTGTCCCCTAATTCATCTACTTCCTATCTTCTCACCACAAAACTAAGCTGTCACCCTAACCGCTGTCCACAGTGCAGGCCCCCGGTAGTTGGCGAGGGAAGAACACTTCGGGGCGCCTTCTGATAACGCTGTGCCAGCTGCCTGCCCCCCGCCTTTTCTTTCAGGGCCTTACTCAGCTCTGGCGAGCCTGGCTGAAAATGTAGCAAATTAACTTACCCCTTCCCCTCATCCTTCCCACAGAGGCCCGGGCCGGGTCCCCAATCACCCCTCACCCCCAGATGCTGTGGGGGTGGCCCTGGAGAGCAGATGGTGGGGCATTCTGCCCCGGGTGTGACAGGGGACAGCCAGGCCCCTATCCGGGGGGCTCCCCAACTCACCCAGGCTCCGCACCTCCTCCGTGGTGGAAGAGGTTTGCTTAAGGTGGGGGGGGGTCAGCGGCTCCCAGCATTGTGACCGCGTTCCCAGATATTGGGGCCAAATTGGGTTGCCATTCATTAATAATGCTCACAATAAGATTAAATCATTCTGGAAAATCTCATAAAATCCCCCTAAGTACGCTCCAGTGGCTCTTTCCAATCCCCATCATTCAGCACTTGGGGAGGTTTGGAAAGAGAAGAAAATTGGTTTCTTTGCTTTTAATGCTGCTTTGAAAAGATACTCAGAGTTTGTCATGCGTGACATGTCACATGTTTAATGTGGACTTGCTGGAAGTCAGGGGGTCTTTAGCGTGTGATATTTATGGGGAATATTAAGTGCAGAATGAGGTCCCTCCAGCTGGGGAAAGTTGAAAGAATAGGAGGCCCAGGACCCGGGCTTGTTTGCGGCATCAGAATGACACAGGATTAAGAGTTTGTAAAACAAGGCGAGGGGTTCTCATTGGCCGGTAATAAACGTAATCCTTGGAGGTAATTTCACGCAATTTGCTTCTGCTCCATGGAAGGGTCAAATGAGAAAAAATGACTTAAAAAAGAGTTCATTAACAGGAAGAATGGTACTGTTTCTCGTACACCATCCAACTGGCAGCCTGGAGGGGGGGAAAGCCCGACGGAAACAAAAAACCAAAATCGACGGAAAATTGATATTGACCACCAAAAAGAAAAAAAAGGAATCCTTTCCCTCGCGTCCCTTCTGCACTTCCCCGTCTCCACTCCAAACTCCCGAGTAGCTGCGCCGCCCCAGGAAAGCGGCCTTCACCCCAGGAGACCCTCCGGAGTCGGGAGCTTTGAAACGCTCAGATGCCGGGGGTGTCCTAGAAAGTTCCCGCCGGGCCTGCTAAAGCCGAGAACGGGGTGTGCGGCGGGCCCGGCTGCGGGACGGTGGCTGGTGGCCTGCGCCCCAGGCCCCAGGCCGGGCCCCTGCTTGTGAGAGTCCAGGGTGCTGATGACCCGCCTCGGCCCGCTGCCCACGGTTTCCAGCGGGTGGGGGCTCCGGATTTCGGGGGCCGGGGGCGGGGAGCGAGCTGAGGACGCCCCGGCCCGAGCGCCGCAGCTGCGGAGCGGGCCGCCCACCGCGAGCTGCCGCTGACCTCGGCCCGACCCCGCACCTGCCCCCGGGCCGCGCACACAGGCGCCCCAGGCCGCGAGGGGACCCGCCCCCCTTCCCCAGGGCGCCGCCTGGGAGCGCGCGGAGCCCGACGGCCCGGCCCGGGACGCGCCCGCGCCCCCCGCGGCGACCGGTGGCCCGGGGCCTGGCGGGGCCAGCGGGTTCGGGCTCCGAGAGGCGAGGCGCTAGTCACGCCGCCGCCCCCACCCCGCCCGCCCCGCTCCCCAAAGGTCCGGCGCGCTAATTACTGCAAATTGAAACTAATTAAGCTTCCCTTCCCTTTCCCATCACCCTGGGAGCGCTGGCGAGACCCGGCCCCGCGGGCGGGCGTACACCCCGCGGTCACCCCGCGGGGTGCAGGCAGGGCCAGGGGTAGGGAGAGGCACCCTTCCGGCTCGGGGGAGGGGTGCGCCCGGAGGGTTACAGATCGAAAATCTGTTGGGGGGTCTCCTCTCCAAACTTGAGTTGTTTGTATTTTTTTAAATGTCTCCATTTTCCAGTGCCTGGCTAAGTGATGTAATGACATTTGTCGAGTTAAGATCTGCCACTTGGATACCCCTCGCTGCCTTTCCCGTCACCATCCCCGAGGTCTCTCTCGCTCTCTTTTTCCCTCCCTCCCTTCTCCCGAGAGTGTACCGTACCCCGGGGAGCCCGCCCCTCCGAAGCCAACGCCTGGGTTTCTCGCCCTTACCTGTCACCGAGGACTGAGCACTTCCTTGCTGCGTGGCACTTTCCAGGAAGAGCTTCCTTCGACTTCCGAGCCAAGGCTCCCGCTCACTTCAAATTTGTCTGCACCAGCAACAACGCCTACCTTGCACACACACACACACACACACACACACACACACACACATACACACACTCCAGCCACCCCACCTCCGTGGCCCAGGACCCCAGCTCCCGCTGCGACACCAGCCTGAGGAGCAGAGATGCCGGTGGAGAGCGCCACCGCGGTGTCCTTAGCCTTTGCAGGAAACCCGGATCCCTGTGAGGACCAGATTCAAAGCAGGGACCTGTGCCAGGAAAAGGGGAGCGCAGCTAAATCCTGGAGATGCTAGGGCGCCCAGCCCACCGCTGGCCTCTGGGGGTCCCCCTTCCACTGTCCCCTCAGCGCCTGCACAGAGCATTCACACTGCCTTTTGTTAAACATATAATTTTTTTTTATTTTGAGCGTGACACTTCTCCACTAGATAGCAAGGAAAAGTGATAACAATTACACATTACACAAAAGTACTGTACCATTGCCTTTATCTTGAAGGTTTCGAAGCGTCTACAGTTAATAAGTTAAATAAAGGGCTCGAGTACATAAATATTTGTCTAGGAACCCTACCGTATCTACAGCACAGTTAAGAACCTACAGGACAAACTTTTACCATACCACGCTGAGTGCAATTGCGTTATAACATTTCAAATATACAAAGCTCTGTTCTTTTTTTTTTTAATAACAATGGTATGTACAGAATCAATAATCACAGTTGGTGACTTCAACAGTCCATATTCTAGCAGAGTATTTCCCTTTGGTTTGATATAAAAACCTTGGTTGGTGTATGATAAAGAAGAGACCAGGAACAAGACGCCCCTTTCCATTAAGTGCACTGTCAGCTATCTTACAGATCCGCGCTCGCCTCCGGGCCCTGGCGTCACGCCGGGGCCCACGCTGCGGAGAGCGACTTGGAGCGCCAGAATGCCGTGGAAAAAAGCTAAGTGGGATGGCAGGAGGAAGAGAGGTTGAGCTTTTTAAATTTTTAACTTCAATACCGGGCGTCTTGGGGAGAAAACCTCCCCGATATTTTCAGTAAAGTAAGAACGGGAGCGAGTGGACCTTGGAGTTGGAGCGAGGTGGGCAGGGGCGGGGGCGGGGCGGGGCGGGGCGGGGGCAGGGCTGGGCCGCGCGGGGCTGCGGCGGGTGGCCGCCAGCCGCGGGGGTGCCACGTCCGTCCGGTAGCGCCGGGGCTGCCTCGGCCGCGCGCAGGCTGCTGCGGAAGCGGCTGCGCTCCCTCGCGGCCTCCCGGGAGCGTGCTGGTCCTCTGATTCCATTTGGTCTTGAGTGGTGCTGAGTGAGGTGACCTTCAGGGGCGCGCCCGGGGCGCGGGGCGCGGGCGGCCTTTAGCACACCTCCTTGCCCGTGCTGGTGCCCGGCAGGATGTTGAGCTGCGTGAGCTGCGCGGCGTGCTCCTTGGCCTTGAGCCGCAGCGCCGCTATGCTGGACGCGCGTCTGTCTGCGGCCGCCGTGGCCGGGTCGGCCAGCGCGCCCGACGCCACCGCGCCCTCCACGGCCGGAGTGGGCTGTCTCAGGAGCGCGGCTGCGGTCGACGCGCTGGTCAGGGGGGCCATGGTGGAGAACAGCCTGCGGGGAGAGCAAGCAGCGCGGTCACGGCCTCGCGGCCGAGGGCGGCGCCTCCCGCCGCCTTTCCCCACGCCTCGGACCCGCAGGCGCAGGGCGGGGAGTAGGGGGGCACGGGCGGGACGCCGGGCGCCGCGAGGCCTCACTGGAGCAGGGAACCGACGGAGAAGACAAGACCGAAGGGCCAGAGAGTCCTGGAGGGGCCAAGGCCGGGCCGGAGGGAGGCCCCGCGGCCCCAAAGCCCGCCGCCCGGTTTCACGGCCTCTGTGGTTTCGCGTGAGGAGCGCCCCCAGCCCAGGCGCCCCACTGCCTGCGGTGCGCTCCGCCAGGACAGAGGAGAGAGACAAAGGGAAGGAGAGGGGTAGGGAGGAGGGAAGGAGAAGGCAGAGGGATCGAAACTGGCCCCCAGCGGTGCTGCGGCCCGTGGTACTCTCTCTAGGGCGATTCTCGACGCGGGGCTGCTTTGGCCCCGAGAAGCCCGCGGCTTCGCCGCCCTCCCGCGCCGGGCTGAGCTGCCGGTGCCCAGCCAATGACCGCGAGGTCGGGGTGGGGGCGCCCGCCTGTTGCTGGCCGACGGAAGGACTGAAGGCTGTGACCCGCCAGAGAGCCCCCATCCAGGCGCAGCGACACCCGTTCCCTGCCGGCTTCCGTGCGCCCCTGCAGCGTCTACCCCCAGAAGGCCGTTGGACCCAGCACTGCCACGCACGCGTACACCTCGACATCCGAGTCTGGGACCCCCACTCTGTGCCACCGCCTCCGGGCAGCACCGGGATTGCTCCGCGCGCTGCCTCCATCCCCTCTGCGCAGCACCACAGCATGTGGGCTCTGCAGCTGAGGCAGGAGCAGCCCCTGGCCACGAGACAGCCTATCCTGCTCCCGCACACTCCCCCTTCTCCCCAGGGCTCCGGCCCCCGGCCCCCGGCCCCTGTAGAGCCAACTAGGGGTTTCCACGACTCGATGTGAGCCGCCAGGGCTGGGGGAGGGCCTCCTCATGCCCCTCATGCCCTGCCCAGCGCACCCCCTCTCCAGCTCTCCGAGCCTTGCAGCCCGGTACCCCAGCCGCGGTTCCCGGCTTTACCAAGTCCCTTGTCCGAAGGTAAAAGGGTGGGGAGCGTGGGGGAGGGGCCCAGGACTTCAAATTCTTTTCCCCATAAAGAAATAAAGTGTGGCCTGGAGGGGGCGTAACATGTCCTGGTTCCACTAGGTAAACTGAGTCACTAACTACACTTCAATAAACTCTCTGTTTATTTTACTGGTTGTTACAAGAAACTACTTTCACTTACTACTTTTGTTTTGGGGAATTTTCTCTAAATTATTTTTGTTTTGTGGCTGCACAGTTGTATGAATCCATTATTTCTTTGTTCTCCGAGAGAGAGATGGTTGAAGCTGCATCCAGTTGTATTTTCACTGCACTTTCCAACTTAATACATCCCTCCATTGTTTCTCTGTCTGTGTGATTACACAGACTTTTTATTTCATCATTCGATGTTCATTTAAAAAGAGGGCGTTATAACGTGCGATGATCTGTTTCTTTTATTTCGTTGTGCGCCCCGTGGGGTCGGGGCTTGCACATATGGGGGTACGGTTGGCAGCGGTGAGCCTGAGTGGCTAGGGAGACGGAGCCTGGGAAAGAATTCCCTGCACCCGGAGCGCCCTGGCTCCAGGCTCCCGTGGGGACCGGGGCTGGTTCCTCTGCCTGCCAGGCGCTGAGGCCTGAGGAAGGGTTTCTGCAAAGCCTGCAGTCACCCCGCCCTGTAGCCTACACTTGTGCACTGCCTCACACATGCCACCCATGGCTGGGCCGGGGCCGCCTTCCCATGGTACTGTTACAGCCGCCATTGAACACGCAAAATTGTCCCGGTTGCCGTTACTGCCACTGCCCTCCTCTTTGCCGCTCAGTCTCAAGTCATTCCCTTCAAGATCCAGTGTTGGAGGCAAAATTAGAGAGTATTTTCTTTGGCTAGATCAATTAGGTTAGGCCAGAGAGAAAAGATGCGTCTAGTCCCTGCCTATCCCGGGCCTCCTCCCTGGCCCCGGGTCGTGTGGGTGGGTGGGTGTGGGTGTGTAGGAGACAGACAGACACCCGGAGACGCGTGTTACCTGCCGAACGCAGGACTGATGAAGGCTGGGTGCCGGAACACGGCGGCTCCGAGGAAAGTGCTCAGGCCCAGCGGCGCCCCGCTGGGCGGCAGGCTGGCCGAGCCCGGAGGCGGAGGTAGGCTCGGGAAGGCGGCGGCGGCCGCGGCGGCGGCGGCTGTCCAGGCCGAGTCCAGCGCGGGGTGGTGCGGGGGGAAGGGGCTGGCGTCTAGGTAGGGGCTGAGCGGGTGCGTGGCCGAGAGCGGCCCGGGGAAGGGCAGCCCCGGAGGATGGGTCTGTGCGCCCGCCTTCTCCCGCTTGCGCCACTTTGCCCGACGGTTCTGGAACCAGACCTGCAAGGCGGGGAGAAGGCGGTTGAGTGCGGCTCGGGCCCTCCCTCCTTCCCACTGCAGCCTGCGCCCCCCCAGCCCCCTCCAGCCTCAGGCTCTCCGAGGGCTCCTCTGGGGCCAGACGCGTGGCGGAAAGCAGCCCAAACTTAACGCCAGCAGGAAACCCTTTCCAGTGGGGATCGCCACAGCCTAGTTCGTTCCAAGTTTAAGGAAAGTTGTCTGGCGTGTTTAGAGATGGGGAAAGCAAGTGTTTCAAGGTCTGCGCAGCCAGTCTGTGAGCCTTTAGGCAGGTCACGCAAGCCTCTCCTAACCTCAGTTTTCTAATCTGTAAAGTGGGGGTAATAAGCCCTACGCCTCAGGCTGCCGTGCGGAAGGGGTCACATGAGAGGTGAAAGCGCCCGTCCGGAGAGGCGGGGGCAGACCGGCTGTTTCCGCGCTTCAGGTTTACCCAGGAGCCCGCAAGCCCCCGCTCGGCACTGAAAAGGCAATGGGGGGGGGGTTCGTTTATTCTACCCAAAAATGTTTCCTGAGCACCTAGAGTACTAGGTCGGGCTCCGGAGTTTGGGAAGAGCTGGCAGGGAAGGAATGCATACATTTTAGGGTCTGTTCTCCACGCAGCGGGGCGCGGGGCCTCCAGCCCGCCCGCGCGGGGGCTGCACCAGGGCCCGGCTGCCCAGGCGGCGGCGATGCCTGGGCGCGCGGAACTCAGCGCAGGGTACCTGCTGACTTGCCACATCTTCAGGAGCTAAAGGTCCTTTATTTCTTTGGGGAGAATGTGGTTTAAGTAGGTTGTTTAAATAAGATAGTTCTAGGCTCGGGGGAGGTTTTCAGCACAAGGTATCTTCCTAATTGTTAATAGAAAGCAGTTTCAGTAGAGACCTTTACCTGAAATGTGGCAGCTACCATAGTCTAAAAATAACTGCCGGGAGCCTGGAATTATTTTTATGTGACCTGCTCATCACACCCACACAGCTGAGGTATGTTCCTTCTCCCCTGAAGGCATTAATATTTTTAGGGCTGGGTTTATGCCTGCATACAAGCCTAAAAATTAAGAATGAACTCCAGGCTATACAGAGTTATATTAAAATACAATGTAAATGATCCCGGAGGAATGTGTTGTAAAAATGTTTTAGATACATCCATCCGTGTCTTTCCAGTACGCACACTGGGGGGGTTGTGGTTACTAGCACCCGTATCTAAGCTTGGCTTGACTTCTAGGCAGCCACCCAGGGCAAGAAAAATCCAGAATCCAAATCAGTTGATTACTTAAAATTCTGCTGAAAAGGGGCCCATCCATAACATTCCACAGCCCTCATAGAATCTATTTGTGAACTGCAGAAACAGTCTAGTGTGGAAATTCAGAGGCTTGAAAAGGTAAGACTAGATGGGACCAAGCTGGGTGGGCAGCTTTTGTGTATCCAAATCTGTCTAGACGAGAATATCCGCCACTCCTCAGGGCAGTGAAAGGAGTCAGGGAGGGGGGCAGCCGGGTAGAATGCCCTCAAAGAACTGGAAACCTTTTACAGACGGATCGTCTCTCCCGGCTCAACTGCAATTATCAAGATGTCCCCCTGCAATTCCTCATTATTGAATTAATACCTCTGAGGCCCCCCAAAGGTAAACGAAAGGACTCTAATAATTCATATTCACTTAATTACATCTTCTCCAGTGAATAGGTGGAGAGGAGAAGGGGAGGGGGCGCTCTCTTTCTTTTTAAAAGTTATTTAACTTTCCCACGACTCGTTCCCCTGAGCTGAAAATACGGAGTTGCTGTCACATCTCTGTTTGACAATGGAGAAATGTGTCAACAGAAAGGAGGGGACAGGCCTCATCATTAGCCCTCTAATGCAAGAAGCTGTTGTGTATTAAATGAGCCATATGGAATTTATTGTGCTTTATCAGCGCTTGATTTTGACTGTAAAGTGATTCACTCAGCTCCTAGCTCAGGGACATCTGTTTTCTGTTGGCCACCGGGCTGCCCAGTGTTGATCGTCTCTTTGGTTATGAGGCCTGGGTTCGGAAATGCACTCTGGTATGGGGCTGCAAACACCTTTAATAGCATTGCACTCACTCCCTATTAGATCAATGTGGGCTCATTGCTATAAAAAATGGGAAATCAAATAGCATTAGCCAGCTCCTTGTGTGGGCGGAGGGGAAATCAAACAGCATTTTGCCTTCAAATGGCCCTGTTTGTTCTAGCACTAAGTGAGCTTTTATGAAGCCCGATCGGAGACTTAATCGCAGCCAAATACCTGCTTGGAGCTGAGCGGATTTGTCTAACAACCAAATCCATGCTCCATCCCATTATTTCAATCAGGAGGAGTCAGTCCAAGGATTGGTTCCTACAGGGGCTGTGGTCTGGGGGGCTCCTGAACTTCAGTCCCCTGGACCCTGAAATCCCTTTTCTGATCCTGGACCCCTTCTTCAAGGCTCCCAGACCCAGAAACCTTCCCCTCCACTCCTGCAGCTCTTCATATTTTAATATCTTTTGGTGTGTGAATGTTTGGGTCTCTTTTTCTGATTCCGGTTCTCTTCATTTCATAAAGGGGTTCTCCACTCCCCCCAAATCCATCTCCCTCTCACTCTCCCCTCCAGGCCGCTTCCCCCCACTTCCTCCCTCTCTTGGGAGCAGCTCACCTGGACTCGGGCCTCAGTCAAGTCCAGCCTCATGGCCAGTTCCTCCCTATAAGAGAGCAACACACAGACAGGAGGTCACTGCAAAGTGCAGCACCCCCTCGGCCTCCCTCCCGCTGGCAGGCCTCCCCTGGCTGCTGGCCCTCGCCCCCAGGCTCAGGGGCACCTCTGTCCCTTCACCTGGAGCAGATATAGGGTATTATATATTATATCATATCATAGTCCAGAGTGCCAGGGGTGGCTTGAGTCTGTAAGTCTACAAAACTGGGCACTCAGATTGTCTCTCTCTCTCTCCTAAGCCAGCGTTAGACCAGAAACACACACACGCACTCACACACTCAGCGCTTATTATATCCTGTTTTGTCCCAATATTAGAGGGGACAACTGAGCACTCAGTTTAAATTTTTTTCTCTCCCCCCTCTCTCCACCTCTCTGCCTCTCCCTCCATCTCTCTCTACCCCCCTTCTTCTCTCCCTCACCCCCTTAGGTCGCACTCCCATTACCCTCTGGAGATATGTTAAGCTTGTTAAGAGTTCAGTGGGGTAATTTTTCGATTAAACAAAATTCTGCGCACCTCCTGACTCCAGTGCCCACTACAAACCCTGCCCATCTCAGGGGAAGTCAATTTAACTGAAACCCTACCCCGTCATTGCAGTTATTACTGCGACAATTAAGGCAAATAGGAAACCATTAAGATGCTGTAAAACGGCTTAGACCTGTTTACTGAAAATATGAGCGCGCCCAGAATAATTGGCTCGCGGCTGGCTAATAGGAAAGAGCGAAAGAGCGGGGGCGCCCAGCCTGAGCCCCGGGCTGCGCTGCTGGCAGGCCCCCCAGGCCTCGCCAGAAACTTCAGGGCCCGGAGGAAGCCAGTTCCCTAGCGCGTTCGGTCGCCCCCTCCTTCAGTGCGCACTCGAGGATTAAATCCACCCTCCTAGCTGGCGGAGCAGGAGCCCAGGGGCTGCAAGGAGCCCCTGGGTCCAAAAGCGGTGGGAGTGCGGTGGTGACGGGGGGCTGCCGCTCTGCTCCGGCCTTGGATCCCCCTGGAGAAGCTAAAACAGGGCAGACCCGGATGCCAACTGTCACCACAATCATTTTCTTCTTTTGAAATACACACGTGTGATAAATGCGAAAAGCCGGTCGGCTAGCTGGCTATCTGACAGCACACACTGATTTATAATTTTATTTTCTCTTTTAACGATAATGAAGGGCCGGGATGACAGAGGGGAGGGCCAAGTTTAGCTCAGCGGATGACCGAATTTCGTGCCTTTGCCCAGCATCCAATTCATTGCTTTCTGTTTCTGGTTGGAGAGAGCCTGGCGATTAATTGCTAGAGCAACTGCACGTTCGAGTGCGCTCGGGCCTCCTGAGCCCTAAGCAGCAGTTTCCCCTTCGGTTCAAAGGGGCGGGCAGTTTTCCGCTTCTAAAATGCACATTGAAAAGCTGCACACGTCTCGTGCGAAAGAGCTGCCTGAGCTAACAAGCCCCGCGCCAGGCGGACAGCCGTTTCCTTCTCCGTCCCCACTGCGAGAAGTTTGCCCTACCCCTGGCTCCGAGCCCGAGCCCCGACCTCCGCCCTAGGGTGGGAGAGGAAGGTCCCCAGCTGGGCTAGTGCCCCTGGTCGGATGAATAAATGCGGGCCAGGGACCCGGTAGGCTCACGGGCACATCTTTGCAACACACACACACACACACACACACACTCGGGTGAGCTCAAAGGGGAGCAGAACCGTGCACAACACCCGGGTTGGCCACCCATCCAAACAGAAAAATTCTCCCAGCGGTTTCATCTATGGCTCGCCAGGCTTCCAGCAATTACTGCCCGCCCCCGATAACCCGTGTGCATTAAACGAACGCCGGGTTGAAGTGAAGGGGGACACAGGAGCGCGATGGACAGATACCCCCGCTCTACAGATCCAAACACTGCCCCAGCTCTGACTTCCTTCCGTTATTTCAGGAGTCCGCAAACGACAGAACTTGGATCTTTTTAAAGGCCTTCTCCACAGGCACGGGCTCCAGCTTTACTGCGAACAGCGTAACTGATACCCACCAGGCTCCTGGGGCATCAGGCGGGGGGGGGGGGGGGGGGGTTGGTTAGCGCCCCACGCAGCGGCCAAAAATAGCCCCTGCTTGGCTTTGGTGTGCAGGGCGGGTAGAGCTTCCTGCGACTCGCCTGGGACCTGGCCCGCACTGCTGCGCCCGGGGCCCCGCGCGACGTGCGCTAGGGTGCTCGCCTCTCCGAGGTGGCGCGTTCAGGCGCCCTTTGGAGAGGGTTTTTCTTTTTCTCTCTAAAACTTGCACTTTGAAAAAAACAAACTTAAACTGGATAGACCTTGGGAAGGAAAGAAATCATCGCGGTCTGAAGTTGAAGTCCCGAGTAGGAGTGGGGGAGAGGGAGCGGGTGGTTCCGGGTGAGCAGGGCTCGGTGCGTTGGGAGGGCGCCCGGGTAGAGCCCAGGAGCGAAGCCGTCGCCCGAGCTCGGGCCCCCGCCCGCCCGCGCGCGCGCCCCTCTAGCCCCGGGCCCGCCGCGCGTACCTGGTGAACACATCCGGGTAGTGCGTCTTCTGGAAGGCCCGCTCCAGCTCCTCCAGCTGGTAGCTGGTGAACGTGGTGCGGTAGCGCCGCTGTTTGCGCTTCAGCAGCCCCTCCTCCGAGTCGCTGCCCGCAGACAGGCACACGCTGTCCTCGCCGTCCTTGCCCTCGGCGTCCTCTGGGTGCAGCAGCAGCTCCTCCTTGGGCGACAGCTCCCCGCCCTCCGTGGCCGCGGCGGCGGCGGCGGCGGCGGCGGCCCCCGCGCCCGTGGCGGCCACGGCGCAGCGTCGGGGCTCCTTGAGCAGCGCGCGGGCGTCGTCCTCCAGCAGCTCCTCCTCGTCGTCCTCCAGCAGCTCCTCTTCCTCGTCTTCCTCCTCGTCGTCCTCCAGCAACTCCTCCTCGTCGTCCTCGGCGCCCGGGCCGCCACCCGCCGCCGGGGCGCCGCCCGGGCCGCCGGCTGCGCCGAGCCGCTCGTCCGGGTGCGCGGCGCCCCCGGGGCCGCCCAGCTCGTCCAGGGCGGGCGGCGGCGGCACGAAGGGCGCCCCGTTCTCACGGTAGGACTTGCTGCGGCTGATGCTCACCTGCGGCGCCTGGCTGATCTTGAGCGTGTCCCAGGCGGCGGCGGCAGCGGCGGCGGCGGCGGCAGCGGCGGCCCCCGCGCCGTCCGGTCGCTCCCCGGGCCGCGCGCTCGGCGGCGGCGGCGGAGGGGCCTCCCCGCGCGGACCCGCCGTGGCCGCCGCCGCCGCCGCCGCTGCCGCCGCCGCCGCCGCCGCCGCGGCGCCCTGCAGGAGGCGGCCCCCGCCGGGGCCGTAGAGGCGCCGCAGCTTGGGCGGCAGGTGCAGCTCGGCCTCGAACGGGGCGCCGCTGCCCTTGGGGGAGCCTGCGGGCGAGGGACGGCGGTCAGCGGGCCGAGCCGCCGCGGGGCCGGCCCTGCGCCCCGGGCGCCTGGCCCCGGCGCCCCCCGCGCCGCCCTTCGCGTCCTCCCCCACTTTTGGCGCTTTTGCTTTTTTCTTTGCATCTCTCCCCGTCCTTCCCGCTTTCTCTCTGGCACAGCTACTCTCTCCTTAGCTTAGCCTCCCCGGTCCTTCCTCCCTCTCTTTGCGCCCCCCCACCTCTCTCCTTCCGTCCCGCATTTCTTTCTCTTTCCCCTTGTCTTCTTTCTCACTTTCTCCCTTCCCATCTCAGGGCAGGGAGAATCTGGGAACATCCAACAACTTTTTTAAAAAACGACTGTCCCCCTGCAAACTTTGCGCACGACCAATGTCTGTGCTCTGCCACCAGGGCCCAGGATGGCCCGAGGGGCGCGGCCAGGGGGAGACCCCTGGGGGAGAGGAGCGGTCCAGTGGCCCTGAGCGCGGGCCGCGCCCCAACAGCCAGCAGCCTGAGGGGGGCCAGGGCTCCTCGGCCAGAAAAGCAAAGAAAAATCGTCCTGGCGAAAATGGACTGGGAAGGGCCTGAGTGGGGGCAGACGGGGGGGGGGGGGGTTGCAACAGGCACAGGCTGCTCCTTCCCTTCGAGGAAGCGCCTGGCACAGGTGCCACTGCAGGCTAAAACAAGAATAGGAGAAATTCAGCTTTATTTTAAATGGGCCCTTCGCCGCCGCTCCTGTCTTCCATGTGGCTCCGCAGCTGGACGGCTGGTTTTCGGGTTTTAACAGAAACCAACAATTCTTTCCCTGCGACACTGCTGCAGCCAGCTCAAGGCGAAACTTGAGCGGAACAGGTTCGGAGCAAAACGACAGTTGTTAGGGAATTTTTAATTTGAGAAAAAAAAAAAAAAAACCTTTTAAACATCTCAACTCTATTTTTAAAAATAACATAGCAGAGAAAAAAATAGCATCCAGAAGCTGCACATTTCATACAGTTCAAATACAATGAGTAGCATTCGGGGAATCCCTGGGAGATGTTTTTGCAAAGGTTGGGTTTAAAAGGCACAAGTAATCTACAGTGTAAAACAGAAAAGCGAAACACCGCCTTTAAAGAAATCTTCCACAGAGCAAAGGCCAAGGCTCACTCTGCCTGGACACCCCCACTCACAGATTTGGGGGTTCTTGTCTCCACTAAGTTGTTACAAGTGTCCACCCAGCACCTGCTGTTTCTGACCTGCCCGCCTCTTCACGGCACCCCCAAGGCCACCAAAGGGCCACAAAAAACCAACACCAAGACCACCTAAGGGCCCCCAAAGAGAAGCTTGGCCTCTGCTTTCACTGGAAGCAGAGAGGGAGGGAGAGACAGCCCCCGCGAGATGTTTATCGCCCTTTGAGACAGCAGGCCTCAAGAGTTGTTCCCTCTCTTTCCTCCATCTCCATCTTGACAACCCCAAGGCCCTGGCCCCCATCATCTAACATCCAAACCAGTGCCCAAAGCCCTTTGCAGGTGCCTGGCAGGCGCAGCCTTACCTTGCAAGGCCTTTTCCTGGTCGGCGCGGCTGGCCAACGGTGCGGGCAAGCTCTGCGCAGCTCCCAGCAGCCGCATTTTGCACGGGCTCCTCCGGCCCAGGATGCTGTCGATGCAGTAGGAGGAGAGCAAAGTTGGAGATTTACTTTTGCACTCGGGCCTCTCGGAGCAGCCCTCCTCCTGGTACTGATTGCTCATGGCTGGGGCTTTTTCCGTGGGCTCTGTCTGCCTCTCCTGACGGGGGGGGATGGATGGGTGTGTGTTGGGGGTTAGGGGTAGATGGCTGGTTATAATGGATCTTATTGCGAACTCTGTGCCTCTGTGCCTCTCTGCCTCCTGCGGTTGCTGGCTCCTGCCCAGCCGGCGGCCAGAGCTCGCGCTCTCCGCGCTCAGGACAAGCAGTAACAAGTGTAGTGAGCCCGGGGAGCGCAGCTCTGGAGTCTCTCTCCTCCACGTGCTGAGAGGCGCCCTCTGATTGGCTCTCGCCAGAGGCCGGGCTGCGCTGGTCTGTGGGCTGAGCGCAAAGCCAGGACTGGATTCCGGAAAGGCCGGCGGGGGGGGGGGCGGGGGATCAGTGGGCAGTGCCCTAGGCAATTTTGTTTTTTCTTTTTTTTTTAAACTAAAAACTTTCTAAGTTCCCCATCCTCTCCTTGTGGCTCCTCCTTTAACCCTTTAGGGCCGGCCTGAAGTTCTGGCTTATTCGGATCTCAGATCCGTGGCTGCTGCTTGGGCGACGTGCGCCCCTTCCACCCACCGGAGGCCCTGGCTCCCTGGAAGCGAGGCCTTGAAGCTCGGTTCAGACCGACTTGGCACTTCTCAAAGCCGTATTGCGCTTCCAGGACGGGGCCTTGACCTCAGCGGCGCTCCGTCGCGGTCCTCTTTAGGCCGGACCGGCCTCCGAGGTGCGCGGGTGATAGCCCCAAGCAAACATCGGCCGATTGGGCGTTCAGTTTTCTCGAGTCTTCACCCTGAGCCCGGCGGATGCTCTCTTAGTAGCGTCCGGGAAGCTCTTGCCTCTCCGTCTTTAACTCCGGAAAAAGCCCCTTTAAAGACAAAGCTCTGCCAAAGGCGCGAGGCCTTCCCCATAGGACAGAAAGGGACAGGAGAGTGTCAGCTGCGAGGAGGGGCGGTGGGGACAGCTTTGGGGGTCTCCCCATCTCCCCCCAACAAGTTCTCCCCCTTAGTCGGGCCGCCGTCCAGAGACTGGACGCTCTCAGATTGCGCGCGGGGAGCGGAACCTGCGGGGGACCGAGCTCTCGAGGATGGGAGGGACCCAGGTTCGCGTCAATCAAATCCCAGCGGCCGAAGTTGGGAATTCTCCCGGCCTGGCTCCCGCAGGCAGAGGTGAGAGTGCGCCCGAGCCAGAGCGCCTTTCTTCCCGAGCGGCGTCCTGCGCGCCCGGGCGCCGAGGACCAGGACCCTGCTCGGATGGAAGTTGGGCCGAGCCCGGGCGGGGGGCTGGCACGGATGTTCTCCCGGCCTGGGTGCTCGGCCCGCGGGACGGCCGGGGCTGGACGCTGGCAGGGTGGGGGCGAGGGCGGTGGCTGGGAGAGGGGCCGGGGAGGGGGAATCCACGCCGGGTTTTCCTCTCTCAGCCCCTCCAATGTGTCAAAGAGAAAAGCGTTTTACAAAGGATTCTACTCGAATCACTTTCAGACGGTATTTCAAAACACAAGGATGCATAAGTGGGATTCTTTTCAGCCATAGCATCTGCATAACTCCTGGATGCTGGCGGGCGGGTGGCGGACCGAGCGGGCTGGCTTGGCAGGGGCATTCAAGGCACTACTCGCGGGCGACGAGGCGCTGGACACGGGCACGCTGACAGCGTAGGTACCAATGCCGCCAGGACTCCTGTTCAAGGCCAGAGGAAGGATGTCTCTGTCCCCCCCGTCTGGCTCCCTCTGGCTTGGAGTTTCATTCCCCCCAGCTTTCCCCACACTTGGATGATGGGGCGCAGAGGAAAACCTCAACTACCTCTGACATTTGCTTTTCTTTTTAAAAACTCATCCTTATTGTTGAAAGTATTACGGATGTCTCCCCTTTCCCCCCATTGACCCCCTCCACCCCGCTCCCGGACATTTGCTTTTCTTTGAAGCCCGCTCTGCTGTTCCGAGGCACCCGGGACCTTTTGCCTTCCCCGCACTCTTCCTTTTCCATCCTCACCAACAGTTTGGCGTGTTTACGTCGTCCGGTTCAGCTTGAAACTAACCTTCTGCGCGCGCGTCCCGCCCCCGCCCCTCCCGGCCCCGGAGAGCCCACTCGGGCCGCGGGTCTGGGCCCCGCCGCGAGGCTTCAGCCGCCACCCCGCGGGAGTCCCTGCGCCTGGTCGGCGCGGGGGAGGCGCGGGCCCTCCTCCCTCCCCGGCATTCAAGGCCCGCGTCGGAAATCCACAAGACCCGGCTGCGGGGTGGCTCCGCGACCGCACGGTGGGCTCCACACCCGCCAGGAGCGGGCCGGAAATGAGTCCCCAAAAGATCCTATGAAATAAAGAGCCGCAAAATGCACAAATCATCGCTGAGAACCTGACGGGGCTTGGGCTCTCCATCCCCTCCTCCCCCTTCTGCAGCTGCTCGGCCTTTTTTTAAAAAAGGGACTGGGACTTTCTGCTGGGGTGCACCCTAATTTTGATCACCCACTGTAGATAAAGGGGGAGGCTAACAGAGGACTTCTCACTCTGACTTGACGACCCCCGGAATTCAATCTAATTCTGTTAATGGAGTATAATGTGTTTCTTTGGAAAACCTGTGTGAAAACACGAGCTTTGTTATTTCATTTTGTTTATTTTTGGTGTTTTCGAATCAGCGTTCCCGAGTAAGGACGCTATTGGGGAGCGTCCATTCATTTCCGGGAGAAGGGCCCGACCCAGCTAACTTTCCACCCCCTGCTGCCCCGAAACGGTCTTTATCACAGCTCAACACTCAGCTCCCAAATCTACAACTGACTCTTGCTAAGTCCTTAAAGATTAAATCTAAAAAAATTTTTTTAAAGGTTTCTAACAAACCCACAGGGAAACACATCTGATGGCGGCTGCACAGTGTCCAATCAGAATATGGGTTTAAGATGCATGTGTGTCATCTTCTATGCTATTTTAGAAAACAAATGGTGCGTCTTATATTTGGGAAGAATTTCATTGATCTGTTGAGTTACGTAGACTTTTAAGAATTGGGCTATCTAAGAGGCTGTATGAAATAACTTTTAGTTTAGCCAATTTTATATTTGCTCTCAAAGCAGAAGGACACCTCCCCTGCTTTTCACCTCCCTTGGCTCACTTTCCTACACCCACTAAGCAAAAGTAATTTCCCATTAGTGATGCTACCATTCGCCTGTGCACTGGGTTATTCACAACTCCTGGCTCCTCTGATCTTTGGGGTTTGTAACTAACTGTTGGTTTTCTTTCCCCAGGCTGCCTGGCAAACAATGGCAGGCAGTTCATCCGCTTTAAAAATCAATCAGTAAAATAAAAATGACAAGCATGGCTGGAAGCGAGGGTCAGAAGTGTTTAAAACTGTTGTTTAAGGCAAAAATAAAATGAGGCTTGTCCCCAGGACTGGAAATAATAATTACCTAGAAGAGGCGAATGGAAGAAACCCCTTTCTGTTCCGCGGTGAGAGCTAATTCTACATTGTAGTTTCAAAATTGTATTTGCAAGAAGTGCTGGATAAGGGGGTGGCAGTTAGATGTCATTATACAGGAAAAAAATGTTTGGAGGAGAGTTAACCTTGCCCACTTTTCATTTGAGAGGCTTTAATTTATTGTGCAATATAGACAGAGATAAATGAAGCTGTAATGGGCTTCCAGCCACACCGGATGGCTCAGGTCCCCTTAAGTTATGCTCAACCTCTTCCAAACATATATTTAAACAATAGACGTAAACTTCATTGGAGTCTGCTGATGAATTTGGAAGCCATTGGAAGGGCAGACAATAAGCCCTGATTACACGCAAGGATTCTCTGTGATGTGCTATCCCCTTTGCCAAGTCATTTTGCTGTTTTATTTATTTAATTTCTTTTTTTTTTTTAAACAAACTTTCATTCATTTATGGTCTTTCGCAACCTGCTAATTTAACACTGGAGCGTGTTACTGCAGTGTTAGGAGGAGAGAAAGAGGGAGAGAAAACAACAATACTGCAATGATCCAAATGATACAGTAGAATTATAGCAATTATAGTTCTACTTGTGGAAGAAAACCTTGCTGAGATCAGGCAAACAAACTGAAGCCTTGTGAGGATAACAAGCGTGGGGATTGACAGCCGGTGCTGGGAAGAACCGGAGGGCACGAGCAGAAATATTTGCCTCCCCCACCCACCCCCTTAACTCCAACCAGTCAAGGTGAACCTCCTCAAACGCTGCTTTCAGAGTCTTACCCACTTCAGGGTGTGCATTTTATGCGCGCATCGAGGTTTGTCCTGCAAGTCTGGTAATGGGAGGAAATGTAACATAGTCTGCTCGCCTCGCGCTCGCCCCTCGCCTTCGCGGCCCCTGCTTGCCCTCCACGCCCTGCCCCTGCCTCAGTTCTCCCCACGGCTGCTGGGATCTCCCTGTGGACCGTGTTTGTGTGTTGATGTGTTTTCAGAGGAGCAGCCGCTGGGACGGTCCAAAGGGACTGCTAACTTGGATTCCCAGGGAAGACTCCTTGGCGATGCTAATCCTTCCCTGTTCGCCGTGTCGATCGCCTGAGCCGTGGGTTCCACCGTCAGGGCTCGGCTGGGAGAGGTTTGTTGGGAAGCGACGCTTTTGGAAGCGTCCGGAGGACAGCGGCCGAGCCCTCAAGGTATGGACCAGTGCGTGGGATTATTGGGTTAGGACAACCCCCTTAATCTGCAAACTTCGCCGCTTTCGGTAACCTGTCAGCAGCCAGCCAGGAGAGGGGATGGGGGAGCGAGAGCTAAAGAGAAAACAGACACCCCCCCCCCACCCCCCCGCATCCACCAGGCAGCCAACCGAGGAATTTTCTAGCCTTGCTGCAAGCACAAAGCCAGGCGACGCTTTCGCAGCCTCACATCTGCCCTGGGAAGGGGGGCGAGAAAGAAGCCAGTGGTTGGGCCCGCACCCTGAGCCCCTCGGCGGGAGCCCCCATCTCCTCCCGCACCCACCCCCAGGGTTCCGGCCCGGGCAGGGAAACTTCTCCGCGCCCTGAAATCGACACAACCTGGTGGCTCCTCTCCAACGCCGCACAGCGGGAGCCAGGCAGCGTCCGGGGTCGAGGCGTCCCGGGTGCAGCCGGCCCTTTGTAGCTGCTCCTGGCGACCCCAGACGCGGCGGGGGAGGCACAGGATGCAGCTCGGGGTGGGAGCGGCGTGCGCCCCAGCGCCCGAGTTAGTTCGGAGGCCTCGCCGACCCCGGCAGCCCGCGTCCCCGCTGCCAGGCCCCCTCTGGGGCTGGGCTCGGCGCACGGCCAGAGCGCGCCCCCTGGCGGGGGCTCGGGGTGTGCCGGGCCCTCCCGCCGCAGCCTCTGGGGACTCAAGTTGGCAGATCGGAGGGATCCGGCGGGGATGAATGGGGGAAGAAAACAAAAGCCTTGGAAACATTTCCAAGTGTGCAATAAAAGACCCATCTGTACCTTTCTTCTCCGGCGCGCTCGTGGGTAATGTCCCCCGATGCGCGCGCGCGGGGAGATAATTGCTGGGTAGATTCTTGCTGGCGAACCTCAGGAAACATTGGCCCGAGAAGTGGAGTAATTGGGGCCGGGGCGCAGGCGGGCGTGCCGAGGCAGCACCCGCAGCCCGCAGCCCGCAGCCCGCAGCCCTGCATCTGGGACGCCCCTGGGGGCCTGGCCGACCGAGCCCTCAGTCCCTAGTGAGGGGTCACCTCAAGGTTGCGACAGTGGTTGTCGTTTTATTTAAATCGGTCTCTGTGGCGCCCCCACATTCTGCCTCTGACCCCCTCCCACCTTCCGACTCGAGGAGTCTCCATTCGTTTGACCCGATCCCTACTTTCCGTCTCAGTGTCCCCCGCCACCTCTGACTTGATGGCCCTACTTCCACCCTCCAAGCCCAGATTCCACTCCCCACTCCTCCCTAATCACCTGCCCCCTCTTGGTCTGGCCACAAATGACGAGAAACAAGGTTTCTGTCCACCCCCCTTTGCCCTGTGCAACTAGAAAGGATGAGTTTTTTCGAAGCTCTTAGGAATTGGTGGAAAGTTACTGCTGACGCCTTTACAGAGATCAAAGATTCTCATTTCAAGCTTATTTCTTTTGCTCAAAGTGTCTTTACCTTCACTCATCACTCAGAAAAAAACACCAATTGTGCTTCTCACGACCTGGAGTGTCGGCCATCTGATGTTCCGGCCCTGCAGGATTTTAAAGTCATACTAAGGCCACCAAAACACTGACTAGGGAAGGCCTAGAGAGAAGGAGCCCCAAACAGGAGCCATTGCTCCTTAGAGCCCCTTATTTTGCGAGGTGTTTCGCTAATTGGGAAGTTCAACACAAGGCTTTCCCTGCCCATAAAAGGCTGGCATTTCGGGGGGAGCAGATGGAAGGGGCCCCGTGGGAAGGGAGGCGTGGGTGTCCCCGGCTTTAATTAAGTTGCATTGTGTTGGAGGGAGGAGGGAGATGCCCAGGCTGAACAGCCTCTGTTCCCTTCATCACAAAATAACCTGCAAGAACGAAAAGGCCCGCGGCTAAGACAGCGCGGGCTCTGGAATAAGTGTCGTTAGAGCCACGCTGCCTCTGGAATAAAGAGCTAATTTCCTGCCGCAAATCACTTGCCCGATCAGAAAACACAAATAGCTGAACCAAAGGGGGGAATAGGGGGGCGGACTCGGAAGAGCGGCCCCGGAATAAAAATCACTGCCAAAGGACGGGCTGACGGCGTCTCCAAATCTGGTGCAGCTCGGTCCTCCCCCCGACGGCCCCCTTCTGCCCCCGGACTTTCCAGCCCACCCTGGGTCTGTTTCGGGGACACCCAGCATCTCCGGGGGAAGCGGAGCGGCTCCCAAGCTGAGAGGAGGGCAAGGGGAGGGAGTACTGGGCCCTCACGGCCTAGGGGCCTCGGAGGCAGGGTGCCTGCGGCTGGGGCAGCCTGGGCCTCCCCGTCGGGGAGCCTGGGGAGCCCCGCAGCTGCTGCTTGGACGCCCCACGTCGGGTCGCCTCCTGGGTTTCAGGGCGGGGGGGGGGCTGAGCTAAAAGCGGGTCCCTGTGACCCGGATAGCTCCGATGCATGGGGAGGGGTGAGGGCAGGTCCGCGCTAGAAGCGGGACTAGGGCGCCCACGAGAGGGCGCGGGCGGGAGGGGGCCCGCGGGGCCCCGAGCGGGGCAGGAAAGTGCCTGCGGGAGCAGGTGCGGGGGGGGGGGGGGGGGGGGCGTGGAGCAGAGGAGGGGGGCGAGGAAGGCCGAGCGGTCCGCTCAGAAGCAAACACCTCGACCCGGAGCCTCGGCCGTTCCCCTGGGGCGTCGCAGGAGATCCCAGCAGATCTCTAGGCGTGGGAACCCGTGGGTTTCTCACCGTAGCCGGCGTGCGGGGCACATTCTTAGCCCGCACTTTAGACGTCGGGGCCTGGCGGGGTTGCCGCCCGGGAGCAGCCGAGGGGGAGATTGCCGAGGGCGGCGGGAGGGCACCAGGCGCGTCATTTGGGCAAACTGCAATCGATTCTTCCTTCTCCTGGGGGCGGGCGCTGACCAATCTCCCCCACCCCTTGTGTATCTAATTCTCACTCTTTTGCCTCAGTTCCCCCCTTCGCTGCCGCTGGGGCCGGTTCACTGTTTATTACTCGTCCAGTTTGAGACTTGCAAGGGACTAAGGAGAAATTAAAGCTCACGTATTTCGCTCAGAGAATCCCTAAAAGGTTGGAAAGAAAGGAGATTGAAACCCACAGTTCAAGTGGAATTTAGACCCAGGAGTGATTTTTACTTATTTCCTTTCATGGATAATAGTTGGCTTTATCTGTCACTGTGTGTTTCTCCCTAATAACTAGCCCCGACCGTAACCTAACAGGTGTAACATTTCCCTTTTCTGAGAACCACCACCACTAGCTTTTAAGTAGTGCGATGGAAACCTGTTGTTGACAGACCTCTACACTCGAGGGGCAATTCCCAGCACCCTCCTTCCTTCCCAGGCCTGGCCTGGGGTTGGTGGTGTGCACCCCACACAAAGGCTTGTGAAACAAGACCGGCTGATTTGAATTCTGGGGCCCCGGGCAAAAATACTCAGAAAGGGCTTTTTACTCTCGGCCAACAGCAAAAGGGACTGATCATCAAAGCAAATGCTTGTCCCTTCTTTCACCCCTTTCCCTTTATCTCCTATAAAAATATGGTCGGCTTGTATCAGGCCTCACAGGGCGGGAGCGAGAGGGGAGAGCGGGGAGTTGGTCAGACTCACTTCCCTACAGGGTCCCACCTGCACTGGGTGGGGGTTGAGTCCTGTTACCCTCTCAGAGGGGGCTTGTTTACCCAGGTCCCCTCGGGGCCCCTCTTCCACAACCTCCCCCGCCCCCTAAGCGTCCCCTCGGGCGGGACTGGCCCCTGCTTCAGGTGCACGGAGCGCGGACCGCTCTCACCCGGCTGGTTTCATCGCGACAGGAAGGGGACCTGGCCTAGAAAAAACTGCCCCGCCGTCTCGTCATGGACCAACTCTTCCCGTTTCTCCTCCCCCTCCTGTTTCCTTCTTCAGTTTTTGGGGTGAAGCATTTTGATATTGTTTACAGAAAGGAAACGACGTTAGAGTAACCTTTTACTAAAGGGAGACTGAACTGTCGCTTTGAGACGCGTGACATTGCAGGGAGAGCTGTACTGAAGTGCTTAAAGACATTTCCAAGGCGTTGTTGGTATTGTCTGTGGTGGTGGGTGAAACAAAGGCCCTCACAGCATGTCGGGTTTAATGCTAAACACGCTCATGTTTCAGACTTTCCACTATTAGGCAGACGCAAGGAGAAAGGGAGATGGGGCATAGTAACCCAGGGGGACACAACACAGAGGCAGGGCCACCTTGGTGGAGACAAGCGAGAACCAGAGCTACGTGGGCTGCGCGCTTACTATTGCCCTGAGCGCTTTTCGCACTGATTGATTCTCCCGACGACGTAGGAAGATGGTTTTATTATAATCCCTCTTTTACAGATGAGGAAACAGAGACACAGAAAGAGGAAAACCAACTGGCCCTGGTTTTCCCAGGATTTGCCTGGTTTTCACACTGGAAGTCCCACGTCCCAGCAAATGCTTCAGCCCTGGGCAGACTGGAATGGGTGGTGCCTACCAGGCGCAGGAGACAGTAACTTGCCCAAGGTCACAGAGCTGGGCCCAGGTTTGGAACCCAGGCAGGCTGATTCAAGTCAGCTGCCCCCCCCAGCTCTGTAAATCTTGCCCATTTTACAGATGAGTAAACTTGAGGGTCAGGGAGAGAGCAACTGACTTGCCCACAGCCGCAGGGCTTGCTGGAGGCAGGCGGGAGGCTACAGTTTGGGACTTGTGAATCACACCCCGTTTCTGCTCTGGGCTAACTCTATAGAAAGAGTTTTTGTAGAAAACAAGGTGGCTTCAAACTACCGTAAGGCTAGAATTAAGGGAAAAAAGATAATTTGCAAGAAGATGCATATCATATCCAGACATGTACATGTATCATCGCCACCTGGCAGTATTAGAACATGGAGGAAAAGGTCACCTATATTGTAAACACAATTTATAATGAAAGACAATTTTAAAATTGCAATAAGCACACAAAGAAAATAATTATATGGGACATGCAGCCATTAGGAAGGGAACATTTTAACTCCCTAAAGCACTTGGTGTATTGTTCTGATACCATAATTGTTCAATCATGATGATCATTGTTCTGGCTCATATGGTCCTCAAAACTGGCAGCCCCCTGCGGCGTTCAGTGTTTCCAAACAGCTTCTGGGCCTTCGGACGAAACTTTGAGAACCGCTTCTATTCTGTGCATATAGTCTGTAAGCAGCTTGTGGAGCTGGGCATTGGCCAGGAAAGACCTCTCTCTGTCTCTTTCTGTCCCTCCCTGTTTCTCCCTCTCTACACAGCTCATTCTAAAAATGCAGTTTGACATCAATAAAAATAATCACTATTTGATGCATTTCTTATAATTATAGGTCATCTCTCAGTGAGGCTTTGCAGTTAGCAAAGTTGTGATTTGGCTCTGTCGCGCTGCCGCGGGAGACAGCGAGGCCCCAGCGCCTCTCGGAGTCCTGGCAGGCATCCTGGATGCCATAAGCTTGGGCACAACTTGGGGGAAGAAAACATTTTGGAAATGACGAGAAAACTGTGAGGGGGGAAAAAGAAAACTGTAAACAGCAAATGTGTGCTAAAGAGTGGAGACTTATGCAGAGCTAAAAGAGGGCAGGTGGAGTGTGTTCTCAGTTTTTTAAATGTGAAGAAAACATTGGGCAGACTCCATTCTGGTTCTGCAGAACTAAAATGTGCCTTAGTGATTGTTGTATTTAACACAAGCACCTGAGGCTGTGTGAGGACCGGGGCTTGGCGGGCCAAAGGAGACTGAGAAAGAAGTGAACAGCTGTGGTTCTTGTCAAATACAAAGCCTTAGTCATTGTTTAATCACCCCCCTATCTCGGACATTTGTGTCATTTTAATTGTTTCCCTATTGCAAATGACATTATAATGAAAACCTCTGTGCACCTAACTTATTCTCTTTAAATTTTTTAATGTTTTTATTTCTTGATTTTGAGAGAGAGAGGAAGGGGAGAGGGAGAGAAAGAGATTTGCTGCCCCACTTATCCGTGCACTCTGGTTGATTCTCGAATGTGCCCTGACTGGGATGAACCCGCATCCTTGGTGTATTGGGACGATGCTCTAACCACGCTCTAACCAACCGAGCTACCTGGCTGGGGCCTAATTTATTCTTTTTTAAATTTTATTTTAAGTTTTTATTAAAGTTATACATGCATATGATTTAAAGAGCTCCCTGATACTATGAGGTTTGGCAAGGCAAAGAAATCTTCAACACATCCTCCCCCGTGACAGGCACTTTCAACCCTCTTAGCTGATTTTGGCACTGCCCCTTCTATTTCTAAATAGGATACCCATTTCTGCTTTTTGAGTTTTAGGTATTTGTCTATTGACTTCCCAATCCTGAAAGTGATGATTTATTTTTCCTTCCACCTGCCTTCCTCTCCATCCAACTTTCCCTGTGCCCTCAAACTAATAAATGTGTTACATGCCATTGACTCAGCTCCGACTACAGCGACCCTATGAATAAGTGTTTAAAATGTCCCATCCTCAACAGACCTGCTCAGCTCCTGTAGACTCATCCCTTTAGCTTCTTTTATAAAGCCAATTCATCCTAATATAGTCATGTTGAACTTTTAATTAGATTAATGTTCAGAGTTTAATTAGGTATTCTGACTTTTTTTGCTATTATGAGCTGAGTCATATAGGAAACTGGGATTGATTTTCTTTCCTGTACAGCTTTTTGTTTTTCTTAGAGATTATAATGTCTTTGTTGTTTGCTTGATTAATTTTCTATGTATTTATTACTAACTCAACTAACTTGTTCTTTTGCATTGGTATTTCCTTTAATTTCCTAGGACTGGGATTACTGATAAAAGTGTGAACATTTTAGCCCTGGCCTGCATGGCTCAGTGGTTAGAGCTCTGGCCTGTGTACCAGAGGGTTTTGGGTTTGATTCTTGGTCAAGGGCAAGTCCCTGGGTTGCAGGTTCAATCCCCACCCCCAGTTGGGGCACCGATAGATGATCATCGATGTTTCTCTCTCCCTCTCCCCCTCCCTTCCACTCTCTTTAAAAATCAATGGAAAAAATATCCTCACTCTTCTGTTGAAGATTTTAAAAAAGAAAAAAAAAGTGTGAACACTTTAGCTTTGGCCAATGTGGCTCAGTTGATTGAGTGTCCTCTCTTGCACTGAAAGGCTGCCAGTTCAATTCCCAGTCAAGGCACATGCCGGGGTTGCAGGTGATCCCCAGTAGGGGGTGCCCAGGTTTTGCTTTCACATTGATGTTTCTCTCTCCCTCTCCCTTCCTCTCTCTCAAAAAATGTTTTTAAAAAAATGTGAACATTTTAATGTCTCTTTTGTAATATTACCCAAAATTTCTCTAACTGGTTGAACCAATTTATATCACCACTAGCAATATATGCATGTATCTATTTTTTAAATCTTCAACCAAGGATATGTTTGTTGATTATACTTAGAGAGAGAGCATCGATTGGTTGCCTCCTGTACTCATCCCGACTGGGGATCTAACCCACACCCTAGGTATGTACCCTGACAGGCAATCGAACCCCCAGGCTTTTTGATGCATAGGACATTTTAACCAACTGAGCCACCCAGCTGTGGCTATGCATGTATCTATTTTACCACAACCTTGCTGACATTATGTATTATAGCTTTCCCCCCTAAAAACTTGGTTATAATAAAACAGCTATATACTTGAATCTAGTTCTTCAAATTCCAAGCTCAGTAACTCCCCCCTCACCCCAGCTGTTCTGTCTCTTGGCCTTCTGAACAGCCTAAGTAACTGCCAATAAGATGGCAAGGATAAATGAGTGAAAAAGTAATCCCAAGACAGAGCACGCCTGCCACACATGGGAAGGTTTCTGAAGACATCTGTGGCAGGATGTGCAGTGTGTAAGATCTTAGGTTCTGGACTCTGTGATACCTAGCTTGGATCCCAGTCTTTCTATTTCCTGGCTGTGGCCTTGGGCAATCCAACTACTCTCTCTTTTTTTTTTTTTTAAATATATCTTTATTGATTTTAGAGAGAGGAAAAGAGAGGGAGAGAGAGAGACAGAAACATCAATGATGAGAGAGTCATCGATCAAGCCCACAACCGGGACATGTGCCCTGACCGGGAACCGAACCCTGATCGCCTGGATCCCAGGTCGAGGCTCAACCACTGAGTCACGCCCGGCCGGGCCCAACTACTCTCTTTTAAAAAAAATGTCTTTATTGGTTTCAGAGAGGAAGGGAGAGGAAGAGAGAGAGAAACATCAATGGTGAGAGTCATTGATCGGCTGCCTCCTACACGCCCCCTGCTGGGGATCGAGCCACAACCCAGGCATGTGCCCTGACCGGGAATCGAACCTCCATCTCCTGGCCAGGCCCAACTACTCTCTTAAGACTCAATTTCCTCAGCTGAAAAGCAGGAGTGACAAAAGTACCTGTGTTGTATTACATTAGTGATACGTTGTAGATGCTAAATAAAAGCTGGCTTATTTTGTGAGATATACGAGTACTGAAATGCACATTATTTTACATGTTTTTGAATATTTATATACTTATTTATGGAATATTGACTTGAGGCTGGAATTGCTCCATTAAAAGGTATGTACAGTTTAAAGTTTATTGATATTGATAAAAATGCCTTTTAAAAAGATCATTCCACTTTATACTCCTATAAACAACATTGGTAACACCGGGTATTTTCAATCTTGTAAAATACTGTTAGTTTGATTAACAAACCATAATTGTTTATTACTGTTTTTATGTGCATTTCTTTCATTACTAGTAAGGTCAAGTATTTTTGCATGTGGCAACAGGCCAATTGTATTTTCTCTCCTATGAATTATTTGTTCTCGATTGCTTGTTAATATTGTGCACAGATTACTCACAGTTAGTGTTTTAAAAGTTTACTAAGCTTTGTGAAGAGCTGGCATGAGGATTACTGTGAGTTTATCATTAGTCTTACTCTAATCTCCTTCAGATTCTAAGTACAATGGCCAGTGTTTCTTTTCCTGAGTTGTATGTTAGGTGGTTTGTCTTGAAGGGACAAGGGACAGACTGCTAATTGCCTCCAAATATCCATTCTCCTGGTGGTAGATCAATGAGGGCTGCAAATTCTGTCACTGCCTCCATAGAGAAGTGAATTTATTTCTCCTCTTAAATTTGGACTGGCCCTGTGTCTGCTTTGACCAGTAGAAGGTGGTGAAGTGGCACGATGCCTAAGCTTTGAGAAGGCCTGGAAGCTTCTGCTTTGTGTTTTTGGCCATCCCACTGGAGAGAGATCACATGGAGAGGAGAGGCTGTGAAACTACAGTGAAAGGGAGAGAGGCCCAAGCATCCCAGCATCTAGCTGATTGCAATTGTGTGAGACCCCAAGTGAGACCAGCAGAAGAACTGCCCAGCTGAGCCCATGAGAGATAACAAGATGGTTATTGCTATTTGTTTTTTTGTTTGTTGTCATTTTAAGCCACTAAGTTTTAGGGTATTTTATTAGGCAGCAATAGATAACCAAAGCACTCCCTATGTCCTTTAGTAACCAAACTCTGGTTTTTACCTGGACACATTGTAGTGCAGCTGAAAGCCCATAATTCTTAGCCTCTCTTTCAGGGAAGAGTGGCCAATTTGACTAAATTCTGGCTAAGGATGTGCTGTGCAGTTCTTCCTCCCTTAAAAGAAAGGGAGCAGACCCTTTTCTCCATTCCTCAAATTTGCTGCCTGGAGCAGATGTGATGGCTGGAGCTCTAGCAGCCAGATTGAACCATAAAGACAAGAATCACATCCTTGCCCTGCCGGCATGGCTCGGTGGTTGAGCACTGACCTATGATCCAGGAGACTGCCGATTCGATTCCCGGTCAGGGCACATACCCGGGTTGTGGGTTCGACCCCCAGCAGGGGGTGTGCAGGAGGCAGCCGATCAATGACTCATCATGGATGTTTCTCTCTCTCTCCCTGAAATCAATAAAGATATATATATATTTTTTAATTAAAAAAAAAGAGTCATATCCTTGGGATGGTGGAGAGGCAGGCTAGAAGGTCCCTGGGTCCCTCGCAACTTTATAGAGCTACTATGCTCCAGTCCTGAACTTCCTACTTTCACACATTTTTAAAGTCTAATTTATGCCACTGTCTTCCTTTCTATTCTATGCAGCTGAACCTAATCCTAACTGGCATAAGGCAAGACCAGATTCCACCATGAAGCATGTTACCTTGCCTTTGCAACAAGGGCCTATGTCACAATGATTTATTTACCTACTTTGGAAGCCCGGCATCAGGATACAATGGCGAGCAACATCAGATGTGGTCCCTACCCCCACACAGTTTACAGTTAATCAGATCATCACAAAGCAAATGGAAAACAGTAACTGTGACCCAAGTCCTCGACAGACAGGCTCACGGTGCTAGGAGAGCCCGTAATGGGGCCTTTGCTGAATCAAGGAGGTCAGGGTCTGGAGTGGTGTTTGAGTGGAGGTCTGAAAGGTGGGCTCGAGTGAACTCAGTGATGACACTAGGGAAGCGCATCCCAGGCAGAGGCCACAGCATGTAGAAGAGCATGGCAAGTACAATGGGTAGAAAGATGGTGTGGCTGGGGTGGGGACATGAAGTGAGTGTGATGCCCATGAAGCTGGATAGAGCTCTAAATTCCACAGCAAGTGGGCAGGCGAGAACCTTGAGGGCTCCCACTCCCCTGTGACCCTAGTACATGTGCAGGCTGGAAGAGACACCTGAGCACCAGCTCCCTGGCAGGTTTAAGGTGGGTTGGTGGGACGGTCCCCCAGGGCCAAAAACGCTCTCCATTTCACAGCACACAGGCAGGCTGACAGCCGGGCCTTCAGTCTCCAACACGTGTGCAGGTGGGTGCCTGAAAGACCGGCAGAACCATGGCCTGTGGGCAGGCTGGTGACCCCAAGGGCCCCACGGCACCAGTGCAAGTGACTGGAAGGCGCCCGGGGAAACAGTGCATGGGAGGGATGGTGGCTGAAAGAGCACTTGTCTGAAAAGCTCACGAGCAGGTTCATTGCCTAAAGGGCCCTAGGTTCCCCAGTGCCAGACAACGGTACAAGCCATGAGTGCTCTCCAGTCAACAACACACAGGCAGGCTAATGGCAACACGGCCCGTTATTCCCAGTGGGCAAACTGGGGCGCGAAATTACCTGCAAAACCATAATGCTCCTCGGGACACCAGCACGTGCGCGTGTGTGTGCGGAGGGTAGCTGAAAGGGCTCCTGCTTCCTTAAAATGCGGCTGGTGGGCAGGCACCAAGGGGCTGGACTCTACAGCACGCGGGCCTGTATGGTGGCCCAAAGGCCTTTCCATTGCACAGCGGCGGGCAGGGGAATTGCTGGAATGACGCCGAGTTCCGCAGCACGCGGGGTTGGAGGGGCGGTGCTAAAGACGTGCGGAACCTGTATGCGCGGGTTAGTGACCGGAAGGCCCTCTGGAACACCAGAGCTCCGGAAATCCGGGTACCGGAAAGCATCTGTCTTCCCCAGCGCTCGGGAGGGCTGAGGGCGGGAGATGTTTGATCTCTCCTGCCCGCTGCAGACAGGGCCCTGAACCATCCACAGACGTGGAGACTTCAGGCTGGGCGGTGACGCGAGCAGCCTCAAGTCCCGCCCTCCAGTCCCCAACAGTGGGGAGCCGGAACCGGATGCACCGGTGGCGGGAAGGAACTCCCACTTCCTCCGCACGCGCCTGCGTCATTAGCTGGAAGCGCTCAGCCCTCGTGCAAGGCCAGCAAGATGGAGGAGTGGGAGCCATGTTGGTTCTGCACCCGGGCAGGTTGGGGGACCTACTGATTGGCGGGACCCTAGAAGGTGGGATTTTTTTGTGACTAAAGAGTCCCTACAGCCAGTACAGGGGAAGGGCACTGGCCCAAAAGGTTCTCGTGGCCGCAGTACACCTGGGGTCTGGAGCACCCCGGGCTCTTATCGTGCAAGGACCGTAGAATGGCCGAAAGGGCCTCGCATTTCTCCAGTGCGTAGGTCGGCTGAAGGCCCCGTGGACCCCCTGTTCCCCAGCACGCAGCAGTCAAGCTCACACCGGCGACTCTCAGAAGCTAGCCTTTGTTGGTGACTTCAGCTTTGGTGAGTCTCCCCTTTTAGCTGTCTTTCTGTGCACTCAACCTAAAATAAGATCTTGGATTTAGGCTGCCAACAGCCTGGACAGAGAACACGCCCAGTTAGATATTTTAAAAGCCTTGAGGGCTTTTGAAAAGGAGAGAATGTTTCCTTATTCTTGTTAAAGTCTCCCTGTCCCCCCTCCCCCATTTCTCCATGCACCGTGGATAAAAGTAAATAAGACAAAATTGGTCCTTAGCTTTGTAGAGGTTCCAATGTGTTATGAAAGGGACGTCTACACAAATAATTAATTGGTAGTACTTGGGGTATGTATTGTGAAGGAGAAGTACTTTGTACTATGAAAATAAAAAGGGGACCTGACCTGTTGTGGGGTCAGGAAAGACTTCCTTGATGAAGTGAGACACTTGAGACATGAGCAGGAGTTATCGACAATGTTATCTAGACCAGCGGTTCTTAAACTTGAGTGTGTTTCAGAGTCATCCAGAGCATTTGTAAAACATGGACGCATTGCACACATTACATTCTAATTTAGTAGGTCTGGGGTGGAGCTGATGGTATATGTTTCTAACATGTTCCCAGGCGATAATGATGCTAACCAGACTTTGAGAGCCACTCATGTGCTGAGGTGAGCTCATAAAGGATTTGGAGGACCTCATTAAGGATTCAGAACGTTGGGAAGCAGTTGAAAAATTGTAATCAAGGCAATGGATAGGAAGGGTGCAAGTATGTATGTGGGAAGACCGATTAAGAAATGAGTGTAGCCCCGCCGGGCGTGGCTAGCGGTTGAGCATCGACCTAGGATCCAGGAGACCGCGGTTTGATTCTCAGGGCACATGCCCGGGTTGGGGCTCCATCCCTAGTCGGGGGCGTGCAGGAGGCAGCCGATCAATGACTCTCTCATCATTGCTGTTTCTCTCTCTCTCAAATCAATAAAGATATATTTAAAAAAGAAAAAAAGAAACGAGTGTATAGCCCTGGCCGGTTTTGCTCAGTGGTTAGAGCATAGGCCAGCGGACTGAAGGGTCTCAGGTTCCATTCAGGCCAAGGGCACATACTTGTACCTCTGTTGCAAGCTCAATCCCTGGTCTGGGTCAGGGCATGTGCGGGAGGTAACCAATCGATGTGTCTCTCACACTGAAGTTTCTCTCCTCACCCCTTGCACTTTCTCTGAAAAGCAATGGAAAAAATATCCTCGGGTGAGGATTGGAAAAAAAGAAATGACTATAGTTTAGGATGGAAATGATGGTGGTGTGGTCCAAGGTGCATAAAATGAAGGTGGGAACATTGGAAAGATGTTTTCAGTAGAACTTGGGTGATTACTGAATGTAGAGGTTGAAGGAAAAGGAGCCGTTTTGATAGTCTCAGATGTCTAGCTTGAAATAATTTTTTTCCCCCTGAGATAAACCACACTGGTGGTCAGATTTGGGAGAAGGCAGTTTTGGAGATGCTGAATGCAAGGTGCCCTTGTTTTTATCATTCAACTGGAGATGTTGAGCAGGCAGCTAGATATATGGCCCTGGACCACAGAGGTGTGTGGTCTGGACCTCAGGGGACATGTGGTGTGTGTGCCTGGACTTTAGAGAGTACACAGATATGTGGCCTGGACCTCAGCACATGCAGATGTGTGGAGCTGGACATCAGAAAATGTCCAAATGGGCATTGTTAGTGTGCACAGAAATGTTTCTTAAAGCAGTGCTAGGTATGTGGAACAGAGATTGCAAACTCCAATCCCTATAGAGGCCAGATAGGTAACATGAGAATGTAGGCCAAATGCATATTTTGTTTGAGGTAATGATCGGACTGTCTGCTGTATTCTAGCTGTATATTGCCATGTGGTAATTGCATGAATTTTCAACTAAAGCCACGAATGTGGCTTTAACTACAAAATGTTTTGGTTGTAATTGTTGGCCCAATTTAAAAAATTGACCTGGGCCAAATAAAACACGGATGTATTAGAAGTGACTTGCCTGCTACCAGTTGAGAAGGGAAGAGTGTCTAGGACCAAGCCGTGAGGAATCCAGTTGAGTGAACAAATTCAGAGATCTGGTAGAGAGGGATGTGAAGTGGCCAGAGGTCAAACCAGGAGAGCATGGGGTCCTGAAACCAAATTCAGTCCTCAGTGCTCCATGGTATTCCAGATCTTAATGCCTCTAAGGTAGATATAAAGAAGATACTAGGTAGATAATGTTTTAGAAAGTGCTCATGGTGGAAAATGTTCGTGCTGTGATCCATTTCTCTTTAATCTAGAAGACAGAGCTTCAAGACTTTAAAGACTTGTCTGAATTCACATGTAAAGCCTTATAAACACTGTCATGAGTCCCTTTCCTTCCAGTGTCCAAACCTTACCAACTTTATAATTTAAAAAGTCTTAACTTTAACCTTGGGTTGCCATTTGATTTGATCCAGAGAGATAAGGAAATTCAACTCTTGTGAAAGGGTTATTGTTAGGGCACAAAAAACTATGGAATTTGTTTCCAAGGCCGCTTTTTGCTAAGAAAGTAAGTTTGGGTTAACATTTAGAGTAATAAGCTGAGTGATGTATCAAAGAGTCAGATCTCAACACTGTTCTATAGGTTTCTTATTATGGTTTAATAGAAGGAACACTTAGAGAATAGGAATAAGGAAGCCATACTATATGTTCTTAGGCAAATCAGCGACCTTTGTCTTAGCTGGACAGAGGATAACAATCCTTAGCTGGAGGATACCAATATCTCTACTCACATTCTATGGACTTGTATGGATCCCCCTAAAATTGAAAGTACCTGAAAGTAATTTTAAAATGTTGAAGTGTCGATGTGAAGTATTAGTACAGTATAGTATATGAATATGAAGTTGAACTGCTCTAGGAGTTGAGAGGGACTTTCAACACAGACCTCATAAACTATGTTACCTAATACTTAATTACATATGATAATGATGAGAAACAGTTTAAATGGACCATATAATTTATCATCCAAATCAGGACACTTTGGAGTGTAAAATGGGGCACTTTTAGTTCTGCAGGACAACAGGCAAAACCTAGGACTACCCTGGTGCTGTGGGATCCATGATTAGCCCAGGCATAGATAAAATGTCACTGGATATAAAATTGATTTGTCAGATGGTGTGGTGACATCAGATCTGTGTATGCAGATTGCTTTTTCCCCCCTAAAAACTCATTTACTTGGATATACTGTAAGGACAGCTCCGTTTTGCAAACAGGAATGCTGGGCTAAATGAAATGAAAGAAAATTATAAGCACTAAATTTACCATCTTCAGGCCCCCATCCTTGCTTCTAAGAGGCGTTTAGAAATTCACCAGAAGGATTTGCTTTGGTTTAGTGTTCTTAACCTTACTGAGGTAATTTGGTTAACACTTAGAGAAGACTGTGGTGGGTGAAAAGAAGGTTAGATGAGTCTTCACTGAGAGGAAGGGAAAATATTAAATAATGGAATTAGCACGTAAAAGATGGTAGGCTCAGCAGCATCATATCCCAGACAAACTAATGTACAATGCATTTATGTTCTCATGCAAGTAGATGAGATACAATGGTATGCACAGAATCTGAATGTTTCAGATGATTCATTTGGAGCCTGGTTACAGATCTAGCTGGCCCCTTTAGGCCAAAGTGATTTGGGGATTGGTAGGTGAGATTAAAAGGAAAATAATTTACATATGTTTTCATTTTGTGAGTTTCTATCTTCTCAAGTTTGATGTGGGTTTTATACCTTTGTTAGAAGTCTTCCTGGAACGTGACTGAATCATGGTGGCAGCTGATGTACCATTAGAAGGCACTGCTAAAGATGGACATTTCTAGTAATCAGGTAAGAAGGCAAGCTGGCCTTTGTTCTCCATATAATCTGAAGTGCTCTTTGATCTGCAGCACCGCACATGAAAAGCAGCACATCTGAATTGACAAAGAGGTCTTTATTTCTCTTCCACAATGCGCAGAGAAAAGGTAGAGAACTGGAGTGTGAATTTATTTCTTTAGGAGTGTGAGCTCTCAGTTCATGCCAAGGAAATGCTAATAGAAGTTACGTTCCCGCTTGGAGACTATGTTTCTTGTCTCTCGATGTATTATGTTTTTGTGCTGGGTTTGGGCCTAGGAGTGTAGCTTCCTACTCAGTGGCCAGGTTTGAGCACAAACAAAAGTTTCCTGGGAGGGGTCTGTGCAGTTCTAGCTCTGCACCTGGCTAAAAGGAAAACTCCCCCGGCCTGGCGGGGCCAGAGTCTCCCCATTTTGAAAATCCACTTTCAGAGATAATTGAGGATGTAGCAATGTGGTTAACACACCTTTCAGTTTGTCAAAAGAAAGTTGCCGTCTAAATGTTGTCTTTGGATGAACTGTACTAATATAGTATTTCTTTTCAGGACCAAAGTCCTGTGTTCTTTTTTGTGTGTAGGTGACCCCACTGAAGTCAATGGAACCACCGTGGGCACATTTAGATACTGTGAGGTTGGCAAAATAGCGATTAGAGGCACTGTCGCCATTTTATGTCAGTTTAGTAACTGAATGGTAAAAACAATTCTTGCTTTATTGTGATATTTTGAATTTTTTTTCTAACTACATCAGTTTGGTGTCACAATAATGGTTCTATTCAGTGTGGTAGCACTTTTTGTTGTTGTTGTCTTGTTATGGGTCCTGCACGGTGGTGGTTACGCCCAGTGGTGGAGCACTGTTTATTACTATGTGTCCAATTTGAAATAGATTTAAAGGCTCCAAGTTCATACCGGGAAAAACAAAATTCATTGGAACTCCTTTGTTCACTTTGCAAAGCATAACTTTCAGTTAAGCTTCCAGTCTTTGGTTTAAAGATGTTTCACCTCAGATGCATGCAGCAGTTAAGGGCAGCTCCTAGAACACTTGATCAAATAAAGAGCACAAACATCCATTAGCAAAGCCACATGGGGGTGGGGGGTGGGGCAGGGCATCTTGGAGACATTGTTTTCTTTAGAGTGGTTTAGTCCTTTGACAAGTGGACATTGAACTCATCTATTGAATTAGGTATTTTCTAGGCTCTGGAAATGTAAGAGGGAAAGTTGGAGAATCCTGTTCAATACAGGATCGTCAGTTAAAATGCATCTACTTCCTAACCCAGCCCTTGTAGTAGTACTTTGGAGCTCTGAGCAGGGAGCAGCAATTCATGGGAAAATTTCAAGCCTTTTGTCCTTCAGAAAAGTTGGCTTTTCTTTTCAGCATAGAATATTCAGCACAACACCAGCAAAAATCTTGCTGGATGTTGAGATGTACAAATTTCTGCCAGATGGCTCTTCTCTTTGATGTTACGTGTGGAAGGGTCAGAGTTAACCACGGTGGTGTTCAGTTCAGTTCCTGGGGCTTCCAGTTCCTCTTGCCTTCTTTGGAAACCATTTCCTGGTATTCTAATTCTGTATCTTGCCAAGTCGCTAGAGCACAGAGGAAAGCCCCGGAAGTAGCTTGTGGTGAAGTTTCAAGTTTTTTGGCTCCTATCCAGACACTCGTGAGCCTCATTTGTGTTCTTATATAAGAAAAGCCAACCCAGATCTCCTAATAATGCTTTATTTAGTGTTTAAACTTTAATTGCAGGGTATAAATGATACCATTAGGAACCGATATCAATACTAATGCCACCTATATTATTATTTACTCTCCTGAAAACTAAGCTTGTTGAAATATATTTATTAACACTGCACCCTAGAACTACACATTTAAAGCTTAATTCTGTGGCTGTTCATGAATTCTCAGCATTCTACAGCGTCAGAGTTTTCTAACTTGAGATAAATTTACTGTGAAATTCAAGTGATGAAGTGTGCTAGGGCATCGTGTTGTTGTTTTTTCAGGTCACAGACACAACCTGGTTTATTCAGAAGATGAAGCATCTTTTGTGGAATTCTAGCCCCTTAAGCCAACAAACAGTTAAGTTCAGCATTTGTGATGGATAAACTTTGCTCCTTAACGTTCAGATGTACCTTATTCGTTCCTTAGATTTCTCTTTCAACCATGGCTATTGTTTGTCACTAACAGCTAGCTTTTGTGAAGTTAATAAATGTGCATAATAAGGACATAAACGTATGGAGAAGTAATACTGTAATCCTTTTGTTTGGATAATCAGTCTAATGTATGCAAATTAAACCTTATTAGTACTAGGGTTTTGTGTCTGCTTATCAAAATGTGCCATTTTCATGAAAATTGGAAGTCCATTATATAAAGTTATTATTAACAATCATTTAGGAATTATATACGGTATGCAAATTAAAGTTGATTACAACTAATTAAGGGCTTTCTTTGTTATTTGACCTTGTCTGCTTTTTATGTAAATATGTTTCTTTTGGTCTGGCATATTTTTAGACTCAGAAAAGTATATTAAGACAAGTTACATTATGTACTTTTTAATACATCTTCGTGTTGCCATCGTGCCCCTCATTTTGCAGAGGCACACATCATATGTAGAGCCCTGCACCTTGCTGTTCGGGGGTGGTGGCTGGATGAATAGAATTTCAGAAATAGCCAACAATCAAATTTCCAAGTCTCTTCAATAAGTCTAATGGGATATGAGCACAAATCTAGCATAGCATATAAACAGTCTTCATGCCAGAATGCCCTTTTTTTCCACCATTTATTGACTTCAGTGATCTTGGGTTGCAGATTTCCAAATGGAGTTGTCCACGTAAGCAACGTTCAGACCTGTAAGAATTTTTATGAGTTTATTTGAGCCAAACTGACAATTGCTGGGAAGCAAAATCTCAACAGATTGAGAAAATGCTCCAGAGAATGGCAGTTTTGCACCTTATTTTATACATTACAATCAAAGGAGGAGTCATAAGGAGGGTTGCATGAAATCCATTGGTGGTAGATTAGGGAGGCGGGAGAAAGCAAAGCACAGAAACCTCAGATTGGATAAAAAGTAAAAAGGAGAGACATACCTCTTTTACATTGGTGAGTACAGGATAGGTAACAATTAGCATTTACAGCACATAGAGATGGTCTGCATGCGAGGAGCAAGGTAATAATGAGGGGTTCTGTGGTCTGTGCTCTGGTGGAAGATTGTGCCCTGAGGGGATAAGTGTGACATTCCAAAGGTAGGTTATTACAGATTCAAAAAGACAATAGACAGGCTCAGTTCAGGTGAACATTGACCTTTGCCAAGAAAGATACTGGACTGGCCTACCCACCATGACCTGCTTTTAGTTCTGTTTTCATTTCAGACCATCCTATGTGGTTGCTTTAGGTCTCTGAGTTTGTAAGGCTGCCATGCAGGCCTTCCCTGAGCTTGTCAGGGTTAGTATGTGGCCCCTTTTTTGTCCACAGAGCTGAGTAATAAATGATCATTACTTGTTTAACACCTTGCTGACCTGTCACGAGATAACTCATGTCTGCACTTACATTAAGTAATTTTAAGGTCTGAAAGTAATGTAGAGTTTTAAAAGAGCAGAAAAGTAGCCAGCCACATGGGCGATTTCTGGCTCAAAATAGCCAGTCAGCAAGGTTTAATAATGTGTCCTGCAAAACCTAATTGTTATCTATGAAAGCATTTAGCTAAAGATAAGTAACTTCACCACAGAAAGTGTAAAAGTTCTAGTCCCAAGGGCCTTTAGGAAGAACTGTGTGCTTTTTGTGAAAACGGGAAGAATTTCTCAACAGGCAAAGAGGAAACATTTGAAGTGAGACTGTTTAGCATTAACGTTATATTTTTCCTCTCAGTGTAGTTGTTCTACTTGTTTTCTGTGAACAAAGAAGCTTGATACAGTGGCTGAAGCAAAGGATCCTGGGGCACTAGGTTTAACTACATCATAGAATAGAAAAGACGTGTTAATCAATAGCTTTTCATTTGCCTTAAAGTATATGGGTAGGAAAAAGAATGGGGAAGATAAACCACCCAAGAAAAGAAACCAGAATATTGTGTGAGTGGGGAAGAACAAACAGTATCTAAATATTTAAAAGAGGCAAACTATTTTAAATTATATAAAAGAGAAAGTAGGAATCAAATCACCATCGAATTCATCCAAATTTTGAACATTCTTTTATTTTTCTGCTTTGAACAATAACAGTTTAATCTTTGAAAAATGTCAGTTGACCCTTATAAAGGGATTAAAACCAAACTTTTTATTGATGTATAGTATATGGACAGGAAAGTGCACATATCATAAATGCACAGCTTGTTAAATTTTCACAAACTCAACACTGATGTAACCAGGACCCAGATCAAAGGAACAGCACATGAACAGTACTCCAGTAGCCCCGGCCTTTTTCATAAAACAGGTGACAGTGTATGTGTGGGTCTGTTTCTGGCCTTGGGGAGAACTGACATCTCTACAATATAGAGTCCTTCAATCTATGAACATGGTATAGCTTTCATAAAGGGAAGCTTTATGATTCAATAGCATCCTTGGAAAATCAAGAAGAAAGAGACCAAGTTCATATATTCCTCTGGAATTTTGAAGGTCCCTGCACGGAATAGATGTCTCACTTCCCCATATTGTTCAGGAAGGATGCAGAGGTGCTGCTGGGCTTCATGGAGTAGATAAAGCTTTGATGTGGAGCCTCCAGTTTTCTAGCCACTGCATGCTTTCACCATCCTTCTCATTGCAGTTGGTCAGTGTTTTCCTCCCTCCTCAGTGCATCAGCCATCGTTTCTTGCCACTTTTGTTCCAGTTCTTCTGCTGAGAGTTTTCAATATAATGCAGACCATGGTGCCTTTGGTAGCCTTTCACTTTAGGTGCAGGGCTCTTAGTGAATATTTCCTTCTCTGTTCCAAAGAGAAGCAAAATTTGTCCTTCTCAGGCTCAAAATGTGCCCTGCTAAAATGTATAAACCATGACTTGGCTTTTATGTTTCCAGAGACCCAAATTTTTTCTCATAGTTCCAGACATTTTTCTTTCCCCTCAGCAAGATGTAGAACATTTGAATTCCTATCTCCATGGAAATTTTTCAAAAGTCTTCATTGGCACCATGGCTTAATAGGTACAAATGTAAAAAATGATCTCATGGTACTGGCCTCACACAAATACAGGCTGTGTCTGAATTGTACCATAATAATGGTGCTGCCGTAGGTGCAGCTTTCCGCCTTCTGAGAAGATTCTTTGCTCTTGTAGGAGTTGCTGGGTGTGCCTGGAGAAGCTCCAAAAAGGTTAATAAGTGCCTGTGGAAGCAAGAGAGGGAAGATTGAAAGAGAACCCAGGAAATTCTCACAATGGTGCACGAAAAAGGAGGTAAGTGCCAAGTCTCTAGTCTGCCTTCAGAACAATGTAGAGAAATATAAACACAGGGAGAGGTGTGGGTGACGCCCCCTGCTGTCAGGTGACTGGCTGTGTAATCCACATTTCCTTTCCCACGTGCTCACTGCCTCTCAGCCTGGGAATGGGAGATAGGGATGCACAGCTCTCTCACCTGGTCCTGGCAAATGGGCAAAATGGGCTGGGCTGACTACATAGGAGCTCTAAGAGCCCCAAAGAACAGGGTCCCTAAAGTCACCATTTTGCTTTAGGAGGTTTATTATTTTACATTTCTCAAAATAACACGCTAAAATTACAGGCAACACAAACAAGATTCAAGCGATGTGAGTCTTTTAATTCAGGCAGAATTTAATGTGTAATTAAGATTAATTATACCATAATGGAATTGTAGACACATGATTATTACATCACATTCCTTGCAGACGTGCATCTTGTTTCACAGCGTCCTGGCTTCTCAGATTGAGGAGCACAGTAAAAGAGCCATGGAGTCTGCATTGTACTGGATGTGTTTGTTACAAGGTTGTTTTGGAAGTTAATTTTTGCCAGCGATCATTTCAGAAGTGTTTAAAATATGTACAAATGTGATTGCTTTTAAGAATTCCTGTTTTTTTTGGTTGTTTTGAGAAAAAGTCAGCCTTAAAATACCTCCATTAGAAGTTCAAAGCATTTGTGTGTGTCATTCATTAAGTATAGGACATCAACTGAGTGTGTGAAATGTTTGGATTGTGTGTGAAGGTGAAAAGAATTTATTTCTTGGTCATAAATTCAAAATATGGGTGGTGCTCTGGCTAGTGCGGCTCACTTGGTTGGTGTGGCTCAGTTGGTTGAGCATCATCCCTGCACCGAAAGGTCGCAGGTGTGATTCCCAGTCAGGGCACATGCCCAGGCTGCGGGTTCAATCCCAGTCAGGGTGCGTGCAGGAGGCAACTCATTGATGTTTCTCTCTCATATTGGTGTTTCTCTTCTCCTCTCCCTTCCTCTCTCTAAAATCAATAAAAACATATCAGGTGTGGATTAAGGAAAGAAAGAAAGAAAGAAAGGAAGAAAGGAAGGGAAGGAAGGGAAGGAAAGGAAGGAAAGGAAGGAAGGAAACAGTATGGGTGGGAGTCTGGAGATGAAGTAGAATAGGCCACTTTCTCAATCAGGGGAGATGGGCTAAACCTTCACAGGCAATTTTGACTCTCCTGTTATAAAAAGAAAAAGAAACTCGAAGAAAGAAATTTCGTTATATACTATATAGTATACTCTTTAAATATACAACGACTTTGGCCTAACACACTGGAGGCGGCTCAAACACAGCAACTTTGAATCAATACTTCAGCTGGCCTAATCAGACCTAGAGAGTTTTCTTCACTTCAGTTTTCTTAACTGTGATTTCAACACTAAAAGGAAACATTTCTCAAATGTGAATAAATTCTAGTTCCTTTCATTATGTAATTAATTAATTATGTACTTGTTACTGTGGAAGTTTTCAGACCTACGTAGCGAGACCCCTTTAAAAAAATTTCTCTGGGGTTCTAGGGTTGACTTAAATTATTTCTGTTATGTGCTAGCATAACGTCAGTTATAAATCCTTCTGCGTTTACCTCATATGCAAGTATAAAGTCAAATCAAGTAACATGTATGAAACATCAGCAAACATACACTCATAACATTTCAATTAATGATATTAATTTAAAGTAAAGGGTGATGTCCTTTTCCTGAACTATTGTTTTTTTTTATAATCCTCACCCAGGGATATTTTTTCCATTGCTTTTCAGAGAGAGTAGAAGGGAGAGAGAGAGAGAGGAAGAGGGAAGGAGGGAGGGAGAGAGAGACACATCGATTGGTTGCCTCCTGAATGCACCCAACTGGGGCCAGGGATTGAGCCTGTGACCAAGGTGAGGTACGTGTCCCTTTGACTGGAATTGAACCTGAGACCCTTCAGTCCTTGAGCCAACGCTCTAACCACTGAGCGGAACCGGCTAGGGCTTGAACTACTTTTTAAGCCTACCTATACTCTTTTTTCACTAGGTCACAATTCCAGCATTCTTACTCTGGCTGAAGTGATGATAAATTCACCTGAAGACTAGCACACTGAAATAAGATAATAGCCTTCTGTTATAAGGGAGACTGTCCAGGTGACCCAGAACATCTGTTAGGTTGATCATCTAAATCAGGAATGAGCAAGCTTATTCTGTAAAGGACCTGATAGTAAATATTTTAAGCTTTCAGGGCCATGCAGTCTCTTAAAACCACTCAGCTATTGTCATCGTATCACAGAATTGGCCATAGACAACATATAAGTGAGTGGGTTTGCCTATGTTCTAACTAAACATGTCAAAAATGGGTGGAGATTGGGATTTGGCCAGAGGATATTATCTGCCAACCCTGATCTAAATGAAAATACAGGGTTAAAAATCCTTGGGCACATTTTTTTTGCAGACCCCCATTTGAAAATAATCTGTACCTCTAATTTCTGAGAAATTCTGTATAAGTGGTATGAGTGTATTTTAAATTAGATTTTCAAAAACTATACAAGTAAAACATTCTTATTTTGACAAGTGAAACAATTCAGAGGTACTTAAAGAAAATGTTATTAATCTTTTCTCCCCTTCCTCTGCTCTCGTCATCCTCAGATAAACTATTAATAGCTTAATTCACAATGAACACTTTTCTTCGTGGTTGGACATACCTATAAAAACACGTAGGTTGTGAAGCATGCAACAGACTGATGTGGAGGGGTGGGAAGAGATTAACCCATGAGCTTATATGCATATGTGCATTGCCCATGGACAGACAATAGTGCCAGTTCAGGGGAAGGCCTGGGGAGGGGAGGAGGCAGGAGCGGGGTGGAGAGGTCAATGGGGGGGGGGGGAGGAGAAGAGGGACATCTGTAATACTTTCAACAATAAAGATAAATTTTAAAAATAATTAAAAAAACCAAAAATTAAAAAACCGTATAGATTGTCCTTCTACTCCACTCATTGATGGGTCTCTTCTATACATGTTTCTTAGCATTAAAAAAATTGATGATATATTATCTATCCATCCAGGCCAATAGACATAGATCTGTTTTTTACCTTCAACTTTTATTGTGAAAAGTTGAAATAATAGTAATGAGTACTTATATAGCCTTCATATTGATTCAGTCATATTTGACATCTTAGTATATTTGTGCTCCTGCCCCCTCCCCCATTTGTCAGGCTTAGCCATGTAAAGAAAGTTGCCAATACTTACCTGTTTTTCACATACAAAAATGGCAATGTGATGCAGTACAACCTGATATTTATTTTTTCCTGAATCATTTGAGACAGAGTAAATTGGACATTATGATACTTTACCCATAAATACTTCAGCATGCATTTTCTAAAAAGTAAGTACCTTTTCACATATACCCACAAGACCATTATCACATATCTTAGAAAATCAAGAATTCCCTTATATCTTCTTATATCCAGTTCATATTCAAATATCCCCAATTGTTCCTAAAATATCGTTATAACTTCGTTTTTAGAACCAGAATCCAATTAAAGTTCACAGATTACAATTAGTTTTAGGTCATTTTAATCTCTTTAAATTTAGAATAAATAGTTCCCCACCTATTTTTTCTTAATCTTGACCTTTGGAAGAGATCAGATCAATTGTCTTGCAGAATATCCCACATTCTGCACCTGTCTGATTATTTCCTCAGGGTATTGTTTAACTTGTTCATTCCTCTGTTCCCTGGGTTTTCTGGAATTTGACAAAACATTTTTTGCAATTGTTTTGCCAAAAATTTGCTAAATATTTGGTAATGAATGTAAGTAGAAAACCATATTTGGAAAGAGTAGTTTGTAGATTATTCTGTGTACTTGTATTATATAACATCAGACTAAGTAATTTGTCATTACCTTTGGTTAAGGTAATGACCACTTAATCTCTCCACTGTAAAGGTATGCTTTTTCCTTAGCATTCTTTTAAAATAAGTGTAATCTTACATCGTATAGCCTGTTACCTGGATAAATAAATGACAGTTTACTCAAGCATTCCTTTGTTGATGGAGATTCAGTTTCCATTTTTTGCCATTGAACATTTAAAAATATTTTTTTTCTTATATTTATTGGGGTGACAGTAATAAAATTATATAAGTTTCAAGTGTACAACTCTATAATACATCATTTGTGTATTGCATTGTGTGTTTACCACCCCAAGTCAAATCTCCTGTTACCATATATTTGACTCCCTTTACCCTTTACTACCCCCACCCCCTTTCTGTCAATGTTATCATTCTTGTATTTAAGTGTTCTTAAGTATTGGTGCTTTTATTTCTGAGGAGTAGATTCCCCAATGTGGATCAAGAAGTGTGTGTATTTTTAATTTTGACATTTTATTTATTTATTGACATTTGATATTTAAAAATTTATTGGACATTACAAACTTATCAAAAAGTTTGTAACATATTTCCACCAACAATGTGAGAGTGCCTGTTTCCCCAAACCTTCACTATCACTGGATATAATTGCCTTTTTACCCACCTCCCCAAATCTGGTGAGTATAAACCAGTATTTTATTTTGCATTTCCAAGACTAATGAGGCTTTTCAACCTAGTACATAATTTTGGACTATTTAAATTTTCTCTTCTGTTCCTATTTGCCCATTTGTCCCCATATTTCACTTTGTTTATGGTCTCTTTTGCTATACAAAAATAAGATTTAAAAATGTAGTTAATTATGTCTATCTTTTTCTTTTTGGTTCCTAGGTTAACTGTCTTCTTCATAAGGTCTCCGCGACACTAAGCTAATACAAACTATCCTAAAGATTCTTTTAATATTATTCTGATTTGTGTTTATTACACGGCATGAGATAAAGGTCTAGTTTTGCTTTCTTTTGGATAGTTAGCAATTATGTCATCACCATGTATTGAATAATCTAACCTTTTAGCAAAGATTTAAAATTCTGCCTTTGTGGAATTTCTGGAATCTCTTTGTGATCTCTCCATTCTGCTCCACTGACTTATTTATCTATTCCTATACTAATACCAGACTATTTTTATTTTAGTATTTTACAGTAATTTTTAATATTGGATGAGATAAGCATTCACTGTTTTTCCCCTTTAAAAATGTCCTAGCAATCAGTTTGCAGCCATTTATTTTTCCATATGAACTTTAGAATAACTTTCCTCTATTCCCAACCCAGTCCCTTAGGGTTCTGGTTGGGTTGTATTAAATGTACACACAAATGTATATTAAAATGTATGTGTATGTGTGTGTGTGTGTATACACATATAATCAACTTGGGAGGAATTAACATTTTAATGATGAGAAATACATATGTTACATATGTTTATGTATATACCTAAATGTATACTATATGTACATATAACACATTTATGAAGAATTAGCATATTAATGATAAGCCACATGACATTGAAATGAAAACAAAAGAGACTTGATCTTGGCGAATTCCTTTTTTTTTTCCTAGAGAGAGGGAGAGAGAGAGAGAAACATTTACATGAGAGAGAAACATGGATTGATTGCTTCCTGCATGTTCCCTGACTGGGAATCGAACTCACAACCTGGGTGTGTGCCCTGACCAGGAATCAAACCCGAGATCCTTTGGTTCACCGATGACACTCCAACCAACTGAGCCACATCAGCCAGGGCTTGGCGAATTTCTTGCCCAAAATACTCTCCCTTCACCAATGAAGACCAAAAAAAAAAAAAAAGGCAAAACAAAACAACCATGATTTGGGTGTCATTGGAGTACAGGTTTGTCTCAAATTATAAAAGTAAAGCGTTTTTCTGCATGCTATGGGAATAAAAGTATATTGGCGTATTCCTGTAATGTCAGTAATATATTCCCAGGTGTGCTTGAAAACTTGTCTAGATACTATTAATCTCATTTGTCACACTATAATGTATTCTCTCTGTGTCATGCTCAACATACAAACATTCATTTTCTCACTTCAAGTGGGAGACTTTTAGCATGGGTCAGATACCATTACACTGACCTCTGCAGGTATGCCAGATGCTTCCTGTACTATTTGGTGTGTGGATCAGGGTCACCTTCCCAGCTCACACACCCTGTTGCTCACAGGTCAAGGGCTGGAGACACCGAAAAGTGGATGCAAGACCCTCTCAGGGAGGCAGGATTTCTTTCATCAGCAGCAGGGCTTCTCGGCTGCAGTTTTCTAAGGGCCATTGACCTTGAATAAAGCACTCAGGAGTCTTAGGAATTTAGCAAGAGTGGGTTAAGCTGGATTTCTTAGAGAGTGCTCTGAATGTTCTATTTGTAAGAGGCATAGATAGCCAGTATGGGGGAAAGACAAGGACTCTGAGCCAGCACTGCCTGGATCTGAATCCCAGCTCTACCACTTCCTTGGCAGCGCCAGCTTGGGTGGGTGACTCAAACCAGTTAGTGCCTCAGTTTCCTCATCTGCAGAGTGGAGGTTAAAACGGTACTAAAGTCATAGGGCTGTTGTGAGGATTAAACAACTCGATATAGATATAACGCATCTGAAATTGTGCTTGACACACAGTGAGCACTCTTTAAATGTTTACAATATTATTATCAGTTCCTTGAGGGAGACATTGGACACAAAGGCTGGGATTATAAGAGAAAAAGCCTGAAGAAGGCAGGGTGTGACAATGTCAAGTAGGTAGGCAGAGCTTATGATAGAATTCTATTCCAGGAGAGACCTAGGGTGCAAAGCACAAAACTGAGAACTGTCTTTGTAGGGGTTACTCTGCAGACATTAGGGAAGAATTGCAATGGCCGGAGCTCTGTGTCTACTTATTACCATAGTCACTCTGGATCCTGGGTGGCTAGCAGCATAACCATTTTCAGACTTCACCTGCTGAGAGTCTTGATGCCCCCGGTGTGCCTCCAGCCGCCAGCAGGATTGGCAGAGTTACTGGCTGAGCTACTCAAAATGGAGGGCATCAGTGGGCTGACCTGGACATTGTATGGCAGAATGTAAATCAACCTTCCCCTCCTCCTCCCCTTCCTCTGCTTCCTTTTTTAATGGAAAATTTCAAGCACATCTAAAAGTAGAGAAACTAGCATAAATTTTCATGAACCCATCATTTAACTTCAACAGTTATCAATTCTTGCTTCATTTTTACCCTCATTCACTTCCCCAGCCTGAATATTTTTAAGCAAATCACAGACATCACTACCTCAGCATCTCTAGAAGATAAGAACTCTTTATTGTGGTAAAATATATATAACAGCCCAGCCGGTGTGGCTCAGTGGTTGAGTGTTGACCCATGCACCAAGAGGGAGCTGGTTCAATTCCCAGTCAGGGCACATAACCAGGTTGGGGGCTCAGTCCCCACTAGGGGCCGTGCAGGAGGCAGCCGATCAGTGATGTTTCTCTGTCATCGATGTTTCTATCTTTCTCCCTCTCTAAAAAAATCAAGAAAAGCATATTTAAAATATATATAACATAAAATTGACCATTTTAGCTATTTTTAACTGTACAATTCAGTGTCATTATGTACATTCACACTGTTTTCTTAAGATATTTTAAGTTGATTTTTAGAGAGAGAGAGGAAGGGGAAGGGAGAGAGAAAGATTGATGTAAGAGTGGAACATCGATCAGCTGCCTCCTGCACGCTCACAACTGGGCCAGGAATCAAACTGGCAACCTTTCAGTGCACAACATGACACCCAACCAACTGGGCCACAACAGCCAGGGCTGTACATTCACATTGTTGTGCAACCCATTCCTACCATTCCTCTCTATAACTTTTTCTTTATCCCCAACTGAAACTTCATACCCATTAAATAATAAGTCCCATTCCCCTTCTCCCCCAGCCACTGGCAACCACCCTTCTGCTTACTGTCTTTAAGAATTTCACTATTCTAGATAACTCATATAAGTGGTATCATGCAGTATTTGTCCATTCGTGTTTGGCTTATTTCATTTAGCATAATGTCTTTAAGGTTCATCCATGTTTTGTAGCATGTTGTCAGAACTTTTTTTTTTTTTTTTTTTTATGTTTTTATTGATTTCAGGGAGAGGGAGAGAGAGATAGAAATATCAGTGATGAGAGTCATTGATCGGCTGCCTCCTGCACGCCCCCAACTGGGGATTGAGCCTGCAACCCGGGCATGTGCCCTGACCGGGAATTGAACCGGGATCTCCTGGATCATGGGTCGACACTCAACCACTGAGTGAAACCAGCTGGGCAGAACTTGATTTTTAAGGCTGAATAATACTCCATTACCACAAAGATTTTTTTAAAGCATAACCACAATACCATGATCACATTCATGAAACTAATTCCTTAGAATCATCAAACATTCCGTCTGTACCTAAATTTCTCCAGTTGTGCCATAAACATCTTTTTAAACAATCTAATTGTTTGAAACAGGATTCAAATGAGATCCATTTTGACCCAATTTGTTGATATGTCTTTCATTTTTCTTAATCTATGAATCTCTTTTTCTAAATTTCTAATTTATTTGTTGAAGAATCTGGATTGTTTGACCTATAGAAGTTTTCAGAGTCTAGATTTAGCCAGTTGCATTTCCCCCAGTGTCATTTAACATTTTCCTATATCCCCTGTATTCCTGGTGAGTTGGTAAATTGGTAGTTAGATATAAAGTCTTGCTCAGATTCAGGTTTGATTCTTTGGCAAGAATTTTTCATAAGTAGATTGTATGTAAGAGGCACATCATATCTGGTGGTTTCTGTTTCTGTGACGTTAGCAGCAGTTAATGATCATTGTTTTGGTTCATTCATTAGGGGATATTCTAATTCTGTCATTTCTTTGTTTATTAGCTGGAATACTTCTGTGATGAGATATATTTCCACATTCACTAGTTTCTGTTACTCTGAGGTAGACTTTGTAAAGGAAGGCAAAATAAATGCTTGGGTGTTTTTTCTTCTTCTTAGTTTTCATAAAAATTAATTGGTTCTCTTGCATTCTACAGAGGTGATCAATGAGAGTTAAAATTTTTGTGTGTGTTTTATTTCAGTAATTTTATGAACTTCATAAATTTTCAAGTATTTGACATTTAAACCCATTCCATTGTTGTTCTTATTGATTTTGAAGTGATCTCCTCTTTGATTAATGGGACACTTTTTTCCCCCCAGTAGAAACCGTTGAAGTTTATTGGCGGTCACAATGCTGACACTGTATGCAGCAAACACCCTTAGAAGTCTGTCCTCAACCTGATCACGCAAGAAAGGAAGAAGGATTCACCACACAGTTGCCAGAGGAGAAGGAAGAAAAAAATTGGTTTGTTTCTAGGGGTAGAGGAGAGAAATGAAAACAAAACCTACTTGATGAGTGTCCAGTGGGCAAGAACCGAACTAGAGATGCATATAAGTAGCAGCGACAATTGTGGGAAAAGTGCAAGGCAATTAGCTTTCTCCATTAATTTTCCTCTGTAGGTCAATTTTTTAAAAATACTCAAACATTTATTATGGTTTTCAATTTATAAAAATGTATAGTTTTTAAGGTGGTGGGAGAATGTTAGATACTTCATGCCAGGCAAACCTTGTTATTGAGAACCCCTCCACTGTAGTAACTTCCTCCAGTTCATACAGTCATGAGTGAAGGGTACATACATAAGTGTCCACACATACATGTGCACATACTGCCTCAAGGGCTGGGCAAGACAAAAAGTTATTGGCCACATGCAGCTGTGCCTCTGGTGGACTCGTCCAAATCACTCCATAGGAGAACAGCTGGCTCAGTTTCTTCTCTCTGGTCTCTACCTTTACAGAGACCAAGAACCCTAAAGCATAGTTATATCCGACTTTTCAAAGAAAGAGGCATTGCCCTGGCCGGTACGCTCAGTGGATAGGGCACCTACTCGGGGCGGGTTGCAGGTTTGATCCCTGGCCAGTGAGGGAAGCAACCAAACCCCCATCTCTCTCCCCCCTTCTTCCCTCCCTGCTACTCCCTCTAGAAGTCAGTGGAAAACCCTCAGGTTAGGATTAACAAAGATAAAAGCAAGAGGCATCTGTCTGAGGATGAGGGTAAGCAAAGTGGGAAAAAGGATGAGACTGGCACCACACACTTATTGGCGGGAATTGTCTGTCACTGCAAGAGGCCTAGGGACCTAGGGCAGCATTTGTGGTGGAAGGATGGTTGAAGGTGGAGGTATGGTGCTCTGCATGGCTTAGAGTTCCCAGTAGCAAGGGTAATACAGGGATAGGAAGTGACACTTTGGGGGGCAAGGAAAGCAATATGAAAAAATGCACATTTGGAATTTTTACCTTTTTTTGCCTCTCTACAGTGTCACTAAATACATCTGTGCACATTCACACATTCTCATCCAGTAGAGCTTCAGGCAGCCAGAATATACCTTCCCCTCACTTGCACACACAACCCTCACATCAGCATCCGTGCACTAGATTCTGTAAACATTTTTCACGCAGACGTTTTGTTTTTAAACTTCTTGAAAATACATTTTTATTGAATGTATTGGGGTGACATTGGTTAATAGAATTATATGGGTTTCAGGTTACAATTCTATAACACATCATCTGTGTATTGTGTTCACCACCCAGGGTCAAGTTTCCTTCCCTCACCATTTATCCCCGCATACACTCTTCCACCTCCCCCACCCTCTTTCCCTCTGGCAATCACCATACTGTTGCCTATTTCTATGAGGTGGTTTTTTTTTTTTCCTTTGCTTAATTCCTTTACCCTTTTCAGCCAGCCCTCCCAACCCGCCTCCCCTCTGACAGCTGTTAAGTCTGTTCTCTGTATCATGAGTCTATTTCTATTTTGATTGTTAGTTTATTTTGTTCATTAGATTCCACATGTAAGTGAAATCAAGTGCTACTTGTCTTTCTCTGACTGGCTTATTTCACTTAGCATAATATTTTCCAGGTCTATCCATGCTGTCCCAAAGGGTAATATTTCCTTCTTTTTATGGCCAAGTAGTATTCCATTGTATAAATGTCCCACAGCTTTTTTACCTACTCATCTACTGATGGGCACCTGGGCTGTTTCCAAATCTTGGCTATTGTAAATAATGCTGTAATAAACATAGGGGTGCATATATTCCTTCAAGTCAGTGTTTCAGGTTTCTTCAGATACATTCCCAGAAGTGGAATCACTGGGTCATAAGGCAACTCCATTTTTAATTTTTTGAGGTAGCTCCATAGTGCTTTCCACAGGAGCTTTACCAGTGTACATTCCCACCAGCAGTTCATGAGGGTCCCCTTTTCTCCACATCCTCACCAACAGTTGTTGATGTATTGATGGAGCCATTCTGACAGGTGTGAGGTGATATCTCATTGTGGTTTTAATTTGCATTTCTCTGATGATTAGTGACATTGAGCATCTTTACATGTGTCTGTTGGCCATCTGTATGTGCTCTTCGGGGACATGTCTGTTTAGGTCCTTTGCCCATTTTTAATTGGATTGTTCTTTGTTCCTTTTTTGGTGTTGAGTTCTATAAGTTCTTTATAAATTTTGGATAGTAACCCCTTATCAGATGTATCATTGGCAAATATGTTCTCTCATTCAGTGGGTTGTCTTTCCATTTTTTTTAATTTATCTTTATTGTTTAGCGTATTACAGGTGTCCCGTTCCCCCCCCCCCCAATTGACCCCCTCCACTTCCCTCCCACTCCTTCCCCAGGCCTTTTCCCCATTACTAACTGTGTCTATGGGTTATGCATATATGCATATAACTTCTTTGGTTAATCTCTTCCCACCCTCTACCCCCCTTCCCTCTTCCCTCTGAAATATGATCATCTGTTACATGCGTCAATGTCTCTGGATCTGTTTAGTTCGTCAGATTCTTTTGTTCATTAGCTTCTCCTTAAAGAAGACCCTTCAACATTTCCTGTAGTGCTGGTCTGGTGGTGATGAACTCCTTTAGCTTTTTCTTATCTGTGAAGCTCTTTATCTGACCTTCAATTCTAAATGATAGCTTTGCTGGGTAGAGCAATCTTGGTTGTAGTTCTGTGTTTTTTATCACTTTGAATATTTCTTGCTACTCCCTTCTGGCCTGCAAGGTTTCTGTTGAGAAATCAGCTGACAGTTGTATGGGTGCTCCCTTGTAGGGAACTAATTGCTTTTCTCTTGCTGTTTTTAAGATTCTCTCTTTGTCTTTCACCTTTGGCATTTTAATTATGATGTGTCTTGCTGTGGGCCTCTTTGGGTTCCTCTTGTTTGGGACCCTCTGTGCTTCGTGGACTTGTAAGTCTCTTTTTTTCCCCAGGTAGGGCAAGTTTTCTGTAATTATTTTTTCAAATAGGTTTTCAATTTCTTGGTCTCTTTCTTCCCCTTCTGGCACCCCAATAAAATGAATGTTGGGCCTCTTGAAGTTGTCCCAGAGGCTCCTTATACTATTTTCATATTTCTGGATTCTTTTTCCTTTTTGCTCTTCTGGTTGGGTGTTCATGTTCCAAATTGCTGATTTGATTCTCAGTGTCCTCTACTCTACTGTTGATTCCATGTAAATTATTCTTCATTTCAGTTCCTGGAGCCTTTATTTCAAATTGGTACTTTATTATGTTATCAGTTTTCTCAGTTATTTCCCTAATAGTCAGCTTAAACATCCTTATAAACAAAATTCTGAACTCTGTATCTATTAGCTTGCTAGGGCCCAGTGGCTCAGCCTCCCCAGTAAGCTGAGCTGGGCCTGCTAGGTACTCCCCTGTGTGGGCTGTGTGCACTGTCCTGTTGTAGTTGAGCCTTGGTTGCTGTTGGTGTCCCTGGGAGGATTTGACCCCCAGACTAATCAGCTGTGAGGCCCAGCTGCAACTACAGCCAAAGAGCTACTGTGCTGGAGACACCCCTATGGAGCAGGATTTACTTCAGTGGAGCTTTGGTTCACCAAGTGCGTCCCTTGAGTGTATCACTCGTGGATGTGGTAGGGTTGTAATCCAGCTTGGTCGAGTCTGACCAGCAGGTGCACTGTCTCTGGGGCCTCCCGGGAGGTGCAAAGTCAGCCTGTGCCAGTGCCTTGCCCAGGGCCACCAGCATGAGCTACACAGCAAACCGTAGTTGGCTGCTACTTGTGCTGGGCTTGTAGGTGTCCAGGAGAGGCCAAGCTATGAGCCAGTGCAGCTGCCGCTAGTGCCAGGCCTGGGGCCACTTATCAAGCCGTATGGGGCCGCTGCTGCTTGTTTGAGAGATTTTAGGAAAGTCCTGAGCATGAGGCTCGAGAGGCCACTTGCACAGAAGAGCCCCTGGAAAAGGCCTGGATGAGCTGCAGGTGGGGAGGGGCGGGGCCTCCGGGAATCACGCGGCGGGGCCAAAGGTGAGAGTCAGGCGCTGGCGATTCAAACATGGCGCCTGCCTGCCGGCTGTGCGGGGAGGACTCGCCACAGGAGCCATGGCCTCCGCCAGCCCTTCTGCCTGGGAGGAAGCCGCCCTCCGCCTCTCGCCCGGATCTCAGGCAGGTTAGTTCCTCCCCGAGTGTCCCGGGTCCTTTCAGGCCGCTGCCCGGCGCTGGGCTCAGAGGGAGCGTCCGAGTGAGTCCGTGCGCGGCCCTTAAGAGGAGCTGCTGGGGCTCCCGCAGCCTCCGTGACTCTCAGCGACAGTCCCCACTGGTTTTACAGCCTGGAGCTGTGGGGACGTCTCTTCCCGGCCCTGGAGCCCTGGGCTGGGGCCTGCTGTGGGGCTGGGACCCCTCCCTCCTCCGGGAAACCCCGCCGCCGAGATTCCCTCCCGGGTTACCCCGTGGCACCGGGTGTGGGTCGGCGGCCGAGTCTCCGGGATTCAGCCCCAACGCGCCCGAGTCTCCCCCTCCTCCCGGTCTCAGTGCTGCCTCAGCTCCCTGGTTGTGGGGCTTCTGTGGAGCCAGATTTCAGGAGGTTCTGAGTGGTGGTGGTTCTGTATTTTAGTCGTGATTCTCATGCGGTTGCGGGAGGCGGCGGGTGCAGCTGTTACCTCCGCCGCCATCTTGTTTCTCTTCTCCATTTTGTTGATGGTTTTATTTGCTGTGCAAAACCTTTTTAGTTTGATGTAGTCCCATTTGTTTATTTTTTCTTTTGTTTCCTTTGCCAAAAGAGGTACATCAGAAAAAATATTGCTATGAGAAATCTCCCAAGATTTTACTGTGTATGTTTTCTAGGATTTTCATGGTTTCCAGTCTTACATTTAAACTTTTAATCCATTTTGAGTTTATTCTTGTGTATCGTGTAAGAATGTGGTCTACTTTCCTTTTGTGCATGTATCTGTCCAATTTTTCCAGCACCATTTATTGAATAGACTGTCTTTACTCCATTGTATGTTCTTGCCTCCTTTGTCAAATATTAATTGACCATAAAGGCGTGGATTTTTTCTGGGCTCTCTATTCTGTTCCATTGATCTTTATGCCTGTTTTTATGCCGGTACCAGGCTGTTTTGGTTACACTGGCCTTGTGGTATAGTTTGGTATCAGGTAGCATGATGCCTCCAACTGTGTTCTTTTTTCTCAAGATTGCTGTGGCTATCTGGAGTCTTTTGTGGTTTCCATATACATTTTTGGAAAATTCTAGGTCTGTGAAATATGCCATTGGTATCTTTTTGAAAAATCCAAAATGTGTTTATTGGAATGGTTCCCTACTCATCTTGATTTGGGGTGCTTTTGGTACTGCTTCCTTCTGAAGGAACCTCCTCCTCTACACCTTACTTTTCCTCCTGTAGGCTGACAGAGGGCAGTGGAACAGCCAACACACAGAACTACTGTTTGTGCATGGCCAAAGCTGGTGGTGATTTTCTAGCATCCTGGACATTTCACATTCGTGAAGTAGGAATTGGGGCTCTGCTCCAGGCACTGCTTCTTGTGTTTCCTCTTCTCCTCTTGTGGAGAAGGATGAAGCAGATCCTTAGTAAGAGGCATGTTTTCGTGGGGAGTTTATCACCGCTGGAAAGCGCCATTGGTATCTTGACAGGGATTGCATTGAGTCTGTAGATTGCTTTGGGTAGTATGGACATTTTAATGATGTTAATTCTTTCCATCCATAAACATGGTATATGCTCCCACTTGTATGTATCTTCAATTTCTTTCTTCAGTGTCTTATCATTTTCTGAGTACAGGCCTTTTACATCCTTGGTTGAATTTATTCCAAGGTGTTTTATTTTTATTTTTTGATGCAGTTGTAAATGGGATTGGATTGTTTCTTAGTTTCTCTTTCTGATAGTTTATTATTGGTGTATAAAAATATCATAGATTTCTGGATATTTATTTTGTATCCTACTTTACTGAATTCATTTATCAGTTCTAGTAGTTTTTTTTGGTGGAATCTTTAGGGTTCTCTATATACAGTGTTATGTCATCTGCAAATAATGACAGCTTTACTTCTTCCTTTCCAATTGAGATGCCTTTTATTTCTTCTTCTTGTGTGATGGCTGTGGCCAGGACTTCCAGTACTATGTTGAATAAGTGGTGAAAGCAGACATCCCTGTCTTGTTCCTGATCTTAAGGGAAATGCTTTTAGTTTTTGCCCATTGAGTATGATGCTGGCTGTGGGTTTGTCATATATGGCCTTTATTATGTTGAGGTATGTTCCCTTTATTCTCACTTTGCTGGGAGTTTTTATCATAAATGGGTGCTGGATTTTATCAAATGCTTTTTCTGCATCTATTGATAAGATCATGTGATTTTTATCCTTCATTTTATGTGATGTATCACACTTATTAATTTGCACATATTGTACCAACCTTGCATCCTTGGAATAAATACCACTTGGTTGTGGTATATGATCTTTTTAATGTATTGCTGGATCCTGTTTGCTAATATTTTGTTGAGGATTTTAGCATCTATGTTTATCAGGGATATTGGCCTATAATTTTCTTTCCTTGTAGTATCTTTACTGGTTTTGAAATTAGGATACAGCTGACCTCGTAAAATGAGCTTGGGAGTCTTCCGTCCTTTTGAATTTTTTCGAATAGTTTGAGAAGGAGAAGTGTGTGTTCTTCTTTGAATGTTTGGTAAAATTCACCTGTGAATCCACCCAGTCCAGGATTTTTGTTTGTTGGGAGTTTTTTTTTATTACTGCTTCAATTTCATTAGTTGTAATCTGTCTATTCAGATTCTCTGATTCTTCCTGATTTAGTTTTGGAAGATTGTATGCTTCTGGGAATTTAGCCATTTTGTCCAATTTGTTGACATATAGTTGTTCGTAATATTGTCTTACAATAGTTTGTATTTCTGTGGAATTAATTGTTACTTCTCTGCTTTCATTTTTTATTTTACTTATTTGGGACTTTTCTCTTTTTTCCTTGATGAGTCTAGATAAAGGCGGACAATCTTGTTTATCCTTTTAAAGAACCAGCTTTTGGTTTCATTGATCTTTCGTATTTTTTTTAGTCATTTATTTCTGTTCTTCATTATTTATAATCTTCATTATTTCCTTCTACCTACTTTGGACTTTATTTATTGTTCTTTTTGTAGTTCTTTTACGTGTAAGTTTAGATTGTTTATTTGAGATTTTTCTTGTTTTTTGAGCTAGGCCTGTAATGCTATGCATTTCCCCCTTAGAACTGCTTTCACATGTGTCCTACATGTGTTCATTTTCATTTGTCTCAAGGTAACTTTTGATTTCTGACTTGATCTTACTGTTGACCCATTCGTGTTAAGCAACATGTTATCTAGCTTCCATGTGCTTGTGTGTTTTACAGTTTCTTTTCTTGTAATTTGTAGTTTCGTACCATTGTTTTTAAACTTGAGTCATTATAAACTTTTTTTAAAAATTTATCTTTATTGTTGAAAGTATTACAGATGTTCCCTTTTTATGCTCATTGATCTCCTCCCCCCCCCCGCACCCCTCCCCCCAGGCTTCACCAGACTATTGTCAGTGTCCATGGGTTATGCATATAAGTTTTAAGGTTAATCTCTCCCCACCCATCCCTGCCATCCCCTGACATTGGTCAGTCCGTTCCATGCTTCTGTGTCTCTCGATCTATTTTGTTCATCGGTTTATTTTGTTCATTAGATTCCACATACGAGTAAGATCAGGTGATACTGTCTTTCTCTGACTGGCTTATTTCACTTAGCATAATATTCTCCAGGTCACACCGTGCTATCTCAAAGGGTAAGGCATCCTTCTTTTTTACAGCTGCATAGTATCCCATGGTATAAATGTCTGAGAAGATGTTTGATATGATTTCAGTCTTCTTGAACTTGTAGTGACTTGTTTTGTGTCCTAACATGTGTTCTATCTTTGAGAAAGTCCCATGTGCACTTGAGAATGCATATTCTGCAGCTTTGGGGTGAAATGGTCTAGAAATGTCAAATCCATCTGAACTAGTGTGTCATTTAGAATCACCGTTTCCTGTTTCCTTGTTGATTTTTGTCTGGAATATCTATCCAGTAAAGTCAGTGGGATGTTAAAGTCCCCTACTGTGACTGTATTGCTGTGGATCTCTCCTTTAAAGTCCTCCAGAAGTTTTTTGTGTTTTTTTTTAAGCCTGTGTGAGTCTTTTTTTTAAAAAAAATCTTTATTAATTTCAGAGAGAGGAAGGGAGAAGGGGGAGAGAGAGAGAGAAACGTCAGTGATGAGAAGGTCATTGATCAGCTGCCTCCTGCACAACCCGCACTGGGGATTGAGCCCACAACCCGGGCATGTGCCCTGACCAGGAAGTCAACCTTGATCTGGATCATAGGTCAACGTTCAACCACTGGGCCACTCCGGCTGGGCCTGTGTGAGTCTTTTCTGAGGTGGGTCTCTTGTAGACCTCATGTATTTGGGTCATGTTTTCTCATCCATTTAGCTAGTCCTTTGATTGGGTATTTAATCCATTTATAGTTAAGGTATTATTGATAGGTATTTATTGTCATTTTATTTTTTTATGACTATGTTTCTCTTTCTATTTCAACTTCTTATTACAGCAGTCTCTTTAACATTTCCTGCAATGCTGGTTTAGTGGTGATAAACTCCTTTAGCCTTTTTTTGTCTGGAAAGCTCCTTATTTCACCATCTATTTTGAATGATAGCCTTGCTGGGTAGAGTATTCTTGGTTTCAGATCCTTGTTTTGCATTAACCCTTGCTTACTTTCTATATCTTCTGGCACTCCTTTGACGTGAATATTGTTGTGATTCATGTTGTCCCACAGCTCCCTTAAAGTGTTCTGTTTTTTAATTGTTTTTTTCATTTTGGTTCTCTGATTGAGTGATTTTTTTTTTTACAGTCTTGTAATTTGCTGATCTGATCCTCAGCTTCCCCTAATCTGCTGTTTATTCCTTCCAATGTTTTTTTTGTAATTTCTACTATGTCATTCTTAATTTCCTTCATAATTTCCATTTATTGTCTCATGCTTTTGAGCATCCTTATAATCTTATAGATTGCTTATCTTTATTTCATTTAGCTCTTCTGGAGAATTTTGTTCTTTCATTTGGGCTTGCTTTTTTGTCTCCCCATTTTGGTTGCCTGTTTGGATTTGTTTCTATGTATTAGGTAGATCTGCTAGGATTCCCAGTCTTTTGGAAGGTCTCTGGTGCAGACCAATGTCAGATGCTGTTTGTGACTGGCCTTGAGTGCGCTGTTTGAAGTTTTCCACACTCCACAGCTTGTGGTTTTCTCTGCTGGGGCTGGGTGTGTTTGGATAGGACCAAGGTTTGCTTTCCTAAGCTCTGGGTCCAGAAGTAAATCAGGCAAAGACTCAAAGCATCCAGAGGCTGTTATTCAGTCTCTTAATGAGCCTCAGGCTGTAGAAACTCTAGGCGGTGGGATGAGAGGTATTCCAGCAGGGTGGGGCAGTTGCTCCCTCCACCTCCCAGGCAAAAGCTGCTTGGAAGGTAAATGTCTGCCTGAGAAAGATGTACTCTGCTGTGTGGGGAAATGACTTGGCACAGGGAACCAGATGGCTGGCTACCTTCTAAGCCCTATTCCCCCTGCCAGCACCCCTGGATTCCCCTCACACAGCTCTAGTCCACTCCGTCCTCCCTCTGCTGAAGCCCAAGGTAAGTGGCTGCACACAAAACGTGCGTTGGCCCTTTAAGAGGGTGCCTGCATTTCCAGCCGTCTCTCCCTAGCAGACAGAAACTCGGTTGCTTTTCACAGCCAGATGTTATGTGGGCACCTTTCTCAGTTCTGGTGCTCTGGGCTGGGAAACCTAGCTTGGGGTTTAGACCTCAGAGTCCTCAGTGGGAACCCCCCACAGCTGAGATATCCCTTTGGCCCATCAGCTGCTGCCTGTGGGAGCCCAGCCAGCCCTCTCATGCCTCCACACTTTCTACCAGTCTCTGTGTGGTCTCCACTTTAGGTCCTTGGTTATGAGGGTGCTGTCCAGCTAGTCTTCAATTGCAGTTGATTATTTAGGATGGTTTTTTTGTATTTTAGTTGTAATTCCAGTTTGGCTCTGGGAGAGTGTCAGTATAGCTTCCACTCAATCTGCTGCCATCTTGGAATCTCTAACATAAACCTTTTTCAAAATGTTATGGAAAAATGTACTTGTTTTTATAAGGCAGGCTGTGGCAGAGAGTGAGGCTTCTCCCCTTTTGGGTGGCCCCAGAAGAGGGAGCTAGAGTCTTACATATTTGTGTCTCTATCTCCTCCCACCAACCTTCCCAGCCCATCCCCCAAGAACCAGCAGAGTTCTGTGCCCTAGTTAGTGCACTCATACCCCTATTCCCTGGGGAAACACCTAGTTGACCTTTGCCATTTTCTTTATACCCCTGGAGGAGGGAGCCAGGATCAGCCAGACCCTCCCCCTTGAAATTATTTACCCTTGTAGGCCAGACCAAAGGGATGCTGCTCTGTATAGGTAGAGTCCAAGGAGGTGTCAGCTCATCATATTATTGCTGTTCATGCCATAAATGGAATTTTTAGTGTCCATCCATCAGGTTATTGCTATTCATGTCATAAGTGGAATTCTTCATTGAATCATTGACTTCTCAATGGAAAGCTGACAATTCTGGGTGAACTGCCTCTGTTTTTCATTAGATTTTGCTCTGTGCCTTCTATCAGGGTTTTGTAACAGATGCATAGCCTGCTGCTTCTCTGGAGACTGGCTGTTCACAATGCTGTTCCTTTAGTCAGAAGCATACTTTTCATTAAGAAGTATTAAGCCAAGTAGAGGTTGGTACATAGGTCACTGGTTCTTCCAGTTTTCAAAGATGATGATGTTCAGCATTGTTGACTGCATCTACTGGATCATCTCTGGATGCTGTTGCATGATATGCAGAAAGTAGTCACTCTCCTGGTTCAGAGGCACCGTCCTCTTGGTGTTATGCAACAGCTGCTTGAATGATGTGGTCCAGCAGCCTGTGCATACCATGGTGTCAAGTGTAGTAAGTCCTTCAGATATGGAAGAGGTAATATACATGATGACATGAGGTTCCAGGTTGTGGTCCTGTGTTAGGACTTCCAGTAGTGAATAGTAAGACTGGCTGAGCTTGGGGTAATCCAGGAGATCACTGTGGGGAATAGAGAGGAGCAGCTTGATGAAGATTTGGAGAGCATTGTCTAGGGCATTGCCTCCATAGAGATGGAAGATTCCATAGTTGACATAACTCCCCCTGAGAGTAGCCTTCAGCATGGAGAAGCAGATGGAGATGCCCTTGAGCTTCAGTGCATAGATTCTTTGGGACTTCTCCTAGTGTCAGGATGCGATTGCCATACGTTGTTATCTTGCTAGTTTCTCTGAAAAGTAAGATGCCATTGAGGGAAGAGACATCAAACTGGAGTTTCTGGGATTTATTATGAACTAATTCAGCCATCAGCTTGAGCACAGGGGTGGTACAGGCTGGGTCATGGTACCATAACTCAATTGTCCACTGGAGAGTTGGCATATAGGATGAGTATATCCATTCAAACAGCATCATGAAGCTGGTCTTGGCATTGAAGGTTGAAAGCTATCCCTCTCAGGCCTCTTAGCAGGCCATTTAGAGTTCATTTTGCATTTTGCTCATTGAAACTGTTTGTGCTAAGCATCTTGGCCACAGCCTCAAATGCTGCTGAGGGGCAGGAGGCAGCATGAATTGCTCATATTGATCTTCATCTTCTAAATCCACCATGAGGAGGTGCCTGAGTGCTGTGTAGAAGGTAGCTCGACACTGCATGTCTGTCAGGTTGGACTGATTGTTAATACTCAAAAGCTGGAAGTGCTCACTTGTGATAGTGCAGCATGAACTATACCGCACTAAGCTTCGCTAGTTTCCTTATACTGCTGTATCCAATGGAGGGAGAGGTCATTGAGAAGCTGTAGTGTCTTAAGAAGTGACTAGTTCAGAGTGGCCCCAGTACTTCAGGTTGGTGATGATTTTTCCTGTGAATATGCTTAAGACCATGGTCTCATTGTTCAAGCCTGAACTTCCAAGAGTCAGTGGTATAGCTTAGAGGTTTTTTTCATCTGGTCCCCAATGTAAATCTTTACAAAACTTCAAAAATCTCAGCACGGCCAGTCCTGGCTTCTCATTTCCCACCTGAGCCAAGTGAGAATATGTTAGGCTCATCATCTGGAGCACCCAACACACAAGCTCACCATCCATGGCATCTTGCTCATTAGTGCTGGCAAGAGACCTGGCCACCAGTCACTGCACCAGTGATGGAAACCAGCAATGTCAGTCTTTCCTCCTGCACTGCAGTATCCATCGGGCTTGCTCTGGCACTCCGCAGCAGCTCCTGATATGACTAGGCCGACTGGTTGAACAACTGCGTGAGGAGCTCACACGACTTCTCATATCCACAGCAATTGTAGCTGCAGTTGGACCAGACCTGTATCCTCCAGAGGATTTTCCAGTCCATCCGTCAGTATGATGTGCACAGCTTCCAAACAGGCTTTGGTGACTTCGGGAGTATAAGTTTCCAGCATGTGGGGCTCTGTGACTTTCACGTGTGGAACAGAGGATGCCAGCCACTGCCATAGGCTCAGGAGATAGTGCACACTATTTGGGGCAAATTCCCCGTGCCATGGGTTGGTCACTGTGAAGTTAGCTATCAATTGGATGACCTCAGGATAATTTACCACTTTTACTAATTCTCCCAGTTGATAGTCAGTCTTCAGTCGGGCCAGCAGTCTGCAAAACTCATGGTAATTGTTTGGGTCTGAAAACTGGATTTTGAAGTGTTTGTTTAACAACATCAACAAGGTGAGAGAGAAACTTAGCCCTCTTTGCATTGTTAAACAGGGATCTTCTAACTTAGTGACCTGTACTAACCAGAGGTGAAAATGAAGGAGGGATGGAATGATACAAGTCAAAAAGCAGCTGCAGAGTTAAAGAACCTAAGAATGCTGATCCCCAGCTGGTGGGAATCTGTGCTATGCACAGGTCATCTGAGGACTCATCAGTAGATGTGCCGATGAAATCAGAATTTAGGCAGTTGTGAGTGAGTTTGAACAGTTGCATGAACCAACTATGCTGACTTTCATCATTCAAGTTTAGATTCTTTCCTGAAGCCTGTTTTAGTAAATTGCAGGAAAGTGTGAAGATATCAAATAACGATGAATCTTGGAAAGAAGAGGCGATTTTTCTGTGCCTGGTTAAGTAAATGATGGGTGGTGTCTGCTTGGTTAATTTCATTGGTTGGCTGAGATAAAATTGTGATGCCAATGGTGCAGTATTCAACACTATACTGTAGAAACCTAGTGACGTCTGTGATTGCATTTCTGAAGACATAGTCATCCTTCTGACAGTCAAACCAGCCCAGTTTTGTGATTCTGTCATATAACTGAGTAAGTGTTTGTGTCACAAAAGTAGCCAACTTTGGCCGAGTGGCAAGGTAGTTGAGCACATAGTTCCAAATATCTATTTGTTCCAATGGTGGAGGGTTGTTTGTGCATGATACAAGCTTTGTGAGGCATGTAGCTGCTTGTAACTGGGAGTACGATAAATTTCCCTCTTTCAAGGAGTAGCTGGCACTTGCTCAGGCAATCAGTGTTGTTGGTAAATTCAACCAAGGCTTTCTCTGCCTGGAGTTGAGTGGTTGTATCTATGGTTTCATACAGCTCTCCACACAGATTCTCTGGCTGGGCCAGACTTTGCACATGATCTGCCATTTTGCTCTGGGAGAGTCTTCAAGTTGGCGCCATTTAATAATTTGGAAGAAGACATTATTCCAGACAATTCCAGGTGTGGGAACAGCGTGGACAATGTGGTTCTAAGGCATGGAAGAGCTTGGTGTGTTTGATAAGCTGAAAGACCCACGTGGCTGAACCATATTCAATGTATTCGTTTTCTGTTGTTGCTGCAGCAAATGACCAGAAATTTATTACACTTCTGAGCATCAGAAGTCTGACATGAGTCTTGTGGGAATAAAATTAAGCTGTCAGCAGGGCTGAATCCCTTCTGCAGGCTCTAAAGGAGAGTCAGTCCTTGCCTTTTCTAGCTTCTAGAGGCTACTTTCTTTCCTTTTCTCTTAGTCTCTTCCTCCATCTTAGAAGTGCATTTCTCAAACCTCGGATTCTGTCATCACATCTCCTCTGACTCTGATCTTCCTGCCTCCCTCTTAGAAGGACCCTTGTCACTACATTGGGCCCACCTGAGTAATCCAGGATCGTCTCATCTCACGATTCTTAACTTAATCACATCTGCAAAGTCTCTTTTGCCATATAAGTAACATTCACAGGTTCCAGAGAACTTTGAGGGACCATTATGTTGCCTACCACATTCAGAGAGTGGAGAAATGAGAAACAAAGCTATATAAGTGAGTGTATTACGTGCTATTTGAGGGATATTTTAGTTAGTGGAGTGTTTAATGTATGCTTTTGTAACAAAAATCCCCACAACATCGTGACTTAAACAATAACAGAAATTGATTTCTCTTACATGTAATGATCCAGAGGAAGACAGTCAAGGGCTGGAAGGGTGGCTCAATGCCACAAGGTCATTCAGAGCTCCAGGCATGTTCTGTCTTGTTGCTCTGCCAGCCTTAACACTTGGCTTTCTAGTCATGGTCTAAGATGGTTAGGAGTCCACACTTCAGTCAGTGGGAATGTGGGACAACAGGGCAATACACTAATTTTTTTTTAATCCTCACCTGAGGATATTTTCCTATTACTTTTTCAGAGAGAGTAGAAGGGAAGGGGGGGGACATTGATGTGAGAGAGACACATCAATTGGTTGCCTTTCGCATGCACCCCGGTCAGGGATCAAGCCTACAACAGAGGTACGTGCCCTTGGCCAGAATCAAACCCAGGACCCTCAGTCTGAGGGCCGACACTCTAACCACTGACCTAAACTGGCTAGGGCAACACACCCATTCTTTTTATAGGCATGACCCAGAAGAGGCACATAACATTTTCACAGAATCCCAACTGCCAGAACTTTGTCACATGGTGTCATACCTGGCTGCAAGGGAGGCCAGAAAATGTAGTTTTCGGCTAGGAGGTAATGGGTTCAGCCAAAAATCAGATGTTCCGTTATTAAAGGAAGGAGGGGGGAATGGAAATCTGTCTCTGAAGCAAATTCCTTCATAAAAATACTGATTTCTTGTTTTATTTGAAAAATTGGTACTTGCACCTTGCCTTGAGACAGCTATTGGCCTTCAATATAAAGAAGGAAATTATGATACTTGCTGCCCATATAATTACAACACCTCTGTAAAGTCTGTAATTTAAAGCCTGCTCCTTAATAAAATTGATAGTTTGTATGGCATTATTCAACTCTATTTTGAAAAGATGCTGACATCTTACTCATGCTTAGAGCTTATCTAAATAGAATAAGAACTACTATAGTTGAAAACGTTATGGCACCAGCATTGATCAAAGCCCTTCTCCAGTTTATTCAGTAAAGGGCTCACTATTACTAACTTTTATAATAAATTAAAACTTACCAATGTACTTAAAGAGACTTGTATTCCTGTTGAATAAGTAATAAGTGGCTTATATATTAAAAGTCTTCTTAATAGCTACCTGGAAGAACATATATAAAAATAGGCAAAGAGGAGAAAGACCCAAATCCATACTATTATGCAGGTGAACTGTGGATTTCACATAAAAGCCTTTGAACAGATTCATCAGATATGTACATTCTTGGGTTCTATTCCAGTTGTTAAAGATAATGGTACAAATTTTATGTTTGGAGCAGTTGGCTTATCTACCATTCATTCAGTAAATGTCTATTGAGTACCTACTATGTATCAGGTGCTGTACTAGGTGCTTAGAGCACATCAGGGAATAGAAGACAAATACCCTTTCTCTTCATATAACTTCCGCCTATGTTGCCATATCAGTAAATCAGGTTTTATTAAGCACTTTATATAAAAATGTGAACTTTTAAAATTAAAATATGCCATACATATAGAAAAGTGCAGAAATTATAACTGAAAAGCTTAATGAGTTTTCACAAAGTGAACAGACCATTATAAGCAGAACCCAAGATACTGGTTGTGCTGTCTCACTCTGTTTCCAGGGAGTAACCACTATCCTGGACTTCTAACAACATCAATTAGATTTGTCTGCTTTTAAACTTTATGTAAATGGAACCAGACAGTACATGTTCTGTGGATGGGTTCTTTTTCTCAACATTTTGTTCCTGAGATTCATCAGGTTGTTTTGTGTAATTGCAGTTTGTTTTTTCTCCTTATTGCATTGTATTCCATTGTGTGAGTATGCCGCAGTATTCTTATCCATGCTCCTACTGACAGGGATTTGGTGGTCCCCTGTTTTGGCAACTATGAATAGTGCTGCTATAAACATTCTTCTACATGCTTTTCAGTGGACATTTGTATGCATTTCAGTTAGGTATATAAATAGACATGGAATTGCTGCCTCATCATAGACAGTTCTTAGGTTCAACTTCAGTAGATAATGACAAAGAGTTTTTCCAAAATGTTTGAACCAATTTACTCTCCTCCCAGAAATGTAGGAGGGTTTTGGTTGCTCCACACCCTTGTCAACACTTGGTATTGTCTTTTTCATTTTAGCTATTCTGTGGGTGTGTAGCAATATGGTAAAACAGTTTTAACTTGCATTTCCCTGATGACTAAATGGGGCCCCTTTCCCTATATTTATAACACCCATTTGGGTATCTTCTTTTGTGAAGTGTCTGATTAAATCTTTGGCCATTTTTGTATTCAATTGTCTACTTCTGTTAGTAAGCTTTTCTCTGTGTGCCTTGTGGCATCTTGTTTTGAAAGATCCTATGTGTATTTATATAATCATATTTAAGTTTTGTTTGCATAATTTTTTTCAATAACATTAAATTGTTTAATTTATGCTGAAAGAACCAAGAGCCTTATTTGCATGTTCACCGTGTGTTGTTTCAAAATGATGTTATAACTTGGCAAGGACCACAAAACTATTTTTTAAAATTTCCCTACTTCAACTCTGCCGATGACTTGTGCACTGTTTTAACGTGATAAAAGCTTACCTCCTATAACAAATTCAGCCACCATTTTATTGTCTTTAAATCACATCGTGAAAGCATTTTGGGTACTTTATTTTCATTTTATGTACTGTCAATTGCTAGAAAAAGATTCATTTGATTCCAATATGCTATTTTGCGTTGTTTCATCTCCAGCCCAATCAGTCTCATCACCACCATCACCAATTTTTTAAAAACGTCCTATTTTTAATCTGTAACCCATTTCTAGCTTTAAAGGTAATAATTTCAAACCACTGGAAAAAGTTGTAAATAATAATAGTTTATGTTGAGACTGTTATGTACCAGGCATTGGTCTATTTGTTAAGTGTTTTAATTCACTTAACCTAAAAGATGTAGGTCCTTTTCTCAGCTTTATTTTATAGATGAGGAAATCGAGGCTAAGGAGAGATAACGTGACAGAGACACCAAGTTGGTAAGTGGGAAACTCAGGATTTGAACCCTGATGCCTAGATCTCAGTTTCTCCAGCACCTTTGGCTGTCTCTGTCAGCTTGAGTGGCAAATTTCCCACCACCAGCGTGCTCACAGACATTGTGCACATTTTCCCCTCAGTGTTAGTACATGGAAACCCTACTACAAGCAAATGCCTAGACCCTCCGGGTTGGCCAGCATGTTTCATGCATCTCACCTTCTGGAGTCCTTTTATTCAGAGGTCAGACACACAGCCGGGGCAGCACACTGGCATTCTGCTTTCTCCCGGGTCAGAGACTGGCCCTCTTGTACAAAGCATTGCAGACCAGGCCATCTCTTTTTTTCTCTTGTCTCACATTTGGATTTGGGGCAGACCCTTTTTGGACCTTTAGCCTCAACAGTGCTGTCCGTCCTGGATACCAGAGCTCTGTACCCATATTTTGGGCATAAACGCAGCTAATAACAAAGCTGCACTACAGCTTTCCATTTCTTCCCTCTCTAACATAAATCTCAATGGGATAGCAACAATGATTTGGCCTATACAAATGATATTCTGGGGATTATTAAATATTTAATTTAGAAAGAGCCCCTGGGTGGCTCTTAGTTTTGTTTTGGGAAACAAATTGGCACTTCTCTAGTGCCCTGAATATTAAAATGGAATTGGGTATGGAATTCTGTCTTGGACCTCATCCAAAAGATTCTAATTATCAAGGCATGCTAATGACCAGGTAAGTATAAAGTTTTGCCTGCAAGGCAGTCCTATGGTCTGGACCCCCACACATATTGTTGGAGTAAAGCTTTGATTATTTATTTGTATCTTTACATGACTAAATTTTTTTTGAAAAATGGACACTTTTTCTGCTATGCTCAAGTGCCAAAAATTTGAAAATACCTATGTCCTCAAAGGGAGAGAAAGTAAAAGGGAAGCTCAGTAGAAAAAAAGCTCCCCCCCCCCTTTTAACTTCAGTAAGTTGTGGAACATTTTGATTTTTTCCCCCAATGTGACACGGATGGCCCTCTTCAGATCACCACAAGTATGAGTTTGTCTAAATTGTATTCAATGAAAGTTACTAAACGGAGACCCTGAGAATCCAGGCTCATTGTCTAGAATTTGCTCCCTAACCTACAATTTTTTGGTAGCATTTTTTATGAGCTGATTAGTCCCTTAGGATTCACTCTGTGAGGCCACATTTTAATGTGTGCACAGCAGAGGCCACTGTGCTCAGGCACCGAAGTAAGCCTAATGCGGGTGACTTCATTTATGAGAACTGAAATCCTAACAGTGGGAAACAATGAATTTATCAGGAGTGTGAACCCTGAGGAAAAAAATACACCTAAGAAGGGCTCCTGGTGGCTCACAAATAAAAGCAGAGCCTAGCAGCCCAACTGCACTTGTGGAGAGGCGGGCACTGTGTCTGTGCTCTGAGCCAGCCCTTCTGGAGGAGCTCCTGGAGTCCCTCCCCATCCAGTTGGAGCCCACAGCTCTGAGCAGTCAGAGTGGCTCTGTCCTGACCAATCGGGACAGTGCCTTTGGGCCAACCAAACAGGACTTGGAGTCCTTTGCATGAGGACAGACCAATCAGGGACCAGGGGTGGACACTTCCGTCCCTATAAGCGGGCTCCCCTGTGCTGGGAGAGCACACGTGCTCCTGAAGACTACTTTCCCTGCTGGCACTGAAACACCAGTGCTGGCTGCCAGGGCAAAGCGGACCCTCCCGGAGCGGAGGGAGGGAGCTGCCTAGGGGGCCCGGGATCTGGCCCAGGACTGCCTGGCCCCGGAGCTGGGCCGCAGCCGTGCAGCTTTCACAGCCATGCTCTCTCCCTGTTGAGCTGTTTGCACTGAATAAAGTTTCTCCCTTCACTGCATCCAAATCGGGGATTCTTGTTGGCGTTGAATGTGCCCCAAGAACCATCAGTTGACAGGAGCCATTTACTGCCTCTGGATCTTGGGTGTTTTTCACCCGTAATCCTGTGAGTCCTGGTTCTACAGAGGTGTTTAGCGTTGTTGAATGGTGGGAATGAGCTCAGTAATGTGACAGAATAGTACTATTTGCCTCCCCCACCAAAGATATCTTTTTCTTCTCAACTATTCTGATTCTGTGATAGTCTTTGCTAATGGGCTTTTGGTGGGGGAGGATTTTGTGATTTATTCATCAGTCGATTCAGAAGTTTCCAATAGGCATTATGGTGAGAGAGCAAAATTATTTGGTTCCTTTCTGAGCAATTTTACAACAATATGACCTCCCTTGCTATGCAGCTTTCTTTTATTCACAAGTCTATTAATTCACTAAAAGAGGTGAAAATTTAAGAGAATACTTATATGTTTGTTAGGTCTATTTTCTTTTTGATACCACACAATAAATTACTGTGACATGAATGCCTCTGGGCCTCACTAGTGGATACAGATGGAATCGTATTAACAGTGGGAGTCCAGACTTCCTAGCTCATATAGGACTTCCAGCCTCCATAAAGCTCCTTTCTCCTCAAAAGGAGAGTCATTAGGAGGAGGCTCGCACGTGCTTACAGATCATCGTGGAGTGTATTCATAGTGTTTCTCTCACACTCCAAGTCCTCCTCGTTGATGGCTTTTGCTCCTGACTCTGCTTGATGGTGCCCCGGGTTGCTATGTGTTGCCTCTTGTGGGAATGCCAAGGCGATTGTTTTGATGCTCACAGAGGCACTCATCCTTGGGAGGCATGATCGTGCTTTATGGAGTACAGAGGCCACCCCTTTCTCTAGCTCTGCATTGGGCCTTGTCACCTGGGAGACCAAAGAATTGCTTTTGCTCCCCTCTAGCCGTGCCTCACAGAATCTTTAATTAAAATTGTCCTTTCAGTTTTCCTTGCACTTCTCTTGATTGGAGGTCAGGCTCTGTCTCCTAGGGCAGGTTGGATAACTAAAACCAGGACATTCTCCACTGCCCCCTCCCCGACCTCTTACTCCTGCCTCTGGTATTGGGACACGAAGCTTGCCCTTCTCTTTTATTCAAAAAGTGCATCAACATACACATAAATAAACTCCTTTGCGGGGGGCTGTGCTGGTTGGTCTCTTAAGACACATGGTCTCAGACAGATCAGGGCCCAGGCTCTGGCTAAGCAGCCTGTATCAGAGCCCTTCCAGATCCCCACATCAAAATGTCTGTACCTTTGCTGAACATTGGGCTGAACCCTGGAACTTCTGCTATGTCCCCTGTGAGCAGCCTGGTTGGTTGCCTTGCCTGCCGCTGTCGCTCTCTTCCTGATTTTCTTTTGTTTCTCTTTTTTTGGATGAAGCATGACTTTGCTGAAATGTGTTAGTGCTCAACCTGTTTTATACTTCGCTTCAGTGAAAGTTAGCATTCCACCCTGTCCTTTGGTCAGTGCATTTCAGAGTCAAGCAGATCACATGGGTGATATTCTGAATGTGGCTGTCACAAAGTGATGCTGCCTTGCTCTTGTTGCCCATGGTGCAAAGCAGGACGGACTGCAATCATTCTCGAATCTGGCTGGCTATGCATTAGAATCACCTGGAGAGCTTGGAAAAACTACCCGTGCCTGGGCCTTCCCTCTAGAGCTTCTCATTGAATTGGCCATGGGTCCAGTGAAGACTATGTCAACCAAATCTTGGTGCTGAATAAACAGAGCATCTGAGGGAACCTTGAGTTTTGACCGCAGGGACCACTTAATCTGTCAGAAATTACCACACATGCCCTTGATGTGTTTTAGAAAAAAAACAAACAAACCTGGGAAGAACAAAATAGCTGGTCTCGAATGAAGCTGCTGGCATTCAGTTCAGCATACTTAACACAGACCATTTCATAAGCACAAAAGTTTTGTAAATTTCATTCTCATGATTTTATCGCTTTAGTTTTTCTTTTTTTCGTGTGGAGGGGAATATTCTCTAACAGCTCACAAGAATGTAATGAAGATGAGGTTGGAGATAACCATACGCACGGGAATATGCCATTCCCTCCCCTCCATTTGTGTAAGTTTAAGTTAAGAGTGCACCTGCACAAATGTCAGAAATAGGTCCCTATCCGATGTAAATCAGTCATTTTTACAGTTGAATGTTATGGGGGTTTCCATGCAAAAAGTTGGCAGTGATTTCAATAGGGAAAGGTGAGGACAGCAACGGTAAAATGCCCCCATAGCTCTGAGGGTATAGACTGTTTTCCTGGATTGTGAGGTCAACATGCACTTACAGTGGAGGCTTGGGGTGTTCAGCATTGGAGCAGCTCTGCGGGTCTTCTTGATAGGTACGTGAACGTGTTGACACGACCAGAGAAAGCATCACAGCATTAACTCAGATTGTGAGATAATTAAGACTTATTCATAGCACTGCAGGCCGATTACAATAATGATTACATTTCTGTAACAGTTTCCTCCCACCCTCCTTCCTGTCCCCAGGAAGCCTAAAGAACTTTACTCATTTATTTTCACAATGCGCCCATAGTTTAGTTGCATTCATTTCTTAAAACCACAAAGGCATGAACCAAAGGGGGGAAAAAAGACTTACTCAAGCTTATGAAATGAGATGAAATTAAAATGGCCCTAAAAATCCTTTGCCTTTACCTGCTTATAGATATATTTTTCCCCATTGATTTTTAGAGAGAATGGAAGTCTCCATGCTGGAATTCTGGAAAAGGGTGACTCAGGTTCCTCTCCTGCACATTTGCTAGTTCAGAGGGCAGGGGAACGGAGCAGGGGCAGCTCACCATGAGACCAGACACCCCACAACTGACTCTGAGAAAAGCTGTGGCAGACGGTTCTGACTGACGACCTAAAAGCCATTCCCAACCCTGTATTCCTTATAGCTTTCTTATTATAGATGTTGGAACGACCAGAGACTCATTTTCACAGGCTGTTTATCCAGTCTTGCACGTAGATCCTATCTTTTGATGGGAGGGCAATGAGTTTGGGGATGTGTTTCACAGTTGCCATAGCATCCACTGCTGATATAAATGAATATGCATTTCCAGCTTCCAATCACTTTATTTTGACTAAGAGGAACGGGAAGTCCAGCACAGCTCACTTGGCTTCCACCATGCCTGTCTTTTCAGTTCTGGGCTGTATGGAGTCTTAGGAGCCAGTAAGCAAAGAAGGTGGGGAAGAGCTGGGGAGGAGGCAAAGCAACTGTGTCTGCCAGAGATTTCTCTCCTTTTGTTGGTCCAAACAATGATGGACCAAATACGAAGCTCTTTATAAAAGGAGATAACAATGATAGAATTTTGAACAAAGAAAACCACATTTCTCTGGAGAATTAATGCACTCTTGGAATTAAATTGCCTTAGAATTTGCCTAATTTAAGGGATGGATAAAATATAAATAACTTAGATTTCTGGGATAATTGGATCATGCCCATTGGGCTGTTAAAATAGAAAAGGGCCCTGCATCCCTCCTTGGATTTTCTTGGAGTAAGACAAGCCAGGGTGGGCTTTGTGGTTCTTATCACTTCATGAGGAGAAAGGCTTTGAACACAAAATCTGATCATAAACAGAATGAGAAAGAAGCATCCATTGGAACACCTGACAGGAGAGAAGTGTTTAAGGTAAAAGCAAAGGTTTTTCTGCAATTTGAAAGGAAAACAAGTTAGCACTTAAGTTTAGAAAGAGAAGAAAAATCCATAATTAGGTGTTTGTATTTAACTTGAAGTTGTACAATACAGGGTCTCTGCTTACACTTAGAAATTATACAGGATTTAAATATTTGTCATGTACTTTTTTCAGATTTCTCTTGTTTTCCCAACACCTATATACATAAAAATTGAAAAATTGTGCTGTGAACACCCACACACCGATCACCTAGGTCCTACAATGAATGTTTCAGTATATTTGTTTTATCACATATCTATCCATCTGTTGATCCTGATATCCATTCATCAATTGTCCTGTGAACACTAAAGCTGTTTTTAAGATTTTTTATGGAAAACACAATTTTGGCAGAATCAGCTGCTGTTGCTTCTGTCAGTTATTCATGTCTTATATACTGAACCACTACTGCAGAAGTTATGATGGTAAGGAACATTTATCAAACACTTCCTAGGTACCAGGCATGTAATTTTTTGCAACAGTCCCAGGAAGTAGGTATTATTACTGTGTCCATTTTATAGATGATGAAGCTGAGATAGAGTGTTAAATACCCACCCAAGGTTGTATAGCTAGCAAGTGGCCAAGCTGGTACTTAAACCCTGGCACTTTGAGCTGAGAGCCTGGTCCCTGAATCACAGAGAGGAGTAACCGGGATCGCATATCTAGTGCCCAGGAGGAAAGCCACTTGAACGTTTCCAAGCCTTGTGAGAGATGGCAAAGATCACACGCGCCTTGCACAATGCACACACTCTTTCCATCCACTTGTACACAAGAGGGAACTGTATGGTGCAGGAAGCATTTTCTAAATAGTGGATTGTTAAGCTTCCTGGGTTTCTTTTGCTAATTCTCCCCTGTATTTGACCATTGCGTAGCTAGTTCAGAAGTACGTTTACTGCCAAATTCCAGGAAAGAAAATCACCCAGTGTTGGTTTTTCACTTGTTCTGTAGTTTAATTTTTAAAAGCCCTTTCTCTTGAAGTATGTTGTGCACACAGAATAGGGAACTGAAAACAAACTGAGCACACCTGTGTGTGCCAGGAACAGAGCAATATTAGTTTTGCATATGGTGATGCCCAACCATCGATATATGGGCTTTGGCAAGTCACAAGTACTCCTTTGCTATCCCTACATTTTAAGTGGAGACCAAAACAAATGCTTTCTCTCTTTCTGAACGTTAGTTACATAATCACTGGGTCTGTTTATTAAATGGGTAAACCCTATAGCTATAATATTTATGGACTAACACTGCTTCAGATGAGAACTATACATTAGTACAAATGGATGTAGAAACTGAAACTCTCGAGATAGAATTAAATTCCTAATTTTATTCAGTTTCTATTTTTTTCTTTGTCCTCATTTTTTTTCTGTTCTTGACATTCTTTGTATTATGTAAAACTGTTTTTACCCTTTTACTTTCTATATTTTGAAGAACGTTAATAAATAAAAGATGTGAAAACCAAATTGCTATTCAAATTCAATTGTTTCCAATTATACCAGGAACTAAACAAAACTCAGAAATTCACAGCAGCTCAACGTTATTCAGTCTTGTATAAAAGAAATAGGGAAACGAAAAGGGGAGAAAGGGGGAGGAACTCGGAGACTGATAAATATGACTACAGGTTAATATCACGAAGAGCAGACGGATTGAAGAAAGCTCTGAAAAATCACCGTCAAGGCCCGGTGTTCTCTGCTCCGTTCCTAGTGTCACCAAACCATCTGTATCACTGGAGGCTCCAGTCATTTCTTGCTTGTCATTCATTTTCTTGTCTTCCTTTGATCAGCTGGCAACTTACAGAATCCTTACACTGTATACAGTGGTACCTCATTTTCCGAACATCTCCATGGATGAGCATTTTGGGTCACGAACGCCATAAACCCAGGAGGAAATGCTTCGGTTTTCGAACCCGCCTCGGAAGTCGAACATGCCCCGCGGCTCCCGCTGAGGGCAAGATCCTGAGGCCCAGCTGTCAGCTGTGGATCCCTTGGTTTTCAAACGTTTCAAAACTCGAACGGTCTCCGGGAACGGATCACATTAGAAAACCAAGGTACCACTGTCCTTGTCGCAAGACTACCTACAACAACTATAAGCGTTTCTCATGTATAGAGGGGGATCAAATGAATAGCAAGCCTTAGTGTTGGGGATTCTAAACCACTCCAAACAACTGAGTGTGTCAGAAGGCTTGAAGAAATAAAACTTGTCACCTTGCCTTTCTGTATAGCTTTAAGGAGGAAAATTTAGGCTAACAATTCTGAAACTACTGCCAGTGATATTTCTCCTACAGTTATACAGGGGGAAGAAATAGAGTGCTATTTTCTTTTGTTAAAATATGTTTTTATTGATTTCAGAGACAGGAGGGGAGAGGAAGAGAGAGAGACAGAAACATCAGTGATGAGAAAGTCATTGATCAGCTGCATCCTACACGCTCCAGACTGGGGATTGAGCCCTCAAACCCTGGCATGTGCCCTGACCAGGAATCGTAAACTGTGACCTCCTGGTTCATAGGTCGACACTCAACCACTAAGCCACGCAGGCTGGGCTAGAATACTATTTTCAAATGAACTGACATGGCTTTGGGTGTTTTGATAAGGGCACCCCTTTTTGGTTGTTTGCTTGTTAAGAACAGAGTTGGACAGGTATCTAATACCTTTATGAATTCTTGTGGTTTGTAACTCACAAAATAACCTGTTGATGGATTGGATTCAGAAGATATATTAATCAGCTTTAGTTGCAATAACAAACAGCCCAGATATTTTAGTAGTTAACAAAAATGCTCCTTTATGTATTGTCCATGGGCCTGCTGGTTGGCTTGGGTTGGCTAGGCTCAGCTAGGCTTGGGCCCAGGTTTGGGGCCTGATCCACATTTACTCCGTGTCCATGGGACCCAGGCTCAGGAACGGCAGTGATCTGAGACGTGCTTTTCGCATGGTGAATGACAGAAGCATAAAAGTTGCCGATGAGTGTTTGCCAGACGTGTTACAACTTTGGTTCATAACACACACATACAATCACTTTTACCTACATTCTGTTGGTCAAACCAAGTCATAAGGCTAGGCCTTAAATCAGTTGGGTGGAGATGTTTACTTTGCAAGCTCTACTGCTGCAAAGCCAAAGGGCAAAGGCTGTGGGGCGTATAACCCTATTACAGAGAAGTGAGGAGTTGGGCGCAGAAATCCAAGCTACCATCGCAGGCCTCCGTTAGAGAAAGGTCTTGGGGTTAGTGAAATGCAATTTGTACCTTTCCCCCCATAGTTTAATCTGAAGTATGAGGTAAAGGACTTTATAAGAGGTTTAAAAGTATATTTAGGAACGCTAAGATTCAGAACAGCTTGAGCTTAAGATGAATAGTTTGAAGTAATTCAGATCGTGCGCCACATGAGCTAGTCAAGCTACATGGGCTTATTAGGCTGTTCCTACTGCTCGCCACCGTGCTAGGTCTGCGTGAAGATATTAAACATCCAGGCCAGGGGGAAACGTGTAGAAGGAGCGGGCATAGTGGTTTCCTCTTAGCTGGGATTTGGGATTTCAGTCCTGAGGAGGAGCGTGAGCACCCACTTTCCCACACTGCCAGGGCACGGTCATCAGGAGCCCTGCATTTGGAGGGAGCGTGTCTACCATTGAAGAGGATGACACAGTGATGAGTCTGAGGGGCTCCCTGAGCCACCCTTCTGCGGGCAATACACGCACCTACCTGTATATCACAGCGCACACGGGCGCTCGGCCAGGGGAAGAGCTGAGCTGGGATTTGTCGAGATTTGGCTCTCTCCTCTGTGCCCTGCCTAAATAAAGATGCAAGCCCCCTCCTTTTCTTGGCAGGGAAAGGTCTATCATTTCTCATTTCCACTGAGATGGATTTTCCAACGTGAACTTGAGCTCTTCCAGTATTGTGAGCGATCGCCTTCTCTTCGGAGCAAACTCTACATTGTGAATGTGGGCAGGAGACAGCAATGACTGTGAGTGACCAACAGATCCTTCCGCAAGGAGATTGAAAAGCAAGAGCAAGCTGTGGACTTGAATGAGACTTGGAAGTCTCCCTTTGACTCCTATTTGGAAAATACTCAGTTTGCCTAATTAGTGCCTTTAAAGAAAGGTATTCCTGCCAGGTTTTCAAAAACGGAATAACTGACCTAATTTCTATTTGGACCAGAATCAGAATCCAATCCCTGTGTGTAGAAAAATAAGCTTATAAGAGCCCTACAGCAGCTATCCATTCACAATTCTACTTCTTGTTAGAGCTGAATTTATTGGGGTGACATTGGTTAATAAAATTATAAGGTTTCGGGTGTACAATTCTATAACACATCATCTGTATATTGCACTGTGCCCACCACCCAAAGTTAAGTCTCCTTCTGTCACCATATATTTGACCTACTTTACCCTTTACTACCCCCAACCCTGTACTTCTGTTTTTAAACAGGCTGGTGGCCAAGCCACTGAGCACCAAAACTCTGGGGTCACCCAGATGTTCTGCTGGGTGAGGTGCTGCACAGCTTTCCCTACAAAGCAGGGTTTTTTTGTTTGTTGTTGTTGTTTTTGTTAATCCTCACTCAAGGATATTTTTCCAGTGATTTTTAGAGAGAATGGGAGGGTGAGAGGAAGGGGGAGAGGGAGAGAAACATCAATGTGAGGGAGACACATCTATTGGTTGCGTGCCTGGGGCCAGGGATTGAACCTGCAGCCCAGGTACATGCCCTTGACCCTTCGGGGCACAGGCCACTGAGCAACACTGGCCAGGACCCTGCAAAGCAGATTGTAACCACTGAGCAACACTGGCCAGGACCCTGCAAAGCAGATTGAAGTCCACTCTCAGAAAACCCAGCAGTGCTTTGTGTGAGGCCCATTATATGGATAAATAATAGGTCCTTTTGGGACGCAGTGAGTTTTAGAGGCAGGTACAGATGAACAGCCATCATCACACATATTGGGGCACTGCCTGCCTTGCTCTGTTAACACCCAGTTTGAAGTTGGGTAATACATTTTCTATAGTGGACCTCCTTTTTAAAAAAAAATAAATAATTTTATTTTATTGATTTCAGAGAGAGGAAGGGAGAGGGAGAGAGAGACAGGAACATAAATGATGAGAGTCATTGATCGGCTGCCTCCTGCATGGCCCCCAGCCGGGGATCAAGCCTGCAACCCAGGCATGTTCCCTGACCAGGAATCAAACCGTGACCTCCAGGTTTATAGGTTGATGCTCCACCACTGAGCCTGCAGGCCAGGCTGGACCTCCTTTTAATTAGTGTTTTAGTTTTATTTAGAATCAGAGACTCCTGTAAGACTAATAAAAGCAATAGATAATCCCTTAGAGGTCTAGGCCTCTTAAAAAAAATCAAAGACTAACTCTAAGAACTGGGCAAGTGTAAGTCAAGTGATCAGAGTAAAGGTGTGGGAAATGAAAACCAATTAGGCTGGGGACAGAGAGAGAGCTGGCCTTGGTGGAAGGAGCCCCCCAGAAGAGAGGGTGTTTTCTATCATCTAAATCCATTTTTTAAAAAAAATCTCTGCCTGACATTGATCAGGCAGAGATTTAGAAAGACAGAGGGCACAGCACCGTAATTCGAGGAAAACAAGAATTGAGAAAATAATGGCTAGTCAAAGTATTTACTATTTGGCCTTTCCCAGAAAAACTTTGCCAGCCCCTGGCCCAGGCAGTGGGGAGATAAGAACATAGTGTCTGTATGTGAGTGTGATGTATGCTGTCCAACATGTTGTAGGGCATCTAAAACCTTAAGATAGAAGATGGAGAAAGCTGACATTGAAAGACCACTTTAATACATAATTCACTGTTATTAATAGCGTCTATCTGATGGACCAAAACCCTCAGCTCCACCGGTGTCACTTTGAAGTGTCTGTCTGTATCCCTAGGGTAATCTCTCTGTGATGGAACGGAGACATCCATCCCACTGTTGAACCTGTCACACTGCATTTGTTTTCTCCTTGTGCCTATTTTTGGCCCCCTTCTTATCTCTTTCCTTTACCCCCCTCCTTTGTTCGGTCTTTGTCTTTCTCCCTTTGATACTCACCCGATTCTGACAGCGTGATTACTTAATACTTACCTGCCAAATTAACTGACTTATTTTACCAACTGGGTGGATATACAGTATCTTGACACTTGCTATTTGAGTATTCTACTGATTTTTTTCGTATGTCCATTATGGATAAACAACGTGCAAGCATTCCAATGTGGATAATCAGCCTGCTTTGGTGGAAGTACGCATCACAGTATATATTGTCTCTCTCACTGTTTGCCTTTCGTTCAATGGAGATTAATAGGTTACTATTAAAATTAATAATCTCCCCCATCCCTCTTCACTTTCTAGACTCTCTCTTCATTTCTCCCAAGTTGGGATGTTTACAGCAAACGAGGAAAGGGAATTTAGTCAAATGAACAAGGTGAATAGCAAAGTAGTTCAGTTACTTGAAAGTAGGCCAGGCTTGCCCGGCTGGCGTGGCTCAGCGGCTGAGCATTGGCCTAGGATCCAGGAGATCACCATTCGATTCTGGGTCATTTTTCTCTCCCTCTCCCTTCCTCTCTCTGAAATCAATAAAATATATTAAAAGAAAGAAAGAAAGAAAATAAGCCACACTCCTGTAGTTCTCAAACATTTAGTTTTGAAATGGCCCCAAGTTTATGGTACCAACCAATTGTTACTGGCAACCATCCGTTGGTGCCATTTATTTATTACGTTGGAGGGTTGAGCTGCATTCCCCGACGTAAAACACTGTCATCATTAAAACACACAGGGTTCTCCCCTCCCTCGTCCCCTCCCACCTTTCTCCCATCCCGTCCTTGGTTTTTTCATTCCTTTCTCCCCTTTTACCACCACTTCTCGCTCTCTTTCCCTCCTCCCCGTCCCTCCCACTGGCATGATTCCAGTGTGCCTAATGTCTATATTCAAATTTGCGTGTATCAGAATATGCAGGTTATGTAAGAATAACCTTAGAGAATACGTAAGGCTACATTGTGAGTATGTTTTTAAAAATTTATATTAATGGTTTTTCCAAAGAACTCACTCTGTTTCTGAAATAGTTTTCCGTCTGGCACCATGTCCTCAGTATCTATGCGTGTTACTGTGCGTCCCTCTACTTGCTGCTTCTAACTGCGGCATGAGTGCACAGCGTGCACCCTGCACATTTCACTTGTCCCTGATGCCCCAGTGATGGACACTTAGGTTGCTTCAACTTCCTTTGCCACAAATAACACTCCCCACAAATGTCCCCTTTTGAGCCATGTGTGAATTTTTCTGGGATGTATTCCCAGGAGTGGGATTGCTGGATCATACGGTACATGAATACTTGGGTTAAGTTCTGCCAGACTGCTCTCCATAACGGTTGCATCACTGCTTGTGCGTGTGCACATCCTCAGAGCCTGAGGGCAATGCACTGTGTGTTAGTCATAGTCCTTGAAAATCCCTGAAGCCAGATTAGGGACCATTGCTTAGGATGACAGAAAAAGTGGAATCACATTAATTTTTCTTCCAGGATTCAGTCTGCATTCTTATTAATAATCAAAATTACTACCGTAAAGTAAGTGCTTCATATGTGCCAGGGACTAGGGGAGGTGCTTTACATTCTTTGTCTTATTTAACTTTTACATTAATGCTGTGAAGAAGATGTTGGTATTACCACTTCTGTTTCAAGGCTGTAAAAATCCAGGCTTCGAGAGTGTTAGTGACTTGCTTGAGCCCGTAAGTTTCAGATCCAAGGCCTGTTCTCTTAATCACAATGCTGTAATGCCTCCACATCAGAAAGGCTTTCTGAGATACTTGATATTTGTCCCAACTGTCAATGTGTGCTGTAGGTTTTAGAACACCAGGTTCATGTTGGAGGTGGGGTGGGGAAGAGAGAAGCTATGGAATGGACCATTGCAGCCTTGGACACTAGTGTTCAATACACCATAAGGGAACACATTTGCATTGTGGTTGACAGCTCAGTTACTTTCATTAAAAAGATAAAAAAATTGTTAATCCTCACTTGAGGATATTTTTCCCATTGATTTTTGGAGAGAGTGGAAGGGAGGGAGGGGGAGAGAGAGATAAACATCGATGTGAGAAGGACACATCGATTGGTTGCCTTCTGCACCCACCCCGATGAAATGTGAGTGTAATCTTGTTTCTATGAAAATTAGGTTGAATATGTTCATAAGACTCAATAAATAGGAGTTGCTCAAAACAGTTGTTGACAAATTAGGTGTGGAGAGACAGCTATAAAAGATGGGGAAAATCATTAAGTTTCTCCAAGGGTTTTCCACCCAGATTGCCTCGTAAGTGTCTGAGATCTTAACCCACCCTGAAGAAGCAGAACCTGAAAATCATAGGTGATCTGTTATGGGTGTGGTGTATGTAAGAAAGACTATATGCAACTCCAATTAGCAGACCCATCCTCAAAGGCTTTGACCTTTCAGCAAAATATTAGCAAATAAATATACATTTGTTTTCAGTTAAACCTAATAGTTAATGTATGATTGTATCATTTTATATCTTCCAGCTTTACCTGATTCATTTTGTTCGCCAGCCAACCATATATCAGTATTGCATTGGGCAAATTTTTCTCCTGAGAATCCCTGGGTGGAGGCCACCTATTATCTTCTCTTACCATATGCTAGCTGCATCACTACCAGGGGAAATAGTCTCTAATTAGTAAATATGTACACAAGGTCAGATAATTTTTAGTAAAGTTTAAAGGAATCTAAACACGCTGCAGGTACAATGTGCCATTGCCACACTGAGTACTGACTGTTACCAGCCACTTTTTAATCTACCTTTGAATGTTTTTATTTTGCACTAAGGAGAACCTTTAGCACTCCCACACACTGGAAGGCCTGGGCTTTCAACAAGTCTCTTAGTTGCTTGTTGCTTCTGCCCGCTGAAGGTCTCAGTGGAACTTGTCATCAAAATTCTGATCTCTGCCCCTCACAACGTAGGAGCAATGGCAGAAATGGCTCCCTGTCACTCCATAATGGCTCTCCCTCTGAGATTGGAGTTCTTAGCAGTTTTGAGGGTAACATGCCTTTCTGAAAATCAAGTGACAACTTTGGACCCTCTCCGCCACAGATGCCATGCACATGGAATTTTACATATACATTATTGGGCAAGGTTTTGGACTTCAAGCCCATCCATGGATTCAGGTTCATTACCTCAGCTCTACTTGATGCTACACGGGGAGGTTAGAGGGTCTGGGTTATTCTCAGCTCTGCCATTAGCTAGTTAGGTCATCTTAGGCAAATCCATTAGCCTCCTTGGGCCTCAGTTTCCTTATCTATACAGTAAGAGATTTATCATACATTAATCTCAGCTATCCCTTTCAGTTATACCATAGGATTCAGTCAGGCTCTCCAGTCTTTTTTATGAAAAGGAACTTGGCATTAACATCAGAAAGGCCTGAAATCACTGTTTCTTCGCAGAACACAAAAGTATGGTAGCTAATTGTGGATAGTGTCTAGAGGTGGCATCCTTTCTTTTGATTCCACAAACACGTGTTCAGGGTCTGCTATGTGCCCAGCCCTGTGCAAGCACTGGTAAGTTTCAGAGATAAATAAGGCTCTGTCCTTGCTTCCCAGAGTCCCAGCGGTTTCAATGGCACTTACACATGCACTTTCTGTTTTAGGAAGGGAAAGGAACAAGTTATGTGAATTTCCTGGGCTTGAATAAAATCTGCTTAAATGGTCTGTAGTCAGGCTTTTCCTGGCAGCTTTGCTTCTGGTTCAGCCCCCTCCTTCAGGAGAAATGCTAGCACGTGGAGAAGCAGGCTTCTTTGCCATTTCACAGTGCCCTGCTTGCCAGAGCCCAGCTTTTCATCCTTAAAGGGCCAGGCCTTTCCTTCCCCAAACCTCTGCAAACCACTCTCAGGGGCACAGTTCGCAAGCAGCCGGGCTCCTCGTACTCACACTGCTTTCCTGACTCCCAAGCAGGAGGGCGAAAGTCTGCAGGGTTGAACTGGTTTATGGGGGATACAATAGAGTATTGAGAAGTTCTCATTTTTATTTACTTATTTGATAATCTGCTACTTATTTTATTTTTCCTCCTTTGTTCGGTCTTTGTCTTTCTCCCTTTGATACTCACCTGATTCTGACAGCGTGATTACTTAATACTTACCTGCCAAATTAACTGACTTATTTTACCAACTGGGTGGATATACAATACCTTGACACTTGCTATTTGAGTATTTTACTGAATTAAAAAAAATGTCCCCAGTGATATCTTATCCAAAGGCGAAGCCCTAGGGTTCCTTTTATTTTATTTTTTTTTAAAGCCATTTGTTGCTTTTGTATTTTTAAACTGCGTTTGGTTATAATACATGTTCTGCTATAAGACAGAGCCAACCACTTTTTGCCTTCCAGTTACAAAGGGTGAAAGATACACATATAAGCATATATTCCAACTTAATCTTGTATTCTTCCCCCACAAGAATATGGCTTTGTTCATGGAAATTTAGTCCTTGGATTGGGCCAATTTAGCTATTTTTGTTTGACATTTTTTTTGGTATACAGTCAGCAATGGATACATAAAATATTTCCCAAGAGTCAAGTAACTACTATTTTATAAGAAGTGGAATTAATGACATTTTTTCTTTTTTAAAGTTTTTATTTTATTTTAATTCTTTTACTCCTCACCTGAGGATATTTTTTCCATTGCTTTTGAGAGAGAGTGAGGGGGAGAAAAGAGAGAGAGAGAGAGAGAAACATCTATGGGAGAGAGACACATAAACTGGATGCTCCCTGCTCGGCGCCCCAACCAGGGCTGGGGATTGAGCCTGCAACCGAGGTATGTGCCCTTGGCTGGAATCAAACCCAGGACCATTCAATCAGTGGGCCAATGCTCTAACCACTGAGCCAAACCAGCTAGGGTGACATATTTCTTTTCTTATCTTTCTAGAAATTAATGTACTGCCCACTCCCAGCACACACATTCCTCTAGAGCAGTATGAAGGGGTGAAAGTTGGAAAGGGTAAAATAAGAGCTCACATACATTTTCCCATTTTCTCAAACAAATACTCAACTCAACATCGAGTCTTGAATCATTTTTCATATCTTAGGGCTAGAGGAGAGTGGCATGCTGCTACACTATGACATAGTTAGACCCTTGGCTGAACATTTGTAGCCTTCTCTGAGAAGATAGGATTTTGGTTTCAGGTCCAGAAAAGATCAAGTTATTTAAATTTCCTTGGGACTGAATAGAATCTGCTTAAATCGTCTGTCTCATATGGAGCCTTTCTTGCCCTGTGGCGCACGTTACAGCGACTTGTGTTTGGGCTTCTAGAAACTAGGAAGGAGAGAAAAACAAGAATATAATAGGTTGAAGGGAGTCTGGGAGTCAGGTGGTTTGCCCTACGGGACAAGATGCTCTCTCTCCAGTCCAGTGAAAACTAACTCTCAAGGTGAAATGAAGATAATGCTTGAGCAACACTTGGTAATGGGGGCCAGCTTATTAAGCTTTATTGCCTATGGGTTTGATATGGTTAGCATGGTTCAAAGCACAAGGCTTTCACAAAGAGGTAGTTTACTTTCTACTTGATCTCTATGATTCTCAGCATCTACAGGATTTGTCCTTACCAATTTCAGTTTCTTAGAAATAATTTCAGTCCCTACAACCTCTGCTAACAATGGTTCTCAAAGTATGGATATACGAGATAAAAAATATCTCAATAATATTAAGAAACTATTTGCTTTTTGTTGCTGTTGTTAATCCTTACCCGAGGATATTGTTTCTATTGATTTTTAGAGAGTGGAAGGAAGGAAGGGAGGGAGGGAGAGAGAGAGATCGATTGGTTGCTTCCCACACACGCCCTGGATGGGGCTGGGGATCGAACCTGCAACCCAGGTACATGCCCTTGACCCTTCAGTGCAGGGGCTGACAGTCTAACCACTTAGCCACACCCTCCAGGGGCACTATTTGTTTTTTTAATTCTCACTTTTTATTGAGTGTAAAGTGGAGGTTTCCAGGGGCTATACGGCATGTGATGTCACAACAGACTGAATGCAGAAGCAGATCTATAAAAGAGTTTCTCCTATTAAATCAGACACGAAAGAGACTTACAGAAATATAAAGCAAGGCCACTCATCTCACTGTTTTTTGTTGTGGAAAATATAGCTATTTTTCACAAAACATTTATATTAACATGTAATGGGGCTATTGTTATTTTAAAATAAATCAATACCTATTGTAAAAGTTCTGTTTTCATTTCTAATATGGTAAATATCAATCGATAGAACCCATATAAAACAAAGGCTCTTTGGAACACTCAGTAATTTTTAAGAGTGTAAGAGGTCTTGAAACTAACAAGTTTCGGAACTGCTGCTCTATTAATATACACATGGCCCAGTGCAAAAAAGCACATAAGAGAAACTGTAAAAAGTTCAGAGAATTAATTAATATGGAACCTGAGGACTTTTTTCATAAGGTAGCAATAACACATCTGCTAAGCGAAATAAGTCAGTCAGAAAAAGCTGAGAACCATACGATTTCACTCATGTGGGACGTAAAACAGAAGCTCATAGACACAGACCACAGTATGGTGGTTGCAGAGGGAAGGGGGTGGGAGTAGTAAAGGGCAAAGGGAGCCAGATATATGGTGACGGAAGATGACTTGACTTTGGGTGGTGGGCACACAGTGCAATATACAGATAAAAATATGAATTTCAATGCTATTGCAATTGTGTGCCTTACAGAGATTCATTGGTGAGACATTACACAATCTCTGTCATGTGAATCTGCTCGAATGGAGCAACTCAGGGCTAACTGTCATGCCCTTTGTAATTTCCTCATTGTTATATAAGTGTGTTTCTTCACTTGCCATTGAAATGGAATATTTAACCATTGTTACACAGGTGAAGTTAGTGGCATTTACCACTTGCTCTGTTTCCCCCATATTTTGTTGGTTCTGGAAGATAAACAGTATTTGGTGAATTGTATAGTGCAATTATCTATGATCATCTGAAATTCATAACTACCGTGTGTTTGTTAATTAACCTAAAAAGGTGGTAGCTTCAGAAAAATAACTGTTAATGGTGTTGATGAAACTGTAAAAATTTGACATTCGTGCTGGCTCTCCATAATTCTTTATAATTATGTTTCCTTTACCCCAATCTTATATATTTTTGTTCTTCCTGTTTTTCAGAGAGGACTGTATCTAGTTATGAACTATTTAAATGGGAATATGGAGCATTTAGAGAGAGGTTTTATAGAAGAAAGGCTTAAATTGAGACTGTTTAGCCTGAAGAAGAGGCCTTTGCAGCAATCTCTAAGCACAGAGAAACTTACTTTGCAGAGGATGGAAACCAGCTGTGTTTCAGCTCAAGGAAACTAGAACAAGAGGACACGGACTTAAAGTGCAATCAGAGGGATTTAGTTAAGATACACTGAGCATGTTTCCTCGAAGCAAAGGCTGACAGACACTGGAGCAGGTTCCTGAAAGCAAGTGTGGACTTTCTCGGGGGCCTTAGGAATTTGAAACTCTTTTCATGTTGATCAGCTGTAGGCAGAAGTTAGGCAACTGCTTCCTAACCTATTGAGACTTTGACATCTTAAAAGTGTCACTGGAACATCTGGATGTGGGTGGGCAGAGAGGCCTTTGCAAAGTTATATCGGAATATTCTAATGAGGAGGGAGAAAAGAAAGGGAAGAGACCATAACTGCACAGAATTCGGCAACAGGGGTGGTCTGGCTGTCTACCTGCTTCCTGCTCCCTACGGTTCATGTTCAACTTGGCACTCGCAATGATCTTTTTAAAAAATAGGACACCAAATATATTTTTACTGTGGTAGAATATGCATAGCATAAATCTTACCATTTTACCATTTAAAAAAATATATCTTTATTGATTTCAGAGAGAGGAAGGGAGAGGGGGAGAGAGAGAGAGAGACATCAATGATGAGAGAGTCATTGATCGGCTGCCTCCTGCACACACCCCCCCCCCCCGGGGATCGAGCCCGCAACCCAGGTATGTGCCCTGACCGGGAATCGAACTGCGATCTCCTGGATCCTAGGTCGATACTCATTGGCTGAGCCACGCCCGACTGGGCCCATTTCATCATTTTTAACTGTACAGTTCAGTGTCATTAAGCTCATTCACATTGTTGTGCAACTTGGTCCCCATTAAACACTCATTCCCCCTCCCTCCTCCTCACAGGCCATGGTAGTCTCTGTTCTACTTTCTTTTGCTGTGAATTTGAATAATGATCTTTTAAAACAGGGCTAGGGACTGGCAAATTTTTTTTTTTTTTGGCTAATTTTTTTTAACATCACTCTTTTTTTTTACTTCTGTTAAATGAGAGTTTGGTAAATTCTAACCCTTGTTAGATAAAGTTACATGCTAATTACTTCACAATCTACCACAATCTTTTAAAGCTTAAATAATGGCATGGTAATAACAATAACAATCACTTTCTATGTGCCTCCATCAGTTCTAAGTGCATTTTCTGTATTTATTCATATTACGTTTTTTATGTCTTTATTGTTTTCGGAGAGAGGAAGGGAGAGGGATGGAGAGAGAGAAACATCGATGAGAGAGAAACATCATCGATTGGCTGCCTCCTGCACGCTCCCTACTGGGGATCCAGCCTGCAACCCAGGCTGGTGCCCTGATCAGGAATGGAACTGTGGCCTCCTGGTTCATAGGTCGATGCTCAACCACTGGGATACACTGGCTGAGCTATTCATATTCTTTTTATAACAAAGCCATGAGGTCCATTGTTTTATCAGCCCCATTTTCATAAGAGAAAACTGAGGCACAAAGAGGTTAAGTAACTTTCTGGAGCCACACAGCTAGCAAACGGCAGCACTGGGATTTGAACTGCAGTCTGTCTCGTTCCACTACCTAAAAGAAATCATCTGGTTGACCTTTACAGTTTTCCCTTCACATGGAGGAAAATCAGCAGGTGTGTGAATTTGCTGCTATTAAATACTATTATGTGCATAAATTATACAAATATGTTCACATCAGAGCAGGGATCCAGAAATGGAAAAACAGAAGCATGTACTTTCCTCTATAGGTGACCTTTAAAGAGGCTGCTTCAGGAAAACACTTTTGTCTTTGTCCTTCTAACCCCACCCTTAGTCATGGAGTTTTGTCTAAAGTTAGTAATGCATGTATTGACCCCAAACTTGTTTTTATCAGTGCCATCTTTTGGTCATATATAATTGCTCATTCTAAAAGAGTAGTGGTGTGTGTGTGTGTGTGCGTGCGTGTGCGCGCACGCATAAAAATCCTATTGCTATTGTGAAAAATACCCAGAGGAGTTTGAATAGACAAATTTAATATATTCCCTTTTCTGAAATCCTATTTTCTGAATTGTTTCTGAAGAGTCTTTAGCGCATATGCTGACATAATCTGTTAGTTCATATTTATTAGCAACTCACACTGCAGTTTCCTATTCCCTTGCTTTTGGGAAATTTTAGCATTTCAGGACAGCTGGCCCCCTTAGCCAATACCCCGAAACACTTTTTCATGATTCACAAAGAAAACTGGTGTGTGAGCAGAATGGGCAGTGACAGGTGGAAGGCTCAAAGGTCACCCTTTGTACAGGTTCCCACCACAAGTGTACACTCTCCACTTTTGTTATGTTAACCTCTTAATTACCCATGGACAGCCAAGGGTGGTGACGGAAATTAGCTAACTCAGAGGGCTGCTGTGTGGCTAGTTGAAATCCATGGATGGGTTCTCTATAATTTTCTGGTCTGGGAGTAAACCTGAGATAGACTTCAGAGGATTCCAGAAATTCTGAAATAACCCAGAGTTTGGGGGATCATTTCTCAGGGTACAGCTTCAAGCAACACTCAAACTTGTGTGATCTTCCCAAACAATTAAAATAATATTTGGATTTTTCTGGTCCTTGGGTAATGTGTTGTTTTAATAGTGGGCTATACTACTATGTATTTTTGTCTGTGTGGAATGGATGAGATTTATTAATCAGCAAAGCATTAAGCCTAGCTGATGGTCAAGTCCTGGCCTTAAGACAGCATTCATTCGAGTCATGAACGTGGTTTTTGCCCTTAGATTCAGTTCCACATTGAATTTATTCTTTGATAGAAGAGTTTGAAGTAAACGGCCTTTATTACAGCAGACCAATTGCAATTACTACCAATATAGATGCTTCTGAATGACCAATTTTCTTGAATTACTGAGAAATTGCATTACTGATGAGGGCTGTTATCTCCAAATTAAAAAAAATCTTATAAAGTTAGATCTGTCTTCATCTCATGGATGAGGAAATAGAGGTTTAGAAAGATCCAATAACTTGCCTAAGATCACACACACACACACACACACACACACACACACACACACACAATAAAAGCCAGAGTTTTCCCCACTGAACGGTGCTACCTGTTTTTCTGTACACATTACTCAATTTTTATTGTATTTCATGGATGGGAAGGGTCTGGGAACAAAGTCTAAAGTGGAAAATACATTTCAGAAAAGGCTTTAGCAAGAGCTCATTTAAGATGTAGCCTGGGGCCCTGCTGGGCATGGCTCAGCGGTTGAGCATCGACCTAGGATCCAGGAAATCTTGGTTCGATTCCCGGTCAGGGCACATGCTCGGGTTGCGGGCTCGATCCCCAGTGGGGGGCGTGCAGGAGGCAGCCGAGCAATGACTCTCTCATCACTGATGTTTCTCTCTCTCTGAAATCAATAAAGATATATTTTTTTAAAAAAAGATGCAGTCTGGGAAAACATCCCTCTACTACTTTTTGGGTTGCTTATGTTGCATTTAACTGTGCTAGTGTGTAGGAGGATTGACTTTCTTTGCACACGGATGTTACTTGTGTGACCACAAGCGAGTGAGTGCTGATGCTTGGCAGCATATCTGCTTGATCTGTAGCTTCTTCATCGGGTGGTATACCAAGTGGGAAGGCTACAAAGCCAATGTTGTTTAATATAGATTTAGTTACACATCCAACAACTGTCCAGTAGGTGAGGGTAGAGACACAAGGATGCTGAAGACAAGATCTCAGCTCTTGACGTGACCATAGACAGGTAGCGGCCCACTCCAATATGGGATGATCAGCACCATGACAGAAGTTCCAGGCCCTATGAGGACAGGTGAGGGAGCAATTAACTCTCTTTGGAGGATTCGCTGCAGTCTTCAGAAGAGGGGTACCATTTGAGTGGGGTCTTTAAAGGCGAGGAGCTTGTTGGGTGCGGATAGGGGAAGGGCAGAGGGAATGGCATGCACAAACGCAGTGTCTCCAAGGGCATGGAGTTTAGGGGGAGCTATGAGTAGCTCGGTGCGGTTGGAGCACAGAATAGGTACGTGCGTGGGAGGTGAGGGAGAAGGGCTCAGAGAAGTAGGTGGAAGCCAGACAGCGAAGAGGTCCACTAAGTAATGGGGAGCCATAGAAGGACAGAAGAGGGTGATCAGATTTGTGTTTTGGAAAGTTGACTCTGCGTTCTGGTTGGGTTTTAGGAAGAGGGGCCTGGAAAAGGGGGGATGGCTAGAAGATCGAGTACTGATGAGAGCACTAGCGGTGGCATGAGTGAGAAGTGGGTCTCCAGAGATAATCGGGAGGTACTAATTACTATATTTGAAAATGAAACTATTTCGTATGATTGAAGGGAAGCGCGGAGGGGCCTTAAGGTTCAGGTTTCTGTTTTAGGCAGAGTGGGGCCATCAGGTGAGATAGGGAATTCCAGAATAGGAAGCACACTGGGAGAGGCATAGGAAAAAATTAATTTCACTATGTTGGGTTTGAAGATCTGTGAAACATAGAGGTGGAGTTGCCCAGCAGAATGTTAGAAATCTGGGTCTGGAGTTCTGGAGAAAACAAGGGCTAAAAACAGGGATCTGGGCCTCATCTACGTATAGGGGCCAGGGCCAGCTTTAGAAATAATGGGTACATTTAGAGGGTGTGCAGAGCATAGAGAAGGAGTGGGCCAATGTGTTGGCAAAGCCAGATGATGCAGGGACACCAAGGAGACTACAGATTAATAAGAAACCTTAGGATTTAGCACTTAACGGTCACCAGTGACCAGGCCAGTCAGAAAGCTCATTTCAAAACAGTATGTAAAACACCCCCCCAAACAATGTGTGTTCTCTAATTCCATCTTTATAACACTGTGCACTGAAAACTCTGAAGGGACAGATTCCTAACAGTGGCTACCTCTGCTTGTTTTCTGAATTCAGGTCCCATTTCTTGGCTGGCTGTGAGCCAGTGTGGATTTCAGCTTCTAGACGCTTCCTACATTCCTTCCTGCTGCTGTCCTTCTTCCACCTTTAAACCAGCAATGGGGGATGGAGTCATTCTCATTCCTCAAATCTCTCTGAAGAGAGAGTAGCTGACCAGGGTAGGAAAAAGAGGCAGTTCTTTTTTTTTTTTGGAAAGAAAAATACTTTCATTAATTTTTTATGTTCTTCTTAGCTTTGTTTACATTGATCATGATTTCATGAACCTTTTATTTTCACGTTGGCTTTAAATTTTACTGGCATGTTCATTTTTGTATTGTTTATACTATTACAGGTGTCCCCCATTGCCCCCCTTTTGCCCTCCTCCACCAGCAACCCCCCCAGCCTTCCCCACACTATCGGCTGTGTCCATAGGCTATGCATATATGCATAAGAGATTAACCAAAACTAGTCAGTTCTTACCCATACAATGGCAGTGGAACGCAGAAGAATGAACATGGACTTCGGCTTCAAAAGCCCCTGGCTATATTTTCATATGTGACTTTCTAGCCATATGGCTTTCATCTTGTTTAACTTTTTCCTTAGTGCCCTGATCCTTTTCAGCTTCTAGAGGCTGCCTGAATTTCTTGGCTCCTGGTGCCCTTCTTGCCACTGTGATTAGGGGTGATTTTTTTTATTGCTTTTTTCTTTTGTTTTTGCTTATATGCATTTTCCAAATGTCCTACAATGAGCATGTATTACTTTCGTAATCATAAAAGAATTTGATAAAAATTCTTAAAAAAGGAAATCACCAGTGACCTTGGTCAGAACAGTTTTAGTGGAGTGATGGGAAGCAGAAGTTGGAATCCAGTGGATCAAAGAGATAATCGGAACTGAGGAAATGAGAACAAGGAATGTGTGACTCCCTGTTGGTGGCAAATGCAAGGAGACAAAGACCAGTATCCTGAGTGAGTAGCAGGATTTGGAAAATTATTTATAGCAGCAGTTCTTAAACCTTCTATTCTCAGGACCCCTTTCTACTCTTAAAAAGTTATTGAAGACCTCAAAGAGCTTTTGTTTATTTCATTTAATATTTACTGTATTACATATTAACATATAAATTTTTTAAATTATTCATTTAAAAAAGGCAATAATAAACCCATTATTTCTTAACATATATATTTAAGAAAAATAACTTTTTCAAAACAAAAAATTTAATGAAAAGAGTGGTATGGTTTTTCCTTTCTTTTCTTTTTTAAGTATATCTTTATTGATTTCAGAGAGAGGAAGGGCAAGGGAGAGAGAGAAACATCAATGATGAGAGTCATTGATCGGCTGCCTCCTGCACACCCCCTGCTGAGGATCAAGCCCACAACCCAGGCACATGCCCTGACCGGGAATCGAACCACAATCTCCTGCATCCTAGGTTGGTACTCAATTGCTGAGCCACACCAGCTGGGTACAGTTTTTTTGTTTTTGCACCTCTCTCTAATGGTTGACTAGTAAAAACCAACCGGGATTCTCATATCTGCTTATGTATACAATGTGTTGCAATCTGTTGCCTTGGTGGAAGTAAATAAGAAAAATCTGGCCTTCCGTGGATGTAGAGTTAGTAAAAGGAAAACTCTGGGAGGGCCTTCAAGGCCTCCTGCAAGGATTCTAGGACGACACTTGGAGAACCACAGGTTTATAGTGTGGGAGGAAATTTTCCATAACCTGAACAGAAGGAGCCAGTAGAGAAGCAGCGATTTAAAATTCAAGAGAGGAGGTATAATAGACTATACCAATATGGATAGAGGAGAAGAGGTAAGAGAGAGAGAGTTGCAAGGATATATGTGGCTATAAATAGGTATGTTTGGAGGAGTAGAGACAATTGATAGATTTCACATCTATTGTTCCCTCTGAAAGGAAGTGAGGGGCCAGAGAATAGGATGGCGATTTATGGAGTGCCATGAAGGTCATTTCTACAGCTTGTCTATATGCATACTGCAAGTGGGGTGCTGGCTGTGCGAAGGTAAGGATTTCTGTGAGCAGGAACCTGCCTTCCTAGGAGAGTGCAGGGAATATCTTGAGCTGGATGCTTTCCCTAGGAGCCTTCTCTGGCACACTTTAGTCCAAATGAGCCAAGTTAAAATAAACAAGGACAACTTCGGTTGAAAAGAGAAATCAACACAAGTGTCCTGAGCCTGAGATGCGTGAGCACAATAGGGGAGGGCCATTGCTTTTTTACTTGGTTTTAAGAGGTGATGTTTATTAGCTCTTTGTATGTATGTATATTTATGGCATGTATTTGAGTAGTTGAGCCATGAGTATTTTTAGCACTAATTAGCAGTGTTGCTTGGAAGAGAAGCTCTCCAATGCCCAGGGTTTGGGGCTGTGGTTTTCGTTTCTAGGGTGGGCATGCCTCTGAACGGGTCTCCACCTCACTAGATTTTATATATTTGGTTGGGAGAGCTTGTGTATATGTCCATGTGCATGTGTACGTGGGAGGCAGATTCACTGCTTTGTTCAGCAATGTTTTATTTTGAGTGTCCTTGGTGTTCAAGTCTGTTTAAAAATGTTCAGCAAGATTAGAATACAAGTAGAAATAAAAGGGAAAATTTAACTAGGAGTACGTTAGCTGCAGAAGAAAATTCAGTTTGAGGAATGGAAGTGTAAGTAATATTTCATACATTTTTTTAGTTCATGTGATTAAAACAAATTTAAGGAATTTAATCAAAGCCTGTTGGGGAGGAAGTTTAAAAACTAGGATCTGTTCTCATCAGTCTGGAATAATATGGACCTTTCTCTCCCATAAACCTTTTAACCTAAAGATGAGAGCTTACTTAAGTACATTTTGGCATCTTTTCACTTTTCCATGGAAAAGTGTAGGTCTGGGATGAGGGGTTCCTGACACACACGCTGAATCTTAGGATAAGCCCTTAATTTAGAAATGATAAATGCCAAGAAAGTTTACCATATCTTGATGAAATCTTGGAGCTGGAAGGAAATTTATAAGCCATCTGGTTTGTCTCCATTTTATAGCTTGAGAAATTAAAAACCAAGAAGTTTGGGGAGCTTCTGAAGTCCACATCAGTGGCTTCTTGCAGAGATTTTTTCCTTCCAGTCCTGTACACTTTTCTTTACACCAGAGATCGAAACTTCTATGCATCCAAGTCTCGGTTTAATTGCTTCATTTAGGTCTCCGCGGTTCTTTCTGTTCTTGGGTATCTGTAGGTGGCCTCCCAGCGCTGCATCACTGGCTGGCCCGGGATCTGCAGGTACGAGTCCGACGGGTCGTAGGACGCTGGCTGCCACCAGCTTCTATTCTCTACAGGTGACAAGGTGGGGGTCGCGGTGGGAGCGCTCATGCTGCAGGCGCACGGGCACCCCAGACTGGGCTCCCAACGCAAAGGCTTGGGCCCTGTAGCCATTCTTTAAGGGTAAGTTTACTAATGACCAATTCTTTTAGCTTCCCTTCATCTGAGAATGTCCTTATTTCCCATTCATTCCTAAGGACAGTTTCACCATATAGAGAATTGATGGTTGACATTTCTTTTCTTCCATCACTTGAAAAATGTTATGCCACTTCCTCTTGGTCTCCCTGGATTCAGATGAGAAACCTGTTGCCATTGCAGTTGATTTCCCCCTATTTCTCTTTGGCTGATTTCAAAATCTTATCTTTGTGTTTAGTTTTTAGAAGTTTAATTATGATTTATTTGGGTTTATCTTATTTGAGGTTTGCTTAGCCTCTAATCTGTAGGTTTATGTCTTTCCCCAAATTTGGAGAGTTTTTAACCATTATTTGTTTGAATACTCTTTCAGCCTCATGATCTCTTTCTGGACTTTTCTCCTCTCTTTCTGGACTTCAACGATGCGAATATTGGGTCTTTTTCTTATGGTCTCACAGGTCCTTGAGGCTCTGTTAATTTTTTTAGTCTATTTTTCTCTCGAGTAAATTGAATGAGTTCCGTCTCAAGTTCTCTGATTCTTTTCTGCGTTCCATTTAAATACTCAATGGTTGAGCCCATTGATAATTTTTAACTTTGGTTATTGTATTTTTTCATTTATATAATTCCCATTTGGTTCTTTTCTATAACTTCTATTTCTTTTACTGAGATTTTCTACTTTTTCATTTGTTTCAAGAGACTATGTAACAGTTTGTTGAAGTATTTTTATCATGGATGCTTTAAAATTCTTGTCAGATAACCCCAACGTCTGATTTGTCTTGGTGTTGTTATTAATCGATTGTCTTCCCTCATTCAAATTGTGCCTTTACTAGTTCTTTGTATGATGGGTGATTTTTTAATAGTATTTTAGACACTTACTCTATTGAATCTTTTATTTTTGCAGGCAGTCTCCTAGTTTAGGTTTATCACACGTATTCTTTAGTGTTGTAGGATTTTTACTCCTCTACTTTTAGCAGCTCTCTATATATTGAAGATATATTTAGCAGATCTCTATATATTGAAGATATATTCATTGAGATACAAAATTTCAAAAACTTAGGTGAAACAGCTAATTTTATTAAATGATCAAAATTGACTCTAAAGGAAATACCAAACATGTACAAACCCATATTCATTAAAGGGATTTACTAACGAGTCAAAAAATTGCCAAAAGATCCTCCCAAATAGTCCCCCTTTCTGCCAAACAAAACACACCCGGGCCTGGATGTTTTTACAAGTGAGGTCTACCAAGATTTAGAGGAACACATACCACTATCTTATAAAAACTGTTTTAGGGACTAGAAGAGTGGGCAAGTTCCTCAGTTCATTTATGTGGTTAGTAGAAAATGATGGGAAGGACTCATCATAAAGTAAAGCACAGGGTTGCATTATGTCCCTGTTCCTCAAATGAAACATTAATTTCAATCCCCATGGCTGCTTGTAACATTAACTGAAATTGCAGTATTGGCAGTGAAAACCCAGACTCCTCAGATGCCTGAAGTCATGCTTCCAGTCTCTCTTTTTTTTTTTTTTTAAATCCTTGGTTATAAGGCTCCTCTTCAGCTAGTCTTTGGTTGGTTATTCAGGTTGACTGTTCTTTAATTTAGTTGTATTTCCAGTTTGGTCCTGGGAGGAGGTGATTTACTTCCACCTACTCCGCCATCTTGAAAGTCCATCCGGCCTTTTCTGTTTTGGGCAACTGGAGAGGCATCTTGGGCCTGTGAATAATTGTGCAGCATCCTTCTAGCCCTGCATAAATGTTAACGCTTACACAAATAAGCAAATTCCATGGCTCCTTCATGACCAGGGTCTAAAGATCTGTGTGTCTCCTTGTCAGCAGACTACTAACTTGTTTTCTCATTTTTGGATGCTACTGTCTTCAGTTAACACTATGACGCTTATATTTGTTGTTATGCCGTTCTTTGCTTTTGGTTAAAACAAACAATTCTTCTTCTGTATGAGACCCAGGTGGCTAAGATAGTTATTTTTGGTTTCAGCAAATCCATTAAGAGGAAATATATTCTCTAGGTACAAAGAAGAACCAAGTGGATATTTTAGAATCGAATAATAAAATAACTGGAAAAAACTGAGCAGAATGGGGAGGACAGAGGAAAGAATCAATGGACTTGAAGATAGAACTGTAGAAATTAGTCTGAACAAGAAAGAGAAAATAGACGGAAAAAAATTGAGCAGAGACTCAGAGGTCCGTGGGACTATAACAAGAGCTGTAACATTTGTGTGACTGAAATTCCAGAAGGAGGAAAGAAAGAGGACGGGGTTGAAAAGGTATTCAAAGAAACAATGGCTAAAAATTTCCTAAATTTGGCAAGATATAAACCTGTAGTTTTCAGAAGCTGAGAGAAACTCTAGATAAACCCAAAGAAATCCATGCCAAGACACATCATAATCAAACTCTTCAGAAATGTAAAGATGAAGAAAATATCTTGAAAGTAGCCAGGGAGAAATGACACATTATCTACAGGCAGACTTGGGAAATGTTGTGGGTCTGGTTCCAGCCCACCACATTAAGGCGTGTATCACAATAAAGTGAGTTGTAGGTTTTTTGCTGGTGGAGGGTCTTGCCATCAATTTGTAAAAAAAATGTAATATCTGTGAAATGCCATAAAGTGGAGCACAATAAAACGAGGCATGCCTGTATAGGGGAAAAATAATTTGTATGACAGGAGATTGCTCATGAGAAATCATGGAAGGCTAAAAAGAAATGGCACAAAATTTTTCAAGTGCTGAAAGAAAAGAATTGTCAACCACAAATTCTTTATTTTGTCAAACTATGCTGCAGGAATAAAAGGGAAATGAAGACATTCTCAGACTAAGAAAAATGAAAATTTTTCCCTAGCAGATTTACCTTTAAAAAAATGTTTAGCCTTGGCTGGTGTGGCTCAGTTGGTTGGGCATCGCCTGTGCACAGAAAGGTTGCTGGTTTGATTCCCAGGTCAGGGCACATGCCCGGGGTTGCCCGGTAGGGGGCGTGCAGGAGGCAGGCAATCCATGTTCTCTCACATCAGTGCATCTCTCTCTCCCTCTCCCTTCCTCTCTCTCTCTAAAAAAATAAAATAAATCAATAAAAACATTTAAAAAAACAAAAAATGGCCCGGCCGGGCGTGGCTCAGCGGTTGAGCATAGACCTAGGATCCAGGCGATCGGGGTTCGATTCCTGTTCAGGGCACATGCCCAGTTGCAGACCGCAGCTGATAAATGACTCTCTCATCATTGATGTTTCTATCTCTCTCTCTCCCCCTCCTTTCCTCTCTCTGAAATCAATAAAGATATATTTAAAAAATAAATAAATAAACAAAAAATGTTTAAAGGAAGTTCTTAAAATAGAAAGGAAATGAAAGTATCTTGAAGCATTAGGAAGGAAGGAAGAACAAAGGAAAAAGCAAAAATATAGGTGCTTACAATAGACCTCCTCTTGAGTTTTCTAAATTACATTTGGCAGTTGGAGTGAAAAGTACAACATTTTTGATGTGGTTTTCAATGTATGTGGAAGAAATATTTAACATAATTATAAATGGAATAGGGTAAATTGACTTAAAGGGAAGTGAGGCTTCTACATTTCACTGTACTGGTAAAATTTCAGCACCAATAAACTGTGGTAAGTTATGAATGTATCATGTAATACCTGGAGCAACCACTGCATTTTTATTTCTGCATGCAACAACTTTCATTGACATCAAGGGCATTACGCTGAGTGAAAAAAGCCAATCTTAAAAGGTCACATACTGCATGGTACCATTTATGTAACATTTGCAAAACGGCATACTTAAATTGCTAAAGAACAAGTAAGTGTCTGCTAAGGGTTAGGGTTGATGGGGTGGGTGGATGTGAGTGTAAAAAGGTAGCCAAAGAGGTGGCATGATGGAATCTTTTCTCTTTCAATCCTCACCTGAGGATATTTTTTTCCATCGCTTTTCAAAGAGTGGAAGGGAGAGAGAGAGAGAAACATCAATGTGAGAGAGACACATCAATTGTTTGTCTCCTGCATGCTTCCCGACCACCAGGGCCAGGGATCAAGCCTGCAACCCAGGTATGTGCCCTTGACCGGAATCGAACCTGGGACTCTTCAGTCCTTGGGCTGACGCTCTAACCACTGAGCCAAACGGGCTAAGGCTCATGATGGAATCTTTGTGGTGATGGAATAGGTCTGTATCTTGGTTGCAGTGGTGGTTATACATCTCTACATGTGATAAAACGGCATAGAACTGCACACACACATTGAACCAGTATATTTCTTGGTTTCTTTAATAGTGTACTGTAGTTATGTAAGATGTAACCATTGGGAGACTCTGGGTGTAGGGGACACGGTATAGACCTCTCTACTATTTTTGCAATTTCTGTAAATTAGGATTATTTCAAAATAGACAAATTTGTAAAAGTCAAAAAACTCACTTATTTGCTGAAAGTATTTCATTTTAATTTACATTTAATAAGTGTTTTTTTAAAATGGAATATTATTTTCAGTTTTCCCCATTATTGTGAAATTTGACTGTCCCATAGAAACCTTGTGTGGCAGTAGCAAATTAAAACAGGAATTTTCTCTCCTATAAGTTATTTTTACCATTTGAATTACCATGGTTTTGAGTTGGGAGCTATTGATACTGTTTTTTTGTTTTTTAAAAAATATATCTTTATTGATTTCAGAGAGGAGAAGGGAGAGGGAGAGAGAGGGATATAAACATCAATGATGAGAGAGTCATCGATCGGCTGTGAGGCCGCAACCCGGGCCTGTGCCCTGACCGGGAATCGAACCCCGATCGCCTGGATCCTAGGTCGATGCTCAACCGCTGAGCCACGCCCGGCCGGGTGATACTGGCTTTTATAGGAGAGGATGGTGTGATTGTCTTATCTTCATCTCACTGCACTATGCATGACTGCTCTGTGGGGTTATTTTTCTGTAGGAATTCTAAAACAACAACAAAATAAACAAACTAAAAAGAAAAAAACTTTAAAAAGAAAAGTCAAATCCCTCGTTATGCCTGCTTTACCTCATGACCTGGTGTTATAAGTTGGTTGGCTGAAATCAGAGGTGCATTGGTGGCTCTGGAATGGAATTCTCACTGCACAAGACTAAGCAGCCCACATGATTTCTCCCCTTTGTAACCTTGACTAACTGAACTTGGATTAACTGCAAATTTTCTTTTGTGACTATCATGTTTTCCCCTAATTAATCAAATTTTCCGGAAGCTCTATCTGTACAACTAAATAGACTAGATCTCTCTGCAGAGGTGGGAATAGAAATTACTGTGGGAATCTTGATTGTGTTACTGATTTGCATATTGTTAATGATTTGTATGTTAATGGGATTGGGAGGCTGAAGGATTGCATGTCAGTATAACCTGTTTGCTATTTCTAGTTCTGGAGCCATGCAGGGTCAACCTCACACTCTTTTTTGTTTTTTTTCCTTAGTTCCCTTTTGTTTCCACTTTATTTTATGCCCAGAACTTAATATCAGCATTTATTTGAAATATGACCTTGAACTCTCTGCTACTGTGTCAGATGCTTGTACCTATACCATCTCATGACTCCGGACAGCAGTCCTTATTTTAAGTAATAACTAGTATTTCAGCATTCCATCATGTTGATGTTATGTTTAAATGCTGAGGTAAATATTAAAAATTTGATGGATGATGTCAAATGCATTCTGTATGACACATGGGACACTTAACATTAGTTTGGTGCAATAGAATTATTAAAATATGCCTTAAGACACTTAGTCTCATTTTAATGCATACAACGAAGGAGATTCAGGAACCAAAATCAAGAAGCTGATCTGTAGAAAAAATATATGCAAAATACAGAGCAAAGCTGACATAGAAAAATTCATACTTCCATTTATTACTTTATTCCCCCGATGTTCATCTTTGAAGAAGTTTCTATTTCAAGTATTATTACAGATATAAGAATAAAGGTGAGATGAACAATAGTATATCCCACGGTCTATATAGTGGTTAAATGATAGTGAAGCCACTACAGTCCATCGTGGTAAAGCAGTCACACTTGGAAATGTACTATTGTTATTATTATCATTATCATAGTGTTGAGAGGGGCTCAATTAATCAATCAATGGTGTAGCCATCTGATAGAACTCTGGGATTTGTAATAAGAGGTTTACTATTGGGTGGCAGATGTGGCAGACAGCCCAGACAACAAGCTTGGAATGGTGAACCACATATTCCACCGGCAACATTTGTGGCACCGGGAGTGGCATCAATATGCACACATTTACTCAGAGGAGTGGAAAAGGGCACATGTGTGAATGGGGTTATGAAGCAGTAGACTCCCAAGTTATGAGCTAACTTTCAAAATACAACAGCAGTTTGAAATCCAGTTTTGTCTCCTTGCGAATGCTATTAATATAACATGCAATATAACTATTGTAATAGATACAGTGGTAATAGTATAATTGTAGATATGTTTTTATTCAATAAATTGGCTCTTACATAGTGTGGCTGGCAGCCTTCAAGGTGGCCTCCGGTGACCTCTGTCTCCTGGTATCCACACCCTTGTATAATTCCCTCTTTTTGAGTGTGGACTAGATTTATTGACTTGCTTATAATGAATAGAATATTGCAGAAGTAATGGGATACCACTTCTGATACTAGGTTATAAAAAGATTTTGACTTCCATCTCAGGGTCCTCTTTCTTGGACTGCTTGTTCTGGGGTGTATTTTGCTAGGGCTGTCATAACAAAATACCACAGACTGGGTGGCTTAAACAACAGAAATTTATTTTCTCACAATTCTGGAGGCTGGAAGTCCCGGATCAAGGCACTGGGCAATTCTAAGTGAGGACCCACTTCCTGGCTTGTAAGAGGCTGGCATCTTGCTGTGTGCTCACATGTATTCTTTGTGTGAGTGTGGGGAGAAAGGGTTTCTGGTGTCTCTGCTTACAATGACACTAATCCTGTTGGATCAGGGCTCCACCCTTATAACCTTGTTTATCCTTAATTACTTCCTTTGAGACCCCCATCTCCTAATACAGCCACACTGGGGGTTAGGGCTTCAAATTACGAATTTCAAGGGGACACAAACATTCAGTTCACAACGTGAGAGAGGTCAGTTGCTATGTTACGAGGGAGGCCTGAGGAGAGGCACACCTTAGTGAGCTTGGAAGGGGATCTTCTATGGCCTGCCAACAGCCATGTAATTTATTTTTGAAGTAGTTTTTCCCCCAGTGGAGATGAGAGATGACTATAGCCCTGGCTCACACTTTGCAGCCTGGTGAGAGGCTGAATCAGTACCACCCATCTAAGTTGCTCCTGGATTCTTGATCCACAGAAACAGATAATAAACGTCTGTTTTTTCAGCTGCAAAATTTGGGATAATTTTTTATGTTGAAATAGATACATATAATATTAATATTTGACTTCAATTCCTACATCAGGAGCTTTAGAGGTAGGACCTATCATTAAGAGGGTCTGATTACCAGCAGGGAGGGGAAGAATAGGGCATGCAAAAAGGGACTCACAACTCTCTTTATTTCTAGTCTTCTTCCCGGAAATGATTTCTATAATCCGTGAATATACTGATGAGCATAATTTTGTTCGACTCAGGGAATTTTGTGTTTTGCGGGAGCCAGCTCTAGGGCCTTTGATTCTGCAAACGCATCCTGAAAAGAATGCATGGAAATTCTCTGTTACTACAGGATTTCACAGGTGCGCTTGTCATTGAGCATAATTTTTTACCAACGATCGGGGGCATGGTCTACAGGGCTGAGAGTGTGATAGTCCGGGAGGAGTAAAAGTTGGCAAATGAACCGTTTACAATTTCAGTGCTGCCCAGCAACCCTCAGCTTCCCTGACTGCCCAGTGGAAGGATCCATTCGCCTCGGCCTCTTAAGACTGTGGCCTACCCCGCGCTCCATTGGCATGCGGGAGTAGTTACATTCGTAGCCAATTAGCAGGGTGGCACACACTCGGCCAAGAAGCCCGTCTCTATAGACCCAGTATAGAGAGTGAAATTAGCTGAGACAAATACCTGTTAATCCCCCGTTCTTGGCCGGCGTGGAGCGCCTACTGTGCAGTGCTAATAGTTCTGGGAAATCCCAATTCCCAGTGTCAAGAGTTGAACAGACTAAGTCTGTTAAATGAAGAAATTTACAGCGCATTAGCTTTGATCAAGGAATTCTAGGTGCAAGTCTCTTAAACAAATGAAGGCTGCTTGGGAATACAGGTCACCCTTTCTGCGAAGCTGTTTGTCTGAGGGAGTTCTATCTTCATTTTCTTTCCCATGCCAGAGCCAGGGCCGGAAAAGTGGCAGTTTGAGTGGCTGGACCTGGGGGCAGTAGAAACTAATCTTATTTGAACAAGAGGAGAGGACTGAGTGACTATAGCCGAGTTTTGTCCATGGGAGCTTGGATATGCTTTTCGAAAATGTGACCCTTATAACAAAAATCGCAGGAGCCCTTGCAGCTTCCAGGGGAGGCTCGTTTATACTTAGATGTGTAAGCTGCGCCCTCTGCTGTCTGAATGGAGCCATGGCTTTGCCCTTCCCCCGCCCCCCCGCCCCCCTTCCTGGGAAAAACGGGTCTTCTTTTCCCATCCAAACTCTGTTTCGGTTGCGTTTCATCCGCCCGATGTTGCCTGTGGCGAAGCAAGAGGCAAGCAGAATTGCGATCCGGATCCGCACCATACTGCCTGCCACCCAAAGGTCTGCATGGCCGTTCTCAGAAGGCCGAAGGGCTCGGAATTCTTGGAGATGCAACTATACATTTTCAGGTTCTGATTCCTTAGCTAAGTTCGCAGGCAGCCAGGTTCGTTGTTTTTTTGTTTATTTTTATTTTTATTTTATTCAGCATATATTTTAACATTACCTCTGTTTCACTGTGGAAGGCAGAACGATCTTTTAGTCCCAGGAAATACTTTGAATGCAGACATGCTTTTAATTCTTGGTTATGCGAAATAGAACAGAGTTTGGCCATTGCCCCCGGCTCTGGATAAGACAATGGGGAGCGATGGGCAGAATCACAGTGAAAAGGGGGGAGGCGGTATGCCCTGGCCCGTGTGGTTCACTGGTTAGAGCGTCAGCCCCTTTACCCGGTTGGGACGCGTGGGAGAAGCAACCAATCCATGTGCCTCTCCCAAATCGATCTCTCTCTCCCTCTCTCCCACTCTCTCTCTTAAAAAAAAAAAAAAAAAAAAAAAAAAAAAAAAAATCAATGGAAAAATATCCTTGGGTTAGGATTAACAAAAACAAAAACAAAAACAAAAACAAAAAACAACAGAGGGTGGGCTGAGGAGACCAGTGGAGGGAGGAATAGAATAGATGCGCTTACTTCCCCTTGCCTTGAGCCTAGGAAGAGAGATGATTTACATTCTGACACATCAGTGAAAGGAAACCAAAAGAAACCGTGCAACTAGCAATTTGTTAAGAGCTCATCAGGCGTAAAGCACAATCCAATTTGTATTTCCAAAACAGGAAGAAAGAAGTATCCATTCCAGGGAAGGCAGAGGAGAGAAAATACAGGCCAGTCCCCTGAGCCCAGTTAAGCCTGCCATGAGGTGTGGAGGTGGTAGACGGTGCTGTAGAATTTCATTTCTGGGAAGGCAGGTTCCAAATGCAGCCCAGGATGTTTGTATAAATGAGCCTACACCATCCTGATCCCTCTAGAGACTGACACGCATCATTTAACCCTCTCCCCTCACCCCCTGCGCAGAGGTTGGCATTGTTTGGTGTACTTGGCAGGACTAAGACCCATGACAAATAACACAGGTGCTTTTATAAACCGGGATTAAGTCACAGTTAGCAGAGATGTACAGCTGAGCTGTTTGGATAACCCTCTCCCTCCTCCAGTCGGCTTTAGCTGATGAAAGCATTCCCTAATAACTGTGCTCACTGTATGCTCATTCCGTTTATCCCAGTTCGTAAAAATCAAATCTACAGCGAAGGAGTTTCTATTGATGTCAGGCCTTGGAAAACTCGCTTTCAGGCCAAGACCATGTGTGGGGGATGCTAAGCCCTTTCAACAATGGATTCCAGCTACTCGTGTTTACCAAGAGCTAGGGATCAGGACCTGTGCTGTTATCCTACAATAGAATATTATGGCGATTACATGGGGACACTCCACAGACATGTTTAATCTGTAATTTGTATGCAATATAACGCTGCTGAAACCTTTTAGCTGCTCTAAGCCCTGAGTAATAAAAATATCAAGGATTGTGCTTGCCATTTCGGTTTTAAAGGTTGCATTTTGACATTTTTTCCTATATGTGCAATATATTCATGTTAACAGTTGTTTGATAACCCAGTCCTTATAATTTGAGAGTTGTCCTTTCTATACCAAAGTGTTTACAAATAACTCGCCAGGGTAGTAGTTCAAAACATGGCTTTTGGACTCAAATAGACCTGGATTTGACTTTAATACATGTGTGATCTTGGATAAGTTTTCTCATGCCTCCAGATCTTAGTTTTCTTTAATGACAAAATGGGGACAATTATAGGGCCTACTCATGGAGTTATAAGGATTTAGTTAAATTATGCATAAAAAGTTTAGACAAATTCTTGGCCCATGTAACTTCTAAAAATGTTAGCTGTGTAACTGGTACATCAAATAGACAAGAATCTTGGGCTGAACTCAAAGCATTGGCATTTTTGGTTTTTGGTCTCTCATTGGTCCTTTCCTTTTGTTTTGTGGAAAATGTTCCTCTCCAGCCATTATTTAAAAATTCGGTCAAGTCCCAACATTTCCTGGCTACTCGTAGAAAAAAGGCAAGTTCTCAGGTGCCTTCAGGTTGCAATCCCAATCTCAGTTCAGTTACACTTGTCCAGTCGCAGATTATCCAAGCCCGATGGAAAGTGAAATTTCTTTGTTCCCCGCTTCTCTTTCCCCAGCTTGCTGCCTAGGGATTCTGAGCCCTTTGCAGTCAGAGCATGAGAAGAGCGGAAGGGAAGGAGGAGAGGGGACTTCTTATTTGCTGGTCCTGTTTCAGAGTGGCTTTGCGGTCTCTGGTCAGACGCTTGACAATGATTCTCTCAGAGCATTTTTGTGGGTTTTATAGAGACCCCATGCTGTGCCTCCCTCGATTCCAGCGGTGTTCCTCTTTCAGCCAGCTGCCCAATCCCCTCTCAGGCTCTGCCCCCTGACAGGCTGCTTTCTTGGGCAGATTTCACATCTGGACCCTGAGATTTCTGCACATTTGACCTATCACTAGAGGGGAGGGAAGCCCTTTAATCTGTTGTCTCCAGCTACATTGGCTCTAAAGAGTGAGTCAACCACCAGTTCCTCGTGTGCCATCTTCTGTTGAACACGTACTAAGCTCTCTAGGTGGTGCCTGTGGAGCCCATCACACCTGGCAGTGCCCCACCCCATCCCATCCCCTTGGAGGGCATAAGGGTGATATTCAGAATTCAGTCCTCTCTAAAAAGTAAAAAAATTCCTCCTTACAAATTCTCTTAATTTCTAATCCTTTCTGTCTGTATCCTTGATGGGGATGAACTGTCTAACTGGCACTCATTGTCCTATGCAATTTCCTAGTGGTAGTCTGTCTGACAAGTCACTTTGGTATCTCCTGGTGTCTCAGTCAAAACTCCCAATGAAACATCCTCTTATAGCTGTTGTTAATCTATATGAAAGACATTTCATTTGATTTATACTTTTCTCTCATCTAGTCCCCATTGTGGCCAAGTAGTATATGTTTGAAGGTAAAAACATAACTTTTTCTTCTGAGAAACTTAATCATCTAATTCATTTCCCCCAGTGCAGTTGGTTGACTAGTTATTTTAGTATTAACCACAAAGAAAACGCTGTTTAAGGAAAACGTATCGATTTGCTCAGTTTTCAAGATATATTTCAAAGAGTTTTATAATTAAGGTGGAATCTTCTAGGTGCTAGCTCCTGGCCCCAAATTATGGAGCTTGTTGTTGGGTTTCTAGAACTGTGTGGAAAACAGAAGCTGCTCTGAGCATGCATGGTAGGTCAAGAGTCGATGCCTGATCATTGATTTTCAGCTTAAGTGAAGCAAAGACTGAGGGAAAGCCAATGATTTAGCCAGTTCTTTTGCCATTTGCCCAAGCCTGGTTCTTTAGCTGTTGGAAGCCCAAAAGAGCATAATTCTTTACTGGCTACCCCTGATATCTAAAGGAGCTGGGAGGTAGAGGAGTAAGAGAGATTTGGTGGAAGAGGGAATCTGGCGTGGCCCATGGCACTTCTTATGCCATGCTGCCCAGTCCCCAAAGTCCTACAAGTTCACTATACAGCCCCAGAAAGGGAGGGAAAACCTCGAGGGTGGTGACAAAATGGGATTTAGGCCATGCTTAAGATCTGGGGGTTTGTAAAATGGGGGCTCTTTGAGAGATTTTAAGCTGGGGAGTAACATGTTCATATTTGCTTTTCAGATGGTCATTATGAGTTTAATGGGAGAAGACGAAGGCATGAAGACACACTAGGAGGTCATGGTAAGTCCTGGCCTGGATTTGAGTAGTGGGAATAGAGATGGAGAGCAAAAGGCAGAGTCAGGGAATACTTAGAAGATGATCTTGACCAGACTTGGTGACTGGGTGTGGGTTCTGAAAGAGGGTGGTGGATATAGAAAGACTTTTGGTGAATTATGTGGAACAGGAGGCACATTAGCTAGGGTAAATATAAATCGTGGTGTGAGTTTCATTCAATTCTTTGAAAAAAGTGGAATGGCTGCCATTTAGCAGACATTGGGTAAATATTGTTGACTCTGTGAATGAATTTTAGTCTAATAAAGGAGTGCGGCGAGGCTGTGCATATAACTGTGTTGCATAACATAATTGTAACTGAGGTATAAAATCGAGAAGGCTATTTTTAAAAACCAGTCTCCTTTACAGCACAGTGGTTTGTTTGCTGACTTAGCTGGTCAGCGTAGGAGGGTCCCTAGGAGTTGGGGTAGTGATCCCAGTGGGTGGACGACAAGGAAACAGTAAAAAGAGCCTGTCAAAGGGACCCCTTTCTTGGCTCACATTAGTTTTGTCCCTTTGCAGCCACATTCTGCCAGCAGTATCACAGTGGAAATGTAATAGCCTCCCTAAAAGTGACTTTGTGTGTGTGGGCAGTGAATAGAAAATAGAAGGCATTTCTAGGAGGCCATTTCAACCATGTGAATGAACATCTGCCCATGTACCTGGAATTTAAAGGAGGTTCCCTACTCCTTTCTGCTGAGTTTCATGGGAATTAGGGTTTGCAAGGTAGATGAGTGAGTGGTTTGGATCCATATGATGTAGCTCCAAGTGGGAATCTGAGGTCACTGCCAGTGGCTATCAACGATGGGGCCAGAAAAATCTAGTTTGACTGTATACAGTTACTGGACTAACCAGGTAACTGTCAAATCAGTGGGAATGATAACCTTTCCCATATATACACAGCATGTGTATATGGGCCTGAAAGACTATGACTACTTTCAACCAAGTGATGGTGGCTTTAGCTCAGAACAGCTGGAGAGGAGTAATGAGTTCAGTACTTTAAGGACTACTTTCTACAGGGAGGTACAAACACATGTGGAACTCAATTAAAACAGTAATCCTTCCGTAAACTGTGTCATTGAATATAAGAGGAAACAAACTGACAAGGTGGCTCATTTTTGAACAAAGCGACTGGCCCGTGATGATATCATTTTGATGCATCTGGAATGATCATAATACCGAAGTCCAGCAATAAGCAGAAAAATGAATGGCAGCGAGAGTCCAGCAGAGACCATTTCTCCAAGAACAGGAACCAGAATATGAACCACTGTATTCATAGCATCATTAAAATAGGAGTAAACAGCAGCAGCTTTTCATTACAGCGTGAAAGAGCCTCCTACAGGGTGCTGAAAATTGAGTGGTGTGTGTTTAATAAATTAAAATCAACAAGCAATGGCTATTTACTAGGGTGCAGGAAGGATCCAGAGAACAAAGGGGGCTAGCCAGGGATATAAATGAAACAGATTTATTATTTGGTAGGGCTTTAAAGGTTTAAAAATATTTATTATGTGGCAAAAGTTGGAAGGGGAGGAGAGGGAACGGTGAGAGATGAGATTATAGATTTTAGCTGGTGCTGAATTGTGGAGGGACACTATTTATTTTTTAAATTTATTTTTATTGATTTCAGAGAGAGGAAGGGAGAGGAAGGGAGAGAGAGAAACATCAATAATGAGAGTCAGTGATCTGCTGCCTCTTGAACCCCTCCCCTCCCCTGGGAATTGAGCCCACAACCCGGGCATGTGCCCTGACCAGGAGTTAAACCATGATCTCCTGGTTCATAGTTGGACTCTCAACCACAGAGCCACGCTGGCTGGGCTAAAGGGACACATATTAGTAAGTTAAGGTGTTTGGGATTTATCTTAGAGGAATTAATTCTGGGATTTTAAGCAGGAAAAAAAAGGTCAGTTAGCTTTAGCTTTATAGTAACTACCCCAAAGCTTAGTGGCTTAAGACAATAGCTTTGATAGCCTTTTATTATTTATCATGAATCTGTGGGTAGGCTAGGCTATTCTTTTGGTTTAGGCCAGCTCAGCTGAGGCTGGACTGTCTAGGAAGGCTGCTCATATATCAGGGACCTCAGCTGGGCTGGCAGGGACCTCTTTCCATGTGCTCTGTCATCCTCCAGTAGGCTGTCTCAGGCTTGTTCTTAATGGCTGAAGGGTTCCCAGCAGCCAGAGAGGGCAATATGTGAGCACTTTTGAAGCATCTAATTGTATCCTGTTTGTTAATGTCCCATTGGCCAAAGCAAGTCACGTGGTTAAGCTCAGATTCATGAATAAATAAATAAATTCTGCCACTTGATGGGAGGAGCTATGAATATTGTGGTCATTTTCCCCCTGACCTATTGCAATTAAATTTGTATTATGGAGAATGGACTGGAACATGGCAACCCCTAATCAAGAGGTAGGTGACAGTTGCAATAATCTAAAAGAGCAGCAGTAATGGATAGTGTCAATAGAGACAGATGTTGAGAATGCAAGAAATATTTAGGTGACAGGATTAACAGACCTTGGTGATTAAGGATGTGTGTGTGGGTGGTGGGTAGGGCCAGAGTATGTTCAGAATCAAGGATGCTATTCATGCTTTCGGTTTGAACTTCTGAGTGAAATTAGATTCATAATAGTTCCTTCTGTGGGGATTCTTTATTGATACATTTATATATGTGTAGCTGAATTAGAGTAGTCTAAAAGGTTTAATCTCTACTTGACCTTACAGCTAAATATGAGAAAGAAAACTAGAAATTCAGGTCTTCCTGGGTAGAGAGGATGCAGACAGCTTTTACCTATTCAGACAAACACGATGATATTTCCAGTCATTAATAAAAGTTCTCTGCACATTGTTTGTACATCTGCCGTGGATAGAAAGGAATGTGTCATTTTTTAGACACTGGTTCAATTAGTTAAGTATTTATGGGATACTCTCTATGCCTAAGTTCCTGGGCTAAGAGATTAGGTCAATTTAAAGAGACATTTGCTCTTGACTTGATTCCATTTGTGTTGGGGAATGAACCATGTTTATAGTACCTCGAAAATGGTTTGTCACAATTCAGAGCTGTAGGTAAGTATTGAATCAATGGCAATGATAGTAAAGGTCTTTAGAAGTCCCACGGAGGAAGCAGGATTCAGAATTCACGCTGTTTGGGTAGGAGTCAAGTGGGTAGAATGTATACTCTGGAAGGTGATTAAGTTTTAAGTCAGTTTCTTAGAAAAAGCAGATGTATTTGGGCTGAATTACTTTTATAACTGAGTTATGAAAAAAACAGACCACAATAGACTTCTTTCCCTGTAGGATGTTTTATTTCTAGCTCTCCTGCTTTCAGCAAAAATACCTATATAAATGCTTATTTAATAGTCCTAAAATATTTTTCCGTATAGTACTTGTTATAGTGAAAATGTACTGTACTCCCCCCCTTTTTGCAAATTTATGTAAAATGATATGGAAGACTGAAGCAGTTATCTGGGTAATTCAGCCTTCCACACTTTCGGTAAAAAAATGTAAATAAAATTTTGTATATTATATCCAGATAATTAAGGCATATAGATATATTTTCCTAGAAGGTTCTTATAAGGTTAGCAATGGGTCAGAGCTTTCAACGTGGCCTTGGTTTCTCGCTCTGATTTTCTATTGTATTCACGTAGATATTTTCCATATTGAAACTGTATCTCCTTTAGCCATTGTAAAAATGCTTTGGTATTTGCATCTGATCATTAGGGAACCTTTGTTTTATTTCCTAAGGAAAAATAAAATCTCTGTAATACTTATACCATTCTTGCAACTCTTAATGGTGGTGTTGGATAATTCAGTAATGCTTTATATGCATTTCCTCATTCACTCCTCACAACAACCCTGTAGTGTAAGCACTATTTTATCCCCATTTTACAAAAGATGAAATTGAGGAACAGAGTGGTTAAGACACTTGTCCAAGGCCACATAGCTGATAAGTGGCAAAAACAAGACTGGAGTCTGTGGAAGATCGGATTAGTGTTAAAAAATGTTCATGTTTTCACCAGGGGAGGAGTATACTTGCTCATCCCATTGGTGTTGGGCTTGGCTATGTGACTTGCTTTAGTCTCATGGTGGGTAGATTGTTGACCATTACTTGCCTTTGAGCTTGACCATAGACTTGAATTGGCCAATGGGATATTAGCAGAAATGATGAGAGCAGAGACTTGAAATGTGCTCATGTGATTGGGCTTGTTCTCTTGCAATTCTGCCATTATCATGAGAAGAACATGCCCCAGTTAAACCCATTTATCCAAAGAGGACGAGAGACATATTGAGCAGACCTAGCCCCAGCCAACATCATGAAGCCAAGCCCAGCAGAGCCCAGCCTAGATCCCCAGAGCCACCAGAGCTGACCCACAGATGGATGAGTAAGAACAAGTGCTTGTTGTTTTAAGCTACTGAGTTTGGTGCAGTTTGTTATACAGTAAGAACTTACTGATAAAAGAGCCTAAGCAGTCTAAATCTGAAAACCTGCGCTATTAATCACTATTAATGTATCAAATTCAGAATTATTCCTAAGTGACATTTCTAAAACAACTAAATCAAGAAGTGCCAGTCATCTCAAATGACTAAGTCTGCAACAGTATGCAATAGATACTATTAGAGAAGTACCCGTCTTGGAAGTTACATGTCTTCATATCCCTTTCTCTTGCTTCTTTTAAAGTTAAGAATACAGATATTTGGCTTTCTTTAATGTCCAGTTAACACAGTTTATATGTACATTGCTTGGCCCTCAGCTTCTAGATGTAATTCACTTATGAATTAGGGAACATGTCTGGCACTCTGAAACAATATTTGATATGGATAAGTGAACACATTTTGAATGACACAAATGGTTCCTGTCCACAGAAAAGCAATAACAGGGAAGGAAATGGAAAACTGAATACTTGAAATAAAAATAACGAACAAGTTGAAGAGGTTTGCTCTGTACCGATGGGCCAGAGATGTAAAATTTAGGTAGAGATGTGGACAATAGCTACCTGAGAAATGACAGACTTTGTTTTTCGCCTTTTAAGATGTTGATCTTATGCATTTAAAACAGGGCTGAGAAAAGTGGAAAGCAGGTCAAGGTCTTGGTTTGAGCTCGCCTATGTTCGGTCTCTGAAGCTTTAGGGCATAAAATAGCATGGGAGATTATATAGTTTAGAAACACAGAGCGATTGTTTAGCCTCCCCCTGTGGACCATACACTTATTTCACGTGGTGTTTTCTAAAATATATACTGAGAGTTTGGGATTCTAGGTTTTGCAAATCTGTGATCACTCAAAAGGTTAATAGATTTTTTATTGTGGGAATTCTCCTAGACTTTAATATATACTAAGATGCCTTATGAATCTTCCAGAGAGGGGTGGAACAATCAGCATTTCCTAAGCTATTTGTTCACAAACACTCCCCCTTCCCCCCTCCCCCTTTTTCCCCTCCTCTCTTTCTAGAGCCTCCAAGTCTTATTTAGGTGGGCTGCCTTTGTGCTTCTCACATGATATTATTATTTTCTATTCACTTGCCCTCACTCCGCCATGCTATGGGCTCACAGCCTTGATCACAGTTGAGATTCAGCATAGACTTGGGTACTACCCACTCCTCTGCTCACAGCGCCATCTAGTGTACATACCTGGGAGCTCATAAATACCTCATAAATACCCATAGTAGGTGCTTAATAAATGCTTGAAGAATTGGATTGAACTGAATACTACCCAGTCAGGGTCCATGTTGCAGAGATACACTTTGGTATTTCTGAGAGTTTCCTTTGTGTGTGCTTGCATGTAAGTGTGAGATCTCAAATGGCTAAAGCCAGATGAAGCCATGGCCTAAAACTGGCAAAACTGAGCAGTTCCCAAACAAACAGGCACCAGTTGTTTGGAGGACTGACTGAATTTGTGTTTGAAGACAAGGAAGGAAGTGAGAGGAAGGCACAGCCCCCCCTCCCAACTTTTCTTTCCAAAGAAGGGAGGGTAGTCAGCACTTTCTCTGTAATATGAGAGACAGCCAACTGGCATAGGGCCTAGTGATAGAAATGCCGAAGAAGAGGAACTTCTCTAAACACCAGGCTTCAGGTGAAAGTGAACCTGTTGGAGGTTAAAGTCCTTTCTTCATTACATTATGCATGGAATAGAGTCTCTGAAAGATGATATCAAACAGGATGAGGGACGTCTAAGTGAAGATTCATAGGCTTCATTGGAAATTGTTGTCCTTCACTTAGCAAATATTTAGGTTATACTTTGGAAAATAACTTAGTGTAGAAGGAAAACACTTGAAGGCAAAGACCCAAACCCGGCTATATAATATCAGTTACAAACATTTCTACAAATGCTAAGAAGAGAGCACAGAACAGTAAGGGAATGGCAATTTATAAGCTGGGACTAGGCTATACTTATGAAATATTTATGTCTGTCCACCTATCCAGTAAGCGATTTTTTAGTGGTTATGCGCCATGGAGAGAAGTGTTGTGAATGTGAAAATGCAGTCAGCCCTTTGGCTGACATAATCTGCATAACATTCTGTTCCTTTAGCTTTGAACTTTTTTAGCTGATTCCTTTTAACCCCAGCCTATGCATTCAGCTAGTTAGGCTTTGGAACCAAAGGTAACCTTAGTCAGGGAGATTTTAAGGAACTCCAGCTCAGTAGACATGAGCAAGCCTCAACCTTTATAGCACAAGCTCTTCTGGATCTCTCCTTCGTGGAGACCACTGGACTCGGGCTGCCATGCTGCACTGTGGGAACAGCAGCCCTGTACAGGAAACAGTTCTCACTTCCCTGTTCCTTCCGGGGAATATATACTAAAGTGTCCTTATGTAAAGATATTAAAAATAAAAAAGAGTTCAGGCCAATGTCTGGTTTGTTATAGCCCAGAGAATTCACAATTCCATGAGAGACTCTTTGTTAGCTTTTAGAGGGTAGGCATAGTGTTTTGGATGACTTTGAATGTCACGGAAGATGAAATTGACCTGGGATCAGAACTGAGTCATTGAACTTCTATCCAGGCTATTACAGACTAGAATCCAAAGCCATTTGTAGAACAGAAATTTCAGTACAACGTTTTTACCTCTTGGGGCAAAATTCAAGTACCTTAATGGTGGCAATGAAAGTGCATCAGATTTCATATTATGTACTGAAAGGGTGGAAATTGCCGTTTTATTTATTTTGATTCATAGCTTTGGCTCTGTCCACTATGATTGCCAAAGTTGATTCAGCTGGGAAGAGAAACATGAAAAAATGTGTAAGTATCATTCTAGCTCTCCAAGTTCTTGGTGGCAGTAAAGGGATCAGGCTTAATTTTAGCTATGGTGGCTCTGAAGGTGCTTTGGCCCAGTGGTTACTGCATATTTGGCTAGGCCTCGTGTGCCATTTTCAGCAGTAATAAAAATGTCACATAAAAGTCATCTAGTCCGGCCCCGCCAGTGTGGCTAAATGGTTGTGTGTTGACCTAGGACCCAGGAGATTGTGGTTCGATTCCCGGTCAGGGCACATGCCTGGATTGTGGGTTCAGTCTCCAGTGGGGCCATGCAGGAGGCAGCCAGTCAGTAACTCTCTCTCATCATTGATGCTTCCATCTCTCTCTCCCTCTCCCTTCCTCTCTATGAAATCCATAAAAATAAAAAAAGTCATCCAGTTGGTGGAAGCTTCCCACGGCTGAGCAGAGCTTAATCTCAATGCTCTGCTAAGGTTTATGGGGTTGTTAAGCATTGGTGTGTATTTTCCCAGTGGCCCAGGCTTTTTAATGTGCATTAAAGAGGCCACTATATCTTCATGTTTAAACCCACCGGTTTGTACTATCTTCCCATTCAGGTGTGAATCGTTGGAACATAGGAACTTCATCTTCTTGGTTGGTTGTACGGGGAGAACTATTACATACATGTTAAATACCCAAGAAACATTAGGTACTCAAAAACTCATCCAGGCCACTTAGGATCTTTAAAGCAGTCTTCACTTGCTTTCCAGGGATAGGATAAAAATGCGGTGCTGGTCAAATCGCTTGGATGTGATGCATTGTGTCTGACAGCCAGAGCGGTAGCAAGTCTGCTGATAGTCTCGGACAGAAAAAAACCAACCAACCCATGTTGAAATGCCTGTGTAATGCTGCTTCAGGGAAACGCTGTTTTTAAAGAAATGAAACACATTATTTAGGGATTGTGGATGCAATCCAGGCCTTTGAAGATGGGAAGATCTTAATTAGAAAGAATTGGGAAGATTGAATGCTTTTATGGAGAACCCTGCTTTAAGAGGTACGTTTATCATAGATGCAGGTGACTTATACTGTGTACTGGCTGCAGCCCTTCTTTGACAAAACCAAAGCCTTTAAAGTTACTGGAGTGCATCTGACCACAAATTTGTTCAGCATCTAATGAGCAGGCATTAATCATGTAAAACTTGGAGGCAGTTCATAAAGGGGCAATGAAGATGATTTAAGGCTTGGAAAATAAAACCTATAAGGAAAGGTTAAAACAATTCACATAATTAGCTTGGCAAAGAGGAGTTGAGGAGTGAGGGTTTCCAGTCGATACAAGGTTATTCTTGGTGGGAGGGCTTGCTTAATGAGAAACGGTTCCCCGGGGAGAGGAGGAGCAGACTGCCTGGAGCTAGGGTTTTCTCAGACAAAAAGTACAATGTCCTGGGGGTGGTTTTTAGTAGCATTTCTTATAATTGCAATTAACGAATGGCTTCTACACTGATTTATCTAATGTTTATCTTCCTGGCCAGACTGTAAGCTTCACGAGGGTGGAAACGATGCTTTTCTTTCCTCCACTGCTTCCCCGAGGCTAACACAGTGCCTGGCGTATAACGGGTGCTGAATACACATTTTGTGCACACGTGGGGAGTATATATGCATATAATATTTTAAACAAAAATGGGATCACCCTGTATTATGCTACGCCATCGCTCCCTTACTTTTAACAAACTATAATGGCAATCTTTTCATGTCATTAATGTTCTACACTGTCACTTGAATGGCAGCAGGGTGTCCAGCCATATGCTTGTGGCCTCAGGTATTTAACCATTTCTCTATTTGGGGGCATTTAGGTTGTTTCCAGTTGTCCTGGTTTCTAAAAGTATAGCAGTAGTCATGGTTATAACTTAAATCCTTCACAGAAATGTTTAAAAGACTATTACGAGGGATGGCAAGATGCTGTTCACCGAAGGTCTTGAAAACATGGCAAAATGAGTTAGCCAGTTTTGCTGCAGTCCTGCACAGAAGCAGGAAAATAGATTCGATGACCTCAGGATCAAATTGTGCTTGAAACCTTTTATGTGGATATACCACTATCTTAGTTGTTGGGGCTGCTCTACAAAAATACCGCAGACCGGGTGGTTTAAACACCAAACCTGTATTTCTCACAGTTCTGGAGACTGGGTAGTCCAAGATCAAGGCACTGGCAGATTTAGTGTTTGGTGCGGGCCTGATTCCTGGTTCACAGACAGCTATCTTCCCACTGTGTCTTCATGTGGCAGAAGGGGCGAAATAGCTCTCTGGGGTCCCTTTTATAAGGGCACCAATCTCATTTATAAGGGCTCTGCCCTCATGACCTAATCACATCCCAAATGCCCCACCTTCTAATACCATCACATTGGGGATTGGGTTTCAACATATGAATTTTGGGGGGCACATTCAGTCCATTGCAGTGAATACAGTGGTGCCTCGGTTTTTGAACGTGATCTGTTCCAGGAGCCCGTTCAAGTTCGGAAACGTCCGAAAACCAAGGGATCCACAGCTCATAGCTGGGCCTCAGGATCTTGCCCTCAGCGGGAGCCGCAGGCCATGTTCGACTTCCGAGGCGTGTTCGAAAACCGAAGCATTTCCTTCTGGGTTTACAACTCTCCTAACCCGAAATGTTTGTCCACGCAGATGTTGGAAAACCGAGGCGCCATTGTATCTACTCTAAGGCACACACACATATTACTCACTGGAATGGTGAGTTTGTAAAAGTTATGGAGGAGGGAAGTAAATTCTTTTGAGGTAGGAGAGAAAGTATTTTAAAACAAATCACAGTATCAATCTGCTTTTGTCATTTAAGATTTATCAGCATCACAGTGGCTGGCAAATTGAATCATACATAGGAAAGTGTTGACTACTTTCTCAGACTTAGCTGAGTATACTCTTTTTTTTTACACTGAAAAACTAAAGCCAAGTTCAAAATTTCCTTAAAGATGGAAGTAGGGAATTTTAGAGGTGTTGCTCCTTGTGAGGTGCTGACATTTAATTTTAAGGAAATGAGTCATTTCTAAGGAGTGATTCATAACACAAATGTCTGTGAATAGAATTCTGCCTTTTCAGTGACTTTCATGATCAAATTGGAGATGTGTTCTGAAAAAAGTTCAAATTGCATTCAAATGTGGCTTTTAGAATCTATATTCCAGGTGCTGTTTTCTTCAACTCCCACACTCTTTATGTAAGTCAAGTTGTCCTAATTTTCTTTCTCGCCATTGTGATTGTGGCCAGCTTTTCTGTGGTTCATCATGGCTTTACCCACAAATACTCTGATATTGAGACCTTCCTATTTGAGGATGTACCTTTTCTCTTGTTTCTTGATTTTTCCACTTTTCTTCCATTGAACTTTGGGTTCCTAGCTGCTGCCTGGTGGTGCTGGTCACCGTCTCCCTTTGCTTTCTGTAGTATTTGTTCTGGGCACTACACGTCTTTCTAGGACTGTTTTTCTCAACCTATAAATTAAACAAATTTCATGTGACCCTAGTTTCCGTACAACTCCCTTTGGAACCACGAGTAGGGATGGCATGGGAGATGCCCCTTCTTTCCTCCTGTATTGACAGTCATAGACCTTGTGCAAGAAGTGGTGACATCCCAAAAGTTAGAAAGTTAGAAAGAGTGAGTTGAATAAGACAGTTATTTACATAGCTATCGAGGGCCAGGGCAAGCCACAGAGAGTCTGGTTGAGGGAAACTATCATCCACCTCAGGGCATTGGCACTTGCAGTTTCCCCTGCCTGGACCACCCTTCCCTCATATATTCTCATGGATGTCATGAACTCTGAAGGACCTGACATTTTACCTTGCTTGCAAGCTATCAGGTTAGCCTGCCATAGTTTCATGGATGCTGGCAGAAGACATGACACTCGTGGGTCAGAGACAAAGGACTTTATTATTGACAGCAATACCTGTAGCCAGAGTATCAGCTATTTCTTGTGCTGGTTCCCTGAGTGCCAGTTCCCATGAGGAGGGCAGGTGACACCAGCACATGCAGGGTTGTTTTATAGGAGAGGAACCCTGAGATTAGGAAATCAGAATCATTTAAAATGGTCCTTTATCTGACACTGCCTCATGTCCCAACACATACCATGGCAACCCTTTTAAAACTCAGCCAGTGGTGTGCTGATGACCTGGCTCTCTGAATAAAAGCTTGGATGCGTAGCGTTTGCTCTGTGGTGTAAATACTCTCACCATGGCTGACCTCAAGATACCAGTGATTTAACAGCTGGCTTGCAGACATCCTGAATGTTTAACATTCAGCTCTCACAAGCTGCTAGGAAGCTGGCTCCAGCACACCATCACAATTAGAAAATAACATATGTAGTATTTGGGGTTATCTATCACGTGGCAAAATAACATAAGGGCTTAGAGAAAAATATGTGCATGGGGCAAGAGAACCCCTTACCCTGAGCTGAGTTTCTCCCTAATTACCCTTTATTCTCATGTCCTCTACGAACAGTGGCTCTCACACTCTAGCGTGCATCAGAGGGTGTGTTAAAACATGGGTGATTGGGCCTCACCCCCCAGGGCTTCTGGTGCGTGGGGTTTGAGTATTTGCATCTGTAACGAGCTCCCGGGTGTTGATGCTGTGGGTTCTGGGACCAGCTTTGAGAGCCACTGCCCTATTGGGATCACATGCAAGATATCTGCCCCAAATTGATTTCTAAGTGCTGAGTGGAAGAGCTAAGTTTTTGTAAATAAACTGTGTATCTGGACCAAAGAGAGGAAAAGCCTCAAAATCAAAAAGAAAAGTGCAAAAGGTGTCTATAAAATAATGAACAGATGGGAGTGCTGCGTAACAAGAGCTCATTGCTACAGGTCCCCAAGATGGTGACAAGCGAGCTTCCAGGTGTGCGTGAAGGAATGCTCCCTTGGTTTATAACTACGCTTAGGTAATCTTGTAGTGCTGTATGGGGCTGCTGAAGGATCAGGTCGGGCTGGAAATGATTCTGATGAGGGCATAAATCTTGAGGCTTGCTGGGTAACCTCTCCTGTAGATGAAACTGAGCACTAGATCACTTATTTAAGGGCCTGCATCTCAAACAACCTTGAAAAAAATTTATTTATCCATCACCATGTGGTACTCATGCAAATAAGAGGGCTTGGGCAAAGAGGGAACACTTAGCCTTGATTAGATAGGACATATTAGCTTCCTGAAATTTTCTCACCTGTTTAAGCAGCTCTCAATCACAAATCCTGACAGGATAGGCACTCACTGTAGGAAGGATTAACAGGGCTCAGCTAAATCCAAGGGGTGTCACACTTACCCTAGATCTCCCGGCCATATGTGGTTCTCTGTGTCCATCGGAGGCCCTGTGTGGTGGCCTCTCCCTTTGCAGTTCTCCAGGGGGACGGTGCTGAAGATGTTCTAGTCCGAGCCTGGCACCTTTGCAACTGATTTAACCCCAGGACTGGCTAATTCACAGACAACAGGGCAAAACAAGATAGGGGTGTGATTGATCACGGAGCCTGCTGGTGGGACAGGGTGCCAGCAAAAGCCCAGTTTCCCTGAGTTTAGCTCTTTTGTTGTTTGCCAGGGACCAAACCTGTCCTTGGCAGTTAGGCACGGTTTGTTTTGACAAGCTTTATTTGAAAGAGGTAGAAAGTAAAGACAGTTCATTATCAGATATCTCTTTGGCACAATAGCCCCTCCGACAGAGTTATTCTTTTTCAATGGAGGAAGAAGAGAGGCCAAACCTTTATCTTCCTGGGGGTTCTCTGCTCTACTTAGAAAAATCAGCTTGATCACTCTAGGAATTTCTACGTGACATCTGTAATTCAACGAAGCCACTTTCCACTTGGTGGCCTCATGTAATCACCGGTCTTTATCTAGCCCACAGGTTTTCTTTACCTGTCTGGGAGGACTGAACCCCAGGGTACTGGAGAATGTTGGGCCTCCAGGTGGAAGCAACTTAGGAATCTGTAGCCTCCGTTATGACCTCGACAACTCTCTTCAGATCAAGGGATTCTCTTGTCCAGGATAGTTCACCTTTTAGGTTTAACTGTTAGAAGTGCTAATGGGTCAGACAGGACAATGCCCATCCCAGTGGTTCTCAAAAGTGTGGCTCTAGGATGAGCAGCAGCAGCAGCCCTGGGAACTTGTTGGAAATGCAAGTCCTTGGGACTCACCCAGACCAGCTGATGAGGACCTCTGGGGTGGCGCCCAGCATGCTGTGCTTTCACAAGCCTCCAGGTGGTTCTGACGCACGCCAGCGTTGGGGACTCACGGGCCTATATAGACTTGAGCTCCCGCAGGCATCTTGTAGCTGCAGACAGCGGTACCTTTGAGGCATCTGCATGAGCTGTTTCTTGGCATTGGCAGTCACCTTTACACTCTGCATTTTAAATAATACTCATTTCTTCCCTGGCATCTCTGCTTAATGATAAAGTGGCACTCTGGCTGTTTAAAAGGTAAGTGAAACTGCTTCTTGGTACATCTAGATGTAAAGGCATATAAATGAAGGGAGACAAACTCTTTAGTATCCTTCTTTTAGCTACTGTGATTGTGTGGCTGGAACATTCACTCTGATTAACTCTCCCCTCCACTCCAAAGCAGAGCGTTTCATGTCTTCTTATGATGAACCCTTTCAGTTGGTTGGGAATCCCAGCCTGTGCTTTGCAACATGGTGACAGGGCCATTTCTGACGTGTCCTTTGGATTTGGATTGACTTGATGAGCCTTTGGCAGGAGCACAAGCCTCACCGTGCCCCAGGTAAAGGTGTTTTCTCAAAGGTCAGACCACCGCTCCCCTTGTGACCATTAGCATGCACTAGTGAACATTAGCCTCGCATTTACAAGACATTCAAGTATACATATAACTTGTTTTTTTCCCTGAGGAGCCTAACAGGCTAGACACATAATGATGGTGATGTTGAAAGACAGTTTTGGTGGGCTGGGAAATGGGTGGGGCTGCTAAGGAAAAGAAATGCTTTCTGGAAGAGATGGACACTGAGTGAAGATTTACTGATAGCTGTGTGATTGTGAGCAAGTTACTGGGTCTCTATAAGCTTTTGCCTCATCTGAAAAGTGGGTATAATATAGAGAATGTACATCTGAGGGTTCTTGTGAAAATGAAGTGAAATTATACATGTAAAGTACTTAGCGGAGTGTCTGCAACCATGTATGTGCTCAGTAATTGGGAGCCATTTAAAAATTTATACATGTGGATGTGACTATACACATTCATAACCACTCACATACATTCTCTTGCATGTATACACACATATACACACTCAAATATATTTATACATACATGCACATACATATATAAAGGGTGTCTCAAAAAATGTACACACACTTCAATAGCTGATTCCATTACATTTTGAAAATGAAATGTATTTTAATAAACTGCCTCTACATATACAGTGTGTATACATTTTTGGAGGACACTCTATACAACACACATACACACATAAACACCCAAATACATATACTAATAATGGTGGAATAACAGGCTATCCCATGAATAGCAATGATCAGATCAGGGTATATCTCAAACTATTCCTTTCTTTCCTTCTCTGCATACACCTTTCCTTACTTATTGGCACTTTTACCTTAAGGTGGGTGATCATCCCTATTATAGCACTAATATCCTTGGGATTGGCCACCCTCTGCCATCTGAGCTTTGCTGTGATTTGTGGTGGGGGTGGGATGGGACATTCAGAACTCTCGGGTTTGGAGGCACAGTGGTTATAGCAAAGTATCTGAGAATAGGAGTGCTTGCCTCCCTCAAAGTGTGCTCAGGGCTGTCACAGAGTGGAGCGGAGGCCACCTAGTCCCATGGTACATGTGAGCTTTTTTCTGTCTCTTAGAATCTTTCTCTCAGCACACCTTTGGACATGGGTCTTCAGTCACCGTAGTAGGGGAGTGCACATGGAAGGCTTCACAGACATCTTCGATCTGGCCCCTGCCCATCTCACCCACTTTGGCAAGTTCCACTCTCCCCTTTGCTCACTATAGCCTTACATCAGGGGATCTTATTTCAGGATACTACATTTCCTCTAACCTCAGGACCCTTGCACGTGCTGTGTTTGTTTTCCTGCTTGAAACATTCTTGGCCTAGCTATGCCTCACCCTTCAGAATTAACTAAAATATCACTTCCGAAGGAGACTTCGTCGGCATACCACCCACTGGGGCCGTGTCTCTACTATGTGCCCTGTATTACTTTGTCCTCAGAAAACTTTGGCTCTTATGTCCCCTGAGCTTAACACAGCGCTTAGCACATGGGACGTGTTAATGTTCACTGCTGAAGAAGGAAGTGAGAGTTCTGTGGCTGGTGAGAACTGTGCAGAGGGAGAAGGAGACTGACACTGGATTCCTCTATTTGGCTCCTCTCCATCCTGGTTAAAATTCATTCCTGGACACCAAGCATAGAAGCTGTATCAGGAGGGGAAACTGCTACAGTGGGAAGAGAAAAAAAGATACTTTCACAGTTCATGTGAGTTTCCTGCAAATTCTATGGCAAGACAAGAATCTCTTACCCTGCCAGCTCTGGGGGGCTCACTTTTAGCCTATGGCTCTGTGAAATGTTATCTTCTCCATCAGCTCAGTTGCAAAATGGGTGCTTTATAAATCTTAGAAATACACATGCACTTTGCCTTTTCCATCTTAGTAGGTGGGAGCACTGAGAGTTTCTGGAGGTTTGAACATTTCTTTCACAACACAGTGCAGGAAATGGTTTATCGTTTTACTTTGAGTTGATGTTCCTGGTAATAACATTCACATACCTAGGATGGATGTGATTGTTTAGCTGTCACCCCCAAACTTAGTCATACCATTGATCTGACATCAAAAAGTACTTATCCTATTGATCTAGTGTCAGATGGGTGCTATAAGGGTAATAATGGGATTTGATTGACAGCTTGAGTTGACAGATTATCAAGTTGAATTTTCCCACAACCAGACTCCTGATAGGCTTGGAACAGATCCCCTCTGACCTTCAGCTTCTTGTTAACTGTGCTAAATCCAGTCCTTGTTTAATGGCACTGGCAGTGCTTCCAATCCAGCTTACTTAAAACACACAGATTCGAGAATGATGTAAACTTTGCCAGGAGCATTACACATGAGAGGTAAACAATAAATATTTGTTGAATGGATGAATAAGTGAATTTAAATTTATGGCTTGTGTACCAAGAGATCCATGTGGTTAGGGACAGTCAAGTGACACTGACCATGACATCATAGGCATTTAGAGGTAGATCGTCACAGCAGCAGGGACTAGCCTGAATCAGCCATGACGAATACTCAGGGTCAGCAGGGCACTGACCAGAACAAGTAGGGCAGGCGGGCCTCTGTGTGTCTTAGAATCAGGGGTGCCCAGAGGAATCCAGGCCCGAGGCCCCACCGTTAGCACTTCAGCTCCGTGGGCTAAGCACTTGCTCCACAGTGTGTTCTTGGCCCAGCAGCTGCAGCAGTAGCCTCTGTCCCAGGGAACTTGTGATAAATGTACATTTTTCTGCCTCCTTTCAGTCCTACCGAATCTGAATCTGCATTTTAACAAGATCCCCAGATGATTCTCATTACATTTTGAGAAGCACTGGTGTAAGAGTTTCAACCCTCTTAAGATGCAAATGTCTTAAAGCAAAATACTTCCTAGGACTAAACTAGCTGCAGGAGTTTAGACTCCACGTTTAACCTCCAGATGTGACCTTTAGGAGGTTAGAGTTCTTAGCTGTTCAACAGAAACCTTGTTGGGCAGAGTGAAGGAATCGATTAGGAAGACTGTTTAGTAGCTCTCAGAATGACTGACAAGGAAGGATGGGGAAACCAGGCTGGGAAACTGCAACGAGGGCTGCTCGTTAATTTGGACCTCGGCCAGAGCTACAACATAGAACCAGTTTGGTGAGGACATTGCTGTGACCATCGCTGAGGCCACTGCTGGTACCATGAGGCAGTGATGTCCTGGAGCCAGCTTGTACCCATTTGTGAAGGCCAGTTGCCTGCCTCTCTTTCTAATTCTGCATTCAGTGATGTCCGGTCCATTTGAAAGCTTGATATCATCAGCTCTGGTGGGAGTTTTTATATTACAAATCAGGGCTTTTTTTGAGAACTGGTGTATCAGTTTACCAAGAGATCCATGTGGTTAGAGACAGTCAAGTGACACTGACCATAGCATCTTAGGCATTCAGAGGGAGATTGTCACAGCAGCGGGGACTAGCCTGCATCAGCTACGACAAATACTCAGGGTCAGCAGGGGCACTGGCCAGAACAAGGAGGGCAGGCGGGCCTCTATGTGTCTTAGAATCAGGGGTGCCCAGAGGAATCCATGACTTGGTACCACTACTTCCCCTGGAAACTGGGTGTTGCTGCTATAGCTGAATCAAGATGGATATTTGCCCCACTCCCCCCCTTTTTTGTATCGCTAGCCTGAGGGAAGTGTCATGTAACCTGGGTCAGATCAGTGTTTCCTACCTTTGGCTGCACCGTAGAATTACCCAGAGAACTTTAAAAATTACTAATGCTGGGCTTCCAGCCACAGAGATTCTGATTTAATTTGTTTGGGCAAGGGATTTTCAGTGTGTGGTCCTCAGACCAGTAACATCAGCATCACTTGGGAACTTATTAGAAATGCAAATTCTTGGGCCCACTCCAGACTTACTGCATAAGAAACTCTGGAGGTGGGACCCAGTGATCTGTTTTAAGTCCCTCAAATGATTCTGATGGAACTAAAGTTTGAGAACCACTGGTCTGGAGTGAAGTGTGGGTATTTGGACTTTAAAACATTCCTGGGTGATTCAAAAGTGCAGCCAAGGTTGAACACCGATGGATTAACAGATTATTGAAGGGCCCTATGTGTTTACCCTCGCTTATAGGGATTGCAGATGATTGATCCGGTGGGTAGAAGCATATCCACATGATGGTAGGCTGAGATGAAATAGAGGGTGAAATCCACATTCGAGGTGAAGATCAGCAAATTCCAATTTGGACTCTCAGAAGTCAAACACATGGGTCCTCTAAGGGAACTCTTTTGTGGGATCGACAGTAGAAGACTGTCACTGGAAAGTGTTTCACCAAGTAGTTTCCATACACTATGACGTTGAGGTCAGAAGCACCTGGCGTCCTGGTGAGGATGCAGTTTTGGGCCCTAGCTCATACAGAATCAGATTCTAGAGGGTGGGATGGGTAGAGCCTGGACAGCTACCTTTTTAAAGCAACTTTTCCACACCACTCTCAGAAACACCGTTTTAACCATGGAATTATTTTGGGGAAGAAGAGGGACTTGACAATCATGATTTAAATAAACCCAAGAGAGGCACTTTGGGTCTGGAGCTGATTCTGTATACTGCTCATAAAACCCTGACAAAAATAGAAGCTGGTAGGTTCTAACCAACTACAGAGAGGAAAGCAGAAAACCTGGCAATTGCAGATGAACATTGAACATGCTTCTGGGTTTGAAAACAGCAGAAAGCTCTACAGGCTGGGATTTTTTTTGGTTTTATCTTTCCTAAGTGTATTTGGCCTTGTGTTAAGATAAGAGGGGAGAGAAACGGAGAGAAATGTAAACAAGCAACTTCATTTTTATTTCACTCTCTATGGGTCTAGTAAAATGTATCAAAGTTTACAATCTGGATACTTAAAATTTTAAAAAAATAAGTATTTGTAGTTTGTTTATATATTTAAATCGTTATTGTTGAGAGTATTGCAGATGTCCCCCCTTTTTTCCCCCTTGCCCCCCACCACCCAGTTCCCGACCCACCCCAGGCCTTCACCACACTCTTGTCTGTTCATGGGCTATGCATATAAGTTCGTTGGTTAATCTCTTCCAGCCCCCCTCTCCCCTCTTTCTTCTGAGTTCGTCAGTTTGTTCCATGTTTCCATGCCTCTGGTTCTATTTTATCCATCAGTTTACTTTGTTCATTAGATTCTACATATAAGTGAAATCATGTGATACTTGTCTTTCTCTGACTGGCTTATTTCGCTTAGCATAATCCTCTCCAGGTCCCTCCATGCTGTCGCAAAGGATAGGAGATCCTTCTTTACAGCTGCTTAGTATTCCACGGTATAAATATCCCACAGCTTTTTTATCCACTCACCTACTGATGGGCACTTGGGCTGTTTCCAGATCTTAGCTATTGTAAATTGTGCTGCTAGGAACACAGAGGTGCATATATTCTTTCTGATTGGCGTTTTGGGTTTCTTAGGCTATATTCCTAGAAAGTGGGATCACTGGGTCAAAAGGCAGCTCCATTTGTAAATTTTTTGAGGAAACTCCACGCTGTTTTCCACAGTGGCTGCACCAGTCTGCATTCCTACCAGCAGTGTACTAGGGTTCCCTTTTCTCCACACCCTCACCAGCACTTGTCATTTGTTGATTTGTTGATGGAGCCATTCTGACAGGTGTGAGGTGGTACCTCATTGTTGTTTTAGTTTGTATCTCTCTGACGTTTAGTGACATTGGGCATTTTTTCATGTCCATGTATGTCCTCTTTGGAGAAGGGTCTATTCAGGCCCTCTGCCCACATTTCAATTGGATTGTATGTCTTCCTGGTGTTGAGTTATATGAGTTCTTTATATATTTTGGAAATTAGTCTCTAATCAGGTGTGTCATTGGCACATGTGTTCTCCCATATAGTGGGCTCCCTTTTCATTTTGATGCTGGCTTCTTTTCCTGTGCAGAGGCTTTTTATTTTGATATAGTCCCACTTGTTTATTTTTCCATCAGTGAAAATTCTGATGTTTTGCTGCCTACATTTTCTTCTGGGATTTTTATGATTTCATGACTTACATTTAAGTCTTCTATCCATTTTGAGTTTATTCTGGTGTATGGTGTGAGTTGGTAGTCTAGTTTCATTTTTTTGCATGTACCTGTCCAATTTTCCCAGCACCATTTATTGAAGAGACTGTCTTCATTATATGCTCTTGCCTCCCTTGTCAAATATTAATTGAGCATAATGGCTTGGGTGGATTTCTGGGTTCTCTGTTCTGTTCCATTGGTCTATATGCCTGTTCTTGTGCCAGCACCAGGATGTTTTGATTACAGTGGCTTTGTAGTTTAGCTTGATATCTGGTAGTGTGATCCCTCCAACTTTTTTCTTCTTCCTCAAAATTGCTGCAGCTATTTGGGGTCTTTTTTGGTTCCATACAAATTTTTGGAGCATTTGTTCTAGATCTGTGAAATACGCTGTGGGTATTTTAATAGGGATTGCATTGAATCTATAGATTCCTTTGGGTAATAGGGACATTTTAATGATGTTAATTCTTCCAATCCATGAACATGGTATATTCTTCCATTTGCTTATATCTTCCTCTCTCTCTTTTTTCAACATTTTGTAGTTTTTCAAGTACAGGTCTTTTACCTCCTTGGTTAAGTTTATTCCTAAGTATCTTTTTTGTTGTTGCAATGGTAAATGGAGTTGTTTTTTAAGTTTCTCTGAGAGTTCATTATTGGAATATAAAAACACTATCGATTGCTGGATGTTAATTTTGTATCCTGCTACATTGCCAAATTCATTTATTAAATCTAGTAGTTTTTTGATGGAGTTTTTAGGGTTTTCTATGTACAATATCATGTCATCTGCAGATAATGACAGTTTTACTTCCTCCTTTCCAATTTGGATGCCTTTTATGTTTTCTTCTTGTCTGATGGCTGTGGCTAGGACTTCCAGTACTATGTCAAATAAGAGTTGTGAAAGCGGACATTCCTGTCTTGTTCCTGTTCTTAGGGAAAATGGTTTTAGTTTTTGACCATTAAGTATAATGTTGGCTGTAGGTTTGTCATATATGGCCTTTATTATGTTGAGGTATGATCCCTCTACTCCCACTTTGCTGAGAATATTTATAAAAAATGAGTGTTGGATTTTGTCGAATGCTTATTTTGTGTCTATGATATGATCATGTGATTTTTGTCTTTCAATTTGTTTATGTGATGTATCACATTTATTGATTTGAGAATATTGTACTAGCCTTATATCCCTGGAATAAATCCCACTTGGTCATGGTGTATGATATTTTTAATATATTGCTGGATCTTATTTGCTAATATTTTGATGAGGATTTTAGCATCAGGGATATTGGCCTGTATTCTCCTTCTTTGTAGTGTCTTTACCTGGTTTTGAGATTAGGATAATGCTGACCTTGTGAAAAGACCTTGAAAGTGTTCCTTCCTCTTGAATTTTTTGGAATAGTTGAGGAGGATAGTTCTTTGAATGTTTTGTAAAACTCCCCTGTGAAGCCTTCTGGACCAGGACTTCTGTTTGCTGGGAGTTTTTTGATTACTGCTTCAATTTCATCAGTTGTTATTGGCCTATTCAGGCTTTCTGATTCTTTCTGATTCAGTTTTGGCAAATAGTATTTTTTTAGGAATTTGTCCATTTTATCCAGGTTATCCAGCTGGTTGCCATATAGTTGTTCATAGTATTTGCTTACAATCCTTTGTATTTCTGTGGTATCAGTTGTTACTTTACCTCTTTCATTTCTGATTTTATTTGGGTCCTCTCTTTGTTTCTAGGTGAGTCTGGCTAAAGGTTCATAAATCTTGTTTATCTTTTCAAAGAACCAGCTTTTGTTTTCATTGATCTTTTGTATTGATGATTTTTTTTATTTTAAATTCTCACCCAAGGATATTTTTTCCATTGCTTTACAGAGAGAGTGGAAAGGAGAGGGAGAGAGGGAGGGAGGGAGGGAGGGAGGGAGGGGGAGAGAGAGAGAGAGAGAGAGAGATCAATGTGAGAGAGAGATCAATGTGAGAGAGACACTTCGATTGGTTGCCTCCTGGACATGCCCTGACCAGACCAGGGATTGAGCTTGCAACCAAGGTACGTGCCCTCGGCCAGAATTGAACCTAGGACAATTCAGTCAGCAGGACAACTCCTAACCTCTGAGCCCAACTGCCTAGCACTATATTGTTCTTTTAGTCTCTGTGTCATTTGTTTCCATTCTGATCTTTATTATTTCCTTCCTTCTACTTACTCTGGGCTTTTCTTGTTCTCCTTCTAATTCTTTAAGTTGTATTAACTGGTGCTAATAATGGTTAATGTTTCCATTTAACTCTTAGTGAGTTAAATAAGACTTTATTGATGCCCGAGGCCCAGCCCAGAAAGTCTCATTTAGTTGCTCCAAGGTGTGGTCTTGGGTTTGAGATTTTTAGAAGGTGATTCTGATGTGCAGTAAAGTGAGAACCATTGGGCAAGGAAACCCTCTGTCTCTTGCTCTATTATCTTGCCCTTGCCCTCTTTAGGTAACATTTTTGGAACATGAGGCTATAAACAATGCACCCTCATTAATCTGTTAGCATAATAGCAGGCCGGGAGTAGCCTGGCTAACTCACACTTATAAATGGGAAATATAAATTTGATGCTCAGTCCAATTTGGAGGCCAGCGTCATCACTCCTTCATTCATTGTCAAGGAGACTTTTACTTGCTCTTCGAATGCCATGGCCGTTGAGATGTTGATGAGAGTCACTAGTGAATGCAGTAAGTGTACTTGAATGCTTACAAATATGTTTGTGCTTCACTTTCCACGCTGTACAATGGGGAGAATACCACCAACCTCTTAGAGTACTGGGCAAGTTAGATGGGGCACATTTGAGTAGAGCACTGAACACCCTCACTGGCACTAAGTAGATCTTCCCTAAGTGCTAAGTATTGCAACTCCTCACCTGGCTTTCTTTTCCTCCTTAGGATTTAGGCTTGAGTGGGCATTCAAGAATGAAACATCCAGTGAAATCACAAGATCTTCTCTAACAAGAGATTAATGTGCCAAACAATGCTATAAGCAAAGCGCGCATTTAATACATATGCTAAGTGCTGTTCTTTCCAGGAGAGGTATTTGAGTATTTGTTAAATTAAAATGACATTACCCAGAGTTTAGCTTACCCTCACATCCTCAATATAAATTCCACTTGTAGTCTAAATTTACAGTAAAAATAATACTAAGTATATTTTTCATTAATTTAGGTTTGAGTTGGGCAATTGAGCTGCATAAACATCAACTTAGCAGCCTAGTGTTTGTGTTAACTTCTGGTCCTTTTACTTACGGGAATTTGCCCCTTACTGGAATATCTGCTCACAGCTGTCAGGTTTGGTTTAGTCCCACTCTAGGTGCATTATTGTTACTTTTTATTGGTGACACACAGCTGTTTAAAATGTGTGCTTTGAGTATCTAAATAAGATAGAGTTTTCATCTTGTAAAAATAAGGCCCCAGAGAAATCAAGAAATATTTCCTTTTTGACTTGCATGCTTTTCTTCTGAGACCCCATGGCAGTAAATAAAGGACATAGGAACAAAAAAAGAGCGCCACTGCAACATGTCTTGTCACGTTCCGCTCACCCCTACTCCTGATTTCAAATGTAAATTGCACGGCATTTAGCACTAATGAAAATACTCCAGTGAAGGAAATTGTTAAGATTTCTGGTGCTCCCCTAGGGGTAATATTAAAACCCCCGTTACTAACATCACACTCTGAGAAGACAAAAAATGTGCACTGAGAATACAAAAGCCCTGTTGGCATCTAAATGTGGGCCAATTAATTTGCTGTTATCGACGTACGGGTTTACAAGGAGATGTAAAAGTAGGACCCAGGAAAGCTATCAAGATCCCCGTACTGCAGGGCTCCTTGACCCTGGATTTTCAGTGCTTGCTTAATCATGGCATTCTGCTTTCTATTTATTTATACAGTTGCTTCAATGAACAAATTAATAATTATACAGCACATTGACAAACATGCCGGGTAATATTTGCCAGATTTTAAATTAATTTAATTCAAGGGCCACTTCATTTACAGGATTCATCCGCACACCAGGCACCAGCCTTACCTCGTTGCTATTCAAGCTACACCAAGATTTTTCATCATATTGCCCCTTCTTTTCTTCTCTGCAGACAAAGACAGCACAACTTGCCCTGTGAAATAAATAGACACTAACAGGCAGGTGGGAGACAGATGATAGACAAATAGGAATATAGATAAATGTGCAGACGACATAAATTTAGAAGGAAGGATAATGGCTGTTACTATGATATGTGCAAAACAATTAGATTCCACTAAAATCTTGTATTTACTTTCTCTTTAGCTCCAATTTACAATTTATCTTCTCTTGTTTCACAACCACAAGCCTTCTTCAAAACTTACAGATTGGATATTCAAATGAATAGCTTCTAGTTCCAGAAATGATCACTCGTCTTGGAAACAGAAAAACCATGTAAAAAATGACACTTCTTGGGCTTGCGAAGCCAGGCAAAATTCTGGGTTGCTTTGTGTGCCAGTGAGGTTTGAATGAAAGTTAATGATGAGATTGGATTGCAAAGAAGGGCCAGTTGCTTTTAGAAATATCTGAAGTGATCCATCAGACATAATTGTATTAGGGTCTGTAAAAAGAAAAAGAGTTTTTAATTTAATGGTGGTATTTTGTCATATATTCAGTTGTGGCTGAAGATGAAACCTTGGCTAATAGGAACAACGCCTATCAAGGAAATGAATGAATCAATGTTCGTGTATATGTGTGTCTTCATTACAAATGTCAGCATGTGAAAATATTGACTGTGCCTGGGCTTTTGCCATTAAAAGAAGGCCTGTATGTCCAGCATGTTACATTCATTAATAGTAATGAACTCTAATGCAGCATAAGAGGTTAGCTTAAACAAGAGAACTGTAAACTAGACCCTAATTAGAGCTTGCAAGTTGTTTTCATGCTGCTGCTATTCTAGTATTTTGGACATCAGCTGCTCCTAGTTAGCTTAGAGACTTTCTAAATGCAGATAAACCGGTGGGCAGCTCGTAATTAGGGGAGATGAAAATTTTTCCTACATGGTGTTCATGAATTGTTACATATCCTGGGTATGGATCAATATCTATTACAAGACTATCCTGATTGGTAACCATTTTGAGTGGAGTAATCACAGAATATGGCTAATTATATCTTAATAGTGCTTAATATCTACCACTGAAAATACAAACATAGATTACTAGACTCTGTGTGTGTGTGTGTGTGTGTGTGTGTGTGTGTGTGTGTGTGTTGGGGGGGAGGGTTGGAGAATCCACAGGGTGCTGGTGATAAAGATAAGTCTTTTCTTTTGGGAGAGAAATATCAAACCTAAGATTATATTATCAGGGAATGCTCTGAATATGTGCAAAGCCGTTTGTCTATCCTGATTAAATTATTCTTAGAATACTATATTTTCATTCTCTAAGTAGAGAATGGTATTTAGATACAGTGCTATAAGGTGACTATTTTATAAAAAAATGGAGTAGCCATTTAGAGAAAATTAGGCAAAGACTAGGCAGATAATTTTACTGCAAGCAGGCTTTTGCTTCAGTACCCGAGATAATTGTCTCAATCTCCTTTTTACTCTGCAGGGTCACAGATGTCAAAAGGCATTCCCACATGCAAGTTGAAATTGTGCAATATGTAGCCCAGAAATTATGTGTCTTTCACTAAAAAATCAGGCAGACCTATATTCCATAATAATTATAAAAATTATACTAGCATTTATTTGGTTATATTAATATGCTATTTGTATTAACTAGTTTTAGTAATTACCTAATTACTGCCCGCTAGGGTAATTACTCATCTTGATTAAATGAATGTTGAAAGGTGAACTCATAGGCATGAATTTGGTAATCATTTTCCTATCTAGAATAATAATGCTGAGGGCAGATGCTCAATCCATTTAATACTCTCATTGATTGTAGAGCTTGAAAGATATTATAAGGTGTAGTTCATAAAAATGGTGTAACTAAATAGGAGATTGAAGGAAATAGGCATACATTAGAAGCACTTAGTGGTATTTCCTTGATAAAAAGGAGCATGAAAATGGATGGTTTCCAAGTCACTTGTAAAAAGGTGCAGTAGAGAAGCAATGACGTTGGCACCAGATGGACTTGGGTTTGAGTCTTAGCTTCACATGGCTTGCGGAGAGCAGCCTCACCTCTTTGAATCTCTGTTCCCCATTCTGAGCGATGCAGGGATTGTATTCTGTATCCACTTCTAGCATTGTTGTGAAGGGTCAGTTAAATAATGTTTGCAAAGTGTCTAGAACTTCGGAAGCAGCTTTTAAATCTATGCTCTACTCCCAGGGTTTGGGTTTCACCATCTTTGTATTGTTTAATTATTAATCAAATTTTGAAATGGAAATCATTGAGAATGCCTCATAATGTGAAGAAGAAAGGGTTCCCATAACAAGTGTGCTTCAACAGCTAACCCCCAGGATCACCAGCCCTAAAATGTCCTGATTCTGTCAGACAGGCATCAGTTTCAACATAGGTGCCACCTGTGTGGATAAAAGCATCATGAAGGTAGAGACTTGGTCCCTTTTGTGTAATACTATATCTTCAGCTCTGATCATAAACCCAGTACAATCTGCTTAATAAACATTTGTATGAATAAAGGAATTAATGACTATCTGTCTAGATCGGGGATGGGAAACCTTTTTTCTGCCAAGGGCCATTTGGATATTTATAACATCATTCTTGGGCCATACAGAATTATCAACTTAAAAGTTAGCTATGAAAAAAGCTCCTACATTTATTGGATTTTGAGTCCAGCCTGAGGTTGCCTTGGCAGGGCCAGATCAAATGATTTCTAGGGCTATATATGGCCCGCGGGCCAAACGTTCCCCACCCCTGGTCTAGATATTTGTATAGTAAATGCATCATATCCTTTGTGTTCTTCATGGCTCTGAAGGACACTTTGGGGTGCACATCCATGTTCCTAGGACAGTAAGACATTATCTCTGGGCAACTTTTGTACATGTTAGCAGCTGTGATGGGCTGGTGTGGTTTCTACTGCCCAGCTCTTATCAACATCATGTTCAAGGCGATAATGAAAGACATCTTGTCGCCCTCCCGTCACAGGTGTGCACTCCAGCTCGCTTCTGCTCTAGTCTGCAGCTGTGGGCCAGTGTGGCTGACTCTGGGACCAGCCTAAGGTAAGAACCCACTCATCCCAGAGGGCAGGTCAGAAGAGCCTCTTTTTAGTTGGTGCAAGGGCTCACTCTGCCTACATTAAAGGGCTAGCTGTGAAGATTCAAAGGAGAGTAAGAAAAACAATCACTCAGTCGCTCTTCAGGAGTCCAGTGGGCAAGCCAGCCAATCAAATGAGTGATTGTAACCATGCAATACATGCTCATGAAAACTATGTTCAAGTATAAAGAGGATCTGCCCAACACTGCCTCAGACGATCTGTCAGGAGGCATGAGGGTAACCTTTTTAAAAGATTTTTAATTTTTTAAATTTATTTTTAGAGAGAGAGGAAGGGTTGGGGAGAGAGAGAAACATCGATGTGAGAGCAAGACATGTATTGGCTGACTCCTATTGGGCATTGAGTCCGCAGCCCAGGTATGTGCCCTGACTGGGAATCACACCAGCAACCTTTTTTGGTGCACAGGACAACACCCAACCAGCTGAACCACACTGGGCAGGGCAAGGGTAACCTTTGATGTTTCTTAAAATGAAGAGGTTGCTGGGTGGACAAACTGGGAAGGGCTAGTCCAACGAGTGTCCTTGAGAGAGCCTGCATCTTTTAAAACCCTGCCAGCCCTCTCAGAGATGTTGATCACAAGAAAAACGTAGTAGTGTGAGCCTCTATAACAGCAAATAATATACTCGTGGTGGTGGTGCAAAGTTAAGTCAACAATTGCAAATACCAGCATTCCCCTGAATGAATGGAAATTTGGAATGAAACACGGGTTAGGGGTGGTTATTATTTGGATAATTTTATGAGTGAATATTTTTTCCTTTATAAAGCAACTGTTTTAAATGGCAAGATGTTCCTTATGCATTTGGTTGGAATAGGGTTTGCATGTTTTATTTCAGTGATACAGACTCTAAAGAGAGGTGCATCCACAGAGTTCCCTGAATTTTTGTCTCATAAAAGGCCAGAGAGGGCCCTCAATGCACAGGCAAGAAACACCGCTGGCGATTAGTTTCTCACCGAACCTACTGAACCGTATTCAGTCTTTGCTTCCATCTTGCACACAAACAAATAAACAAACAGAACAGAACCTTGCATTTTATGCAATACGAGCAGAAGGCGAAGAGGGTTTTTTCTTTCTTTCTTTTTCCCCCAGAGCTTTTAGGGGAGATTCCAATCATTTCTAATACCATTTAAAAGCCTTTTAAGGAACAACCTTCCCTCCCAATAATTGACAGCCAAGACAACATCATGGAGGGGGAATAGAGGTGGAGAGGGACTGAGGTGTAGATGTACTTGACTGAAAGGGCCTCTAAATTATGTTGTCAAAAAATTATAGGGATACCATTTTAAATGCTTTTGCTCCTATAGTGTGCTTTCCTCCAATCCTAATGTCTCTACTCTGTTTTGTGTGATCCAGCTACAGGGTGGGGTGATGTTGTGTTTTGGGGGTCACTTCTTACAATGTTAAATGGAGATCCCAACACTCTGAGCAGAGAATGTTGGCTGCTAGTGTAAGAGGCAGCCTGTGGATTCCCGTCAACTATTTACCTGCTTTCAGGAACTCTTCTCTAACTGTACTGAGTTGTTGTTATGCCCTGAAAGTTCCTTGAGCTTATAAAGCTCAAGTCCTTTATAAAGTCATGATTTGAAGTCTCCAGGAATGCTTTTCTTGGAGAATTCACTTGGAAAATCTGGGGAAGCGAGGGAAATGTGTAACCTAAGGCAGGAGGGGCTTTAGAATTCACTGCATTTGGAGACTATCAGTAGCTTGGAAGCCCAGGCACTCCTCGGGCCCGAATGAGCCGTCCCCATGGGGAGATTATGAAAAGAGGCCTTTCCTGACTCAGTAAGTGAGCAGAAGTGCTGCCATCAGCAGGGCCTTTGCATTAAGGCGTTAGGAATAGGAAGGACCTCAATTTCTGTTGTGTAAGCCACCCAGTCCATGGTATTTTGTTATGGCAGCCTGAGCTGATTACAGTGGCGCCTCTGTTTTCCAACGTCTCCGTGGATGAACATTTTGGGTTACGAGCGCCGGAAACCCAGGAGGAAATGCTTCGGTTTTCGAACCCACCTCGGAAGCCGAACATGCCCCGCAGCTCCCGCTCAGGGCAGGATCCTGAGGCCCAGCTGTGGGCTGCGGATCCCTTGGTTTGCGAACATTTCAGAACCCGAATGGGCTCCCAGAATGGATCACATTAAAAAACTGAGGTCCCACGTGCCTGGAGTAGCCCCTCTTTTCCTGATTAGGCCCTGCCTGATCCAGTTATCAGTAATGATCAGCTCTTTACTTACTTTATTTTACTGCAGTTAACCTTACTGAACAGTGTTTTTAACCTTGTTAAACTCTTTCTCTGGCTTCGGTGTTGTCTGTCACTCTCTTGGTTCTTCCCACTCCTTCTCGGTTTCCGTCTGGCTTCTCCGTCGCCCTCTCTTAGGTGTTCTATGATTTTGAACCTTCTTGGGCCACCTCATCAGATCCCATGGTGTTAAGTGATTGTCACATCTGCTTTAGCTCTGATCTTTCTCTTGAGTTCCAACTGTGTCCTAGGGATCTCCACCTGGATGCCAGATTCAGTGTACCCAAAATGCTCACTAACCTGTCCCCCAAACTTTTACTGCCTGTGTTTTCTTTCCTTGTGAATTAAACCTGACAAAAGCCAGGAATCCAAAAGTCGTATATGGCTCCTGACTCTCCTGCCCTGCTCGGATCATGTTCTAATAGGTCTTTACTTTTAACAGCATTACCCAAGTCTCCCCCGTTCTGTATCTCTACTGCTAATGATTTAGTTCAAATACACACTTTTTCTGCCTTTACTATGAAACTAACCTCTGTGCTCTCTCTGCTTCCAGTCTTGCCCCACCTCTCTCTATCCATGCTCCATATTGCCACCAGAGTGACCTTTCTTAAAAACAAACCTGATCATGTTATTTCTTTGTATAAAACGATTCAGAGCTTCCCACTGCCTCATGAAAAAAGTTAGGAGTGACAAAAAATATTTTCTAATGTCATTATTCCAGTATGCTGGAATTATAAATATCTCTCCACTACCCCCTTTAACAGTTAGGGCCTGGAGGGGGCTCTGTTCCATTAATTCAGGGACCCTGGCTTCTCCCACCTTGTGGATCCACTCTTCTCTAGATCCTTGGAACTTCTTCCATTCAGCCAGATGGCAGATGGGGAAATAGCAAGAGGGTTGAGTGCGAGGGTTTTTATGGGCCAGGTTTGAAAGTGGTGCACATTGCCTCTTCTTACATTACACCTCAGTTGCACGGCAACATCTGACTACAAGCTGCAAGGGAGGCGTCAAAATGTAGTCTGGCCATGTTCCCCAAAAGGAGAGGAACACTAGTGGTTTCTGCCACAGTGAGCAAACGGGAAAGATCCTTTAAGAACTAGCTCAGGAGTCACCCTTCCCAACCTTTTCAGCCCAAGCTAGGCACTACGTCCTGTGCAATCCCACTGTACCCTCCTCACCTCAGTTGTGGTACACATCATGATGTGTTTCCCTTAGTTTTTCACATGAGTGGTAATGGGAGACTCAGTGACCTGAGACTAGGGACAGTGGCTTATTCTTCATGGTAATCCTGAGCACCTAACCCAGTACATGGACCAGAGTCAATGCACAATGAAAATTGTTTGAATTAATTATTAAATGAATTCATTGTGCATTTTTGAAAAACATTTTAAAAATGTATCTTTATTGATTTCAGAGAGAGGAAGGGAGAGGGAGAGAAGGAGAGGTGAAACATCAGTGATGAGAGAGTCACTGATTGGCTGCCTCCTGCATACTCCCCGCTGGGGATGGAGCCCTGCCTGGGAATCGAACCACGATCTCCTGGATCCTAGGTCAATGCTCAACTGCTGAGCCACGCCCATCCAGGAGAAAAATATTTTAAATTTACTTCAACGGTTGATATCTTTCAAAATGAAGGAACTCTGGTAATTTCCATCAGGTCTGTTGATTCTGCTCCTCTCTGTCTCATAGCCCGTCAAGAGACTGTCGTTCTCCCCACCCCAGGTCACTCGGCAACTAGGCCTCAGGACAGGCAGCAGCTGGGAGCCGAGGCGGGGAGCCCCGGCTGTCGAGGAGGCAGCGCGCGGTTGCGAGTGGGGAACGCTGGTGCTCAGGCCTCATCCGAGCCCCGCTCGCGAGGCCAGTGCGAGAGCTGCTGGCGGAAAGTCCGGGGTCCCGCCTGGGCTGCGGGTGCTCTGAGTACTTCGCAAGGGCGACCGATCTAGTGCCCTTCAAAGGACCGTCTCTTGTATCCTGAGCCAGGGGCCGTAGCTTCATGTAGAGGATTGCATTCTTCCCTCATTGTTCAGCGTGCGAAATCTTTTCCCAGCCAAGCTTATAGGTTGGAAGCATGTCACAAAAGGTTTGCCATTCTAAGACTTTGGCCATGATAGGGCACAAAAGGACTTTAGAAATCACTTGGGCCACTGATCTTCAAGTCCTGATGCCCAGGATTCTGCAGAGGTGGGTTAAGGGGCTTGGGGTGGGAGGGGGGAGAGGAGAGGAGGGGATGGTGGCAGTGGATGGGTCGGGCCTACCTGTTTAGACATAGCCACAGCTGCCTTTTGATCACTTGGCATATTAGGGTTCTGGAAACTCTTTCTGAAAAAACAACAACAGGGGTTTCATGGATAAAAATATGTGAAAACCTACTGATTTTGGAATCCCTTGTCTTACAGATAAAGAAACTGAGGATGAATGACTAGTCACCTAGCTAGTTAGTGGGAGAGAGTATGGTGGAAGCCAGATTCTCTGTTTTCCCAACTCTCCATGCAGGCAGGATGATTCTCTCTCTAAGTGACATTTAGAAGCAAATTAATTTATTTTAGGGTGACCTATTACGCATTTGTGTACAACACATTCTTATTTCAGATAGCAGGCAAATAACATGGTTACTCTAATCTAAGAAAAGTTGCACCCAATGATGAGAGGAATGTAAGTCCTTAGCAGGCATAAGGAGAAAATTCAATTTGCTTTGAAATGCCCCTTTAAATGCCCTTTAGAAAGTGCCTCACCCTAAATTATGAAACTTTGGGAAGGTAATGACCAGAAAAGAACTTTATGAGGCTGAGCCTCTTTTCTGTTTCCCATTCTGGAGGGCCTGGCTCTATTTGATAATGCCATGCACTGCATTCAGAAATAAATTAGGAGCGAGGAGCAGGTTTGCAGATGCGGGGGCTGAAACGTGGAGCATGCCGCCTCTGTCCCCTTTGTAGTCACGAGAAGCACTTGGGTTTCTCCTCCTTGGTCAGTGCTCCCTTCAGCAATTAGCCAGCAGGTGGCCACAGCTCACCCCTCCGCCTGCTCAGAAATGCTCCTGTGCCTTCCAGTCCCCAGCCCCCCTTTCCACATCTACCACGAAGGGGATTTGAAGTACATTAAGCAGTGTTTTTGGAAGACAAGAATAAATATGATTTCATCTTTAATCACTGAATTTAGGATTTTTTAATGAAAAAGCTGAATGAAGAGAAATGGATAATGTTTTCAGCTGAAAATGGATGTAGCAGGACTCTTGTTTAAAAAATAAAAGCTCACTGGCAGTTTTATTGGCTGTTTTGCTTTTTATCATTAAATGAGGAAAGGAGGTGATGCTGATACCTTAAAAAAGATAATATCTACCATGAAAGAATTTGGGTGTTCTGTTTTTTGTAAGTGGGCACTCCTTTGTGGTAAAGGGTAGAGATAACAGGATAGGTAAATTCACCCGTAACACATAATATACTTCTGAAGTGGTCATTTTAAAATCCTAAATCTCTACAGAGCTCTATTTCAGTCTGCTTAGAGTAATGGCAACAGGGTGGGCACTGGTGTCCGACAGTTATAGGTGCAAATCTTGGCTCATAAATGCTGGCACCAAAGGCTATTTAATCTTGTCAGACTGCCTCAGTTTTGTCATTTGTTAAATGGAATAAGAAGACCTTCTCCACATCCTTGTTTCAGAGATTACATTGGTAACATACGTAAAAGCTTGTGGCACACTGCTTGGCACAGTGTGGCCAGTTAATAACTGAGTTTCCCCTTCTTTCGAGTACGCAGCAGCAGTTTGAGGTCAGCTTATTTCAGTGGAAGCATGGCATATAATATAAGGCCTATATTAAATAAGCCACACTGTATATCAAAATAAGACCCAAGAGAGCTAGATTTTCTGGGGTTTTCTTTGCTGTCTGCTCAACTGAGACCCTGTGTGTATAGCAGTATGACAACTTTATTTCAGTTCCTTCCCACAGGAGAAAATGAATTGGAACTGAAAATGCGAAAAAGAAAGTAACAGTTGACTTGGAGGGGAACTGAATACTTTTTCTAGAGAAAGAGCCAACAAAGATTGGGGGGGGAGGGATGCGTATAAGGAGTGGGGAGTGGGGTAGGGAGGGGTCCTGGACAGCAAGTGGCCCGGTCATATTTTGTTTGGGTGCTGACTGAAGGGTCAACACAAGAAAATGGCTTCTAAAAGTAGGGCACATTTTGAGAGAATAATATTAGGTCGAGCCACATGAAATTGCCATTTTTGACTGCCAAATATTGGTCAAATATTGGCAATTTCGAGTGATTCAACTTAACATTTTGTTCATTAGGAAGACAAACATTAGAACGAATTGCTATAAGGCAGTGAGGTTTTTTACTTTTGAAAATATATGATAAAAGAGACTTGACAGTTATTTGTCCTGAGGTGATTTAGACATTGAGTTTCCTTAAAGCAGGGGTGGACGAGATCATCTGTCGAGGTTAATTTATGTCTGTCTCCTGGAGGGAAAAATCTCTGTTTTGAGATGCTGATGGAACCCATGGGTAGAATCTGGGCCTTTATGGGGGAAAAAAAAAATCCATCAATATTTTCCTCCTCTTCTGTTTGTTGTGGGGACATTTCTCCAGATCAGGGTTTCTAACCTTGGCACTAATGACATTTGGGGCGGGGTATTTCTTTGTTGTGGGGCTGCCCTGTCCACTGTAGGATGTTTAACAGCATCCCTGGCCTGCACCCACTAGATGCCAGTAGCAGCCCATCCACTCTGTTGTAAAAAAAAAAAAAAAAAAAGTGTCCAAACATTGCCAGATGTCCCCTGGGAGGCAAAATGGCCCCTACTTGAGAACCACTGCTCTAGATAGCAGTCCCAATCTGAGAACTTGCCTACTCAGGTCCTAGAAAATGTGACACCTGCCATCCCACCTGCCCTATCCCCTTTTCCTGCTCTGGCATCCACTCTTCGGTTGCTCTTGGGTGTTTTCACTGAGGCAAAATGTTTACAGATTCTGAAATGCTTAGAGGTTCTTCTCGCCCTTTTAAAGGGATGCTTGATTGAGCTCTATGGAAAACTTAAATTTCTGGTGGGGAATCTGGTTGCCATCATCATCATCATTGTCATCTATTATATGTTACATTATGAAGCTCTGTCACAAGGTGGTATTGCTCATGCCTACTTACCATCTGTGTGATCCACATTACCTGCCCAGTCAAGTTACCACTGTACCACTGTGGTGAAGCAGTCTCCACTAGGTACACCCGCGAAGGCCCCCGAGTATGCTGTGTGTGCTGGAGCCGCGGGGGAGTCTGGGGACAAAATGCCAAATATGCTCTAAGTTGCATAAAGGTACCCAGATTCTGTGGTGTTCCCAGTCAATCAGAACCTTTACGGTTCCTTTTTTTTTTTTTTTTTTTTTTTTGAGAGAGTGGTAGGTAGGGGGAGAGGGAGAAACAGACAGACAGACATCGATATGTGAGAGACACATCGATTGGTGGCCTCCCACCTGTTCCCTGACTGGGGTGAGAATTGAACCTGCAACCCAGGTACATGCCCTTGACCAGGAATCAAACCCATGACCCTTCAGTGTGTAAGCCGACTGTCTAAGCATGGAGCCACCGCAGCTAGGGCTAGATCTTTATGGTTTCTATCCGGAGGCTTGCCCTTTCCGGAGCATTCCCCCTCACCCACTGACCCAGGTGGATTTAGGTTATGTAGACTGGTGACCCTGTTGCCAAGCCCTGAGGAGGGGAGGGTTTTGTGCTCCCAAGTGGTTGAAAGCCTCAACCTCTTTCGTTGTCCCTGCCAGCTAGAGGTGACTCAGTGCCTCCTTTCTCCTTCAGTGGAGGGTCTCATTCACCTCCCAGGCTCAGAAGAAGGTCTCCAGAGAATAGCTGTGTGGCTTGAAGTTACTAATGGGGCATCTAGACTTCTTGGAACATCTGCTTGGATATGCTGGGGCTGCAGGGAAGTCTGGGGACAAATATGCCAACGACCCTATGGTGGCTGCTGCCGCTGTGATAGAAAGAAGTGCAGCAGCATCTTTTTTCACTGTCTCCCAGGGACACCGCATATACTGAAGGCAGAGAAGGGATGTGTTGCTTGCATAAAGCCAGCTCAGAGGGTGAGCAAGGGATGGGTAAAGAGGGCTGGCTGCTGCTGACTTCTCCTGCGCTGTTGAAATAAAAGCAATCTCCCTGCCCTGTACAAAATCATAGCAGGCTGACAGCTGAGAATATATGTGTGAGTACTTTGAGCAGCCTTCTTTTCGAGGTCATTCATGCAGCAATCTTGAATCATGCCCTCCCATACTGCCTCACCTTTTACACCAGAGGATCCCAGCCCTGGCTGCACATTTGAATCACGGGGAGAGCTGGTAAATAATTTGGATGCCTGGTCTCTATCTTACACTAATTAAATCAGTCTCTGGTGATGGGCCAGCCTGGGCATCAATAGTTTCAAAGTTCCTCAGCTAATTTAATGTAGCACTGGGATTAAGACCATTAGGCATTAAAAAAAAACACAAAACACCAAAAAAAACGCCCATCCCCACAAGATTCCTTCATTTCTCTAGGTCAATGGTTCTTACACTTGAGTGTGCAATCAGAGTCCTCTGGAGGTTGCTGGGCCCCATCTCCAGAGTTTCTAATTCAGTAGGACTGGGGTGAGGGCAAATAATTTGTGTATCTAACAAGCTCCCGGGTAATGCTGAGGGTGCTGGTCCTGGGATCACACTTTAGGTACTACTGCTCTATGGCTACATAAACTCTGATGGCTGCCTGCATTGAGAATATCTGTGACATTGTCCTTGCTTTTCATTGTGACTACATTTCCCTCTCATTTCTTGCTCTTCTGTAGTGTTAAACCTTTCTTTTAATTCTCACCCATTGATCCATCTATCCATCCATCCAGGCACTTGTAGATAAACAAAAGATCTGCAGGCAATTCCTAGGCACCTGATACAAGTGGGGGTGGGGGGACAGTCTTCCTGTGTCTTTGTTTCCATCAAGGCTCTTTTCAGCCTGGGCACCATTGGCAACAGCTGCTTTGTTGTGTCCATTGCTATTCCTGGTTTAGTCTTTGCCCTTGGAGGTTGATTTGACATTTGTGTGCATTTTGGTTTGGCACTCATAGATGCCTTACTGAGTTCAGGATTTTCTTATTTCTTCTGAGGCATATTAGGTTTCTCCAGCTCTTTGCATTTAGGGGCTGTGCATGTGGGCTCTTTGCAAGGAAAAGGTAGTACAGGATAATGGTCTGTAGTCAGCCAACATTGCTGGGGCAGGAAAACCTTTCTGCAACATACATTAGGATTTTCTTCTTCTAGATCCTTTCCTCTTAGACGTGGAAAGGTAGATGAGGGTGAATAAGAGTGGAAGTACTTGTTCTAATCTGTGATGCTCTGATCTCTTTTTATGCTGACTCTTGTGGGTTAGGGATCCACTTAGCAGAAGACTTCTATTCCATTGTTGATTCTTCACGACTGTATTAGTTAGCTATTACTGCGTAACAAATTATCACAAACTTAGAGGCTTAAAACAAAAGCCATTTATTATAGTAAAGTTTCTGTAGGTCAAAAGTCTGGGCACAGATTAGCTGAGTTTTCTGACCTGAGTCTTGCAAACCTGAAAGCAAGGTGTCATCCAGGTTAAATTATCATCTGTAGATACCACTAGGGAAGGACCTGCTTCTAAGGATGGCTGTTGGCAGAATGAATTTCCTTGGGGCTATAGAATTTATGACAGCTTGCATCTTCAAAGTCAGCAACACACACACATAACACACAGAGAGAAGGAGAGGAGAGGAGGGAGAGGAGGAGGCAGGGAAAGGGAGAGAGAGACACTCTGCTGCTTCATGTATCTAACCTCTAGACACTCTTTTAAACAGATCACCCAATTAGATTAGGCCCACCCAGGATAATCTCTTTTATAAAGACAACTGATTAGGGACTTTAATCACACATGTGTAAAATCTTCCACTTTTGCCAGATTCTGTTGGCTATATGCAAGTCATAGGTCCTGCCTACATTCAAGGGGAGGGGATTTCAAAGGATGTGGGCCATTGGAGTGCATCTTAGAATTTTGCCTGCCACAATGACTAGAGTGAAATGCTTGTCAAAAGCCGCTGAATTTCATAGGTACTTCAGAACTGTACCTATATGAGGCCGTATCAATACATTCAAATATATGCCTTATGGATGAAGCTTCCTGTGTGTGGTGTGGAGGGCAGTGTCTAATCCTTGGGAGCAGTTCTGTAAGCCACGGAAAGGAATTGATTTGGCAAGAGTATCAGTTTTCCCTTCTACAGCACAAGCGACTCTTGATTTAATCTTCTGTGCTGCATTCCATTTTTCATTTCTAGTATATTTTCTAAATCAATTATAAGTTATATTCTTGCCACCAAAGACAAAAAAGTGAACCGGTTCTTATTCATTTACTCCAAAATGAATGGGGTCTTTAGTCAGAAAGAACAGAGCTAGTCAGACCAAAACTAATCATAAGTCACATCTCTTTGGGCATGTTATACCAGCAGTGTGAGCTAATTTATTAAAAACTGGCCCACAAATCCTAGTCAAGGTGACATGCAAGAGCATCCTTACCTAAACCAACTGGAGAAGCATTGGTGGCCCTAGAATTTTGCAATTCTCAGGACAATGTCTTTCTTTGGCTTGTCCCAGAGAAGTCATTAGGAGGGCTGAGTAAGACTGTTGGCAGGAATAACAGTGGTGAGAAGGAGCTGTGGTGGGCAAGCAGGTGGGGTGTTGTGGAGGAGCACAGCAGAGATGTAACGAGGTTGGGCCTCGTGGGGCTGGTGAGCTCCCTCCTCAATTCAAGCTTTCCAGTGACCTACTTGAGATGTCCAAGCAGCGTACTCTTCAAGAGACAGTTCTAAAGTGAGCAACTTAAGTGGCTTCTGTCCCAAAGAATCCAACCAGTGGGCCAGTTGTTTTAAATTACCTCGCTCCTGGATTTAGTAGCATTTTTTTATTGTGTATTTTTAACTGAGGCACGAAATCCAAGGTCCTATTGCATCACATAACTCAGTAATATGACCTACCTTTAGTAGTGTTTCCCATGAGTCTCTGGACAGTGTTCTTCTCAATGCTGTTGGACAAAGAGGGAAGATCAGTAATGTGAGATGTTGTCCTAAAACACACACAAAATAGATTATGATCCTTAGGTAAAGAGAGATAATTTCAGTGAAATCCTATTGAAATCCTATCAAAGGACATTAAAGTCTTGTGAATAGATATGTTTTACTTTAAGAAAGCTTGATGAACATTCAATCTAATGATTATTTATTAATGTTAGCAAAGAATCCTTTGTTGTTCAAAAGGATTCACTCAAGGGTTCCTTTAAATAGTGCCTTTAAATGTTTGTTTATAAACTATTAACTACTTGACAGAGAAGCAGGGAAACTTAAACTGCTGGGAGCCACCTCCAGTTGAAGATTAATCCAAAATGTAGATAAAGCCACTCTCTGATTATAATGTAAGTCAATGAGAAAATACAATTAAATTCATAAAAATTTAATCACCACAGAACTCTTCAGAAGCATATCTTTTGCAAGAAAGGAGGCACACACCTGTGGAGCGCCTCTGTCTGTTGGGTCTGCAAATCTTGCTAAAAGTTATTGTCCCACAAATCTCTACTCAGCCCATGCAGTTCTCACGAGCTCTGTTCACATTTGACAGTGCCTCACTGCTTTGCATTTTGTTTTTTCTCCCAGTACCTGGCAGATCACCTGGATCACAACAAGCTCTCTTGTAGGTATTAGCTGATTTGATGTGAGATGCTCTTTAAACAGTAGGCCAAGATACGGACATTCCACATATGGTTTGTGTAGGGTTGTGATAAGTCCTGCTACAATTTTCAGAGGTGTTTTTGAAGACATGATTAGGATTTACACCTCTAGGCTAAGGGAACATAAACATCCACTTGACTTCAAAAATTCAAAGTTCTTTTCTCAAGAATAGTTCCCACAGAACTCCAACTCGTGTGAAGGGAAAAGGAAGGCAAATTCTTATATTTAGTATGTTTTTACTCATTTATGCATTTTATTGGACAAACATAGACACAGGAAAGTGGATATAACAACTGTAAAACTTTTAATGAATTATTATAAGGTCAACACCCTTTTAAATGCCACCCAAGTCAAGAAATAGAATCTTGCCAGTTACCTAAGACGCCCCAAGGCCTACCAAAAGACTCATTCCAACCTCAATCACTTACCTCTCTTCCTGTAGGACTTTTATAACAATCACTTCCTGCTGTTTCTTTTTAATTTTATAACTCAACTGTGCATCCTTAAACCCTATAGTTTAGTTTTGCCTGTTTTTTGTTTTTTTTTTTAAAGACTTATGTCTAATAAGTCTATTTTTACCTAAAGAATCCACTTTCCATCTTTGCCTTTTCCCCTGGAAATTTATTCATTGAAGAATCTGGGTCATTTGATCTGTGAAGGTTTCCACAATCTGAATTTTGCTGATTGCCCCCATATGGTTTTGTGTAACATATTCCTCTGTTCTCTGTTTTAACCTGTGGAATAGTAGTTGCATCTAGAGCAGTGGTTTTCATGGGGGGTGATTTTATGGCCCTGCCCAGGGACATTGGGTAATGCTTAAAGACATTTTTTGTTTTTACAAGGGAGTGGGTGGTACTACTAGCTAGCATAGCCTACAATGCAGAGGACAGACCCTCACAGCAAGGAATTATCCAGCTCTAAATGTCATTAGTGCTGAGGTCGAGAAATTCCAATTTAGAAATTTGTTCAGATTCAGGTTCAATTAAAAAACTTTTTTGGCAAATCTATAGGCAGTATGATATTTTATCAGGAGGCGTATAACAACTAGATATCTCTATTTTTGTGATGTTAGAAACTTTTGCTTCTCAGTGCCTAGATTAGTATTTGCAAAATAGTGATGTTATAATGCTGTAATTTATTTTTCATTTATTAGTTGAAATATTTATAGTTTGGTTAACCAGTGGTATAGTTCATTAAAGAAAGGAAGGATACTCCTGGCCAGTTTGGCTCAATAGTTAGAGCATCGACATGTGGACAGAAGGGGCTCGGGTTTGATTCTGGTCAAGGGCACGTACTTTAGTTGCAGATTTGATCCCTGGCCCTGGTTGAGGCGTGTGTGAGAGGCAGCCAATCTATGTGTCTCTCTTGCGTTGATGATTTTCCCCTCCCTCCCTCCCTCCCTCCCTCCCTCCCTCCCTCCCTCCCTCCCTCCCTCCCTCCCTCCCTCCCTCCCCTCCCTCCCCTCCCTCTTCCCTCCCTTCCACTCTCTAACAATCAATGGAAAAATATCTCCGGGTGAAGATGAAGACTAACAACAAAGAAAGGAAGGATAAAAAAGGTGGAGGGATTAAGTAACCCCCCCCCCAAAACCCAAAAAACTCAGACACAGACAACAGTATGGTGATTACCGGAGGGAAAGGGGGGGCAGGTAGAAGAGGGGAAAGGGGGGTACATGGGGATGGAAGGAGACTGGACTTGGGGCGGTGAACACACAGTGCAGTATGCAGATGATGTGTTAGAGAATTGTACACCGGAAACCCATATAATTTTATTAACCAATCTCACCCCAATAAATTCAATAAAAAAGAAAAAAAGAAAGGTAGGATAAAGAATTGATTTTCTCCCTTCATTTAACAGTTTTCAAGATAATTGGTTTCCTATTATTCTCCAAAGGCAACACAATAATAACAATTAATATTAATATATTATCTGTGCATCCTGTGCAGGTGCAGGTACCATGTAGGTCCTGTGGGTGTCAATGAGCTGTCCTCTCCTCCTTATATTGTCTTCTTGCTACCTACTTTGTTATAGATGTCGCCCATGGGTTTTTGGTTTTGCTGAGTTTGCCTGTCTGGTTTTATGGGGGAGATTTGAGCAAAGTGAAAAAATATACCATTACTTCCACTATCTATATAGCCAGGATCCCTTACATTTATTTGGTACCACATGCTTGGGATTTAGAAACCTTTCAATTTATTTTAAGCCTATGCCACATGGACAGGTATTTACTTCTGAAAAGAAATAAATTCAGGATCGTGAAAAAAAGGACAGGCTTTGAAAGCAGGCTCAGTGGTCAAGTCTTGACTCTGTATTCATTACATGTATGTTATTCGATGTATTATTTATTCGGTTTGAGCCTCACTTTCTACATCAGTAAAGTAGGGGTAATAAGATCTGCCTTATAGGGTTTAAGTGCACATAAAAATGAGATAACATTAATTTCTTCATTAATTCAACAAATATTTACTGTCCATCTGTACTAGGTATTCTGGGCAAATATCAGTGAACAAAGTGTTCTGTTCTCATGAAATCGTCATTCGTGGGGGTAGACAGACAAACCAACGCTAGGCGATTATGGTAGAGAGAGAGAAGAGCAATGGAGCTGACAGTGTAAGGGAGTGATAATTGACCATGGAGTTTATGATGGGTAAGGAGGAAAGCGAGGACGGTGTAGGGAGGTGAGAGACGGTGGAAGGGTGGTCGGATCAATGAATTGGGCATATCAGTGGGTAGAGGGGTTAGTGGGAGACTGGGTACTGGAGAGAGTAAGCCAGAAAGACAGGAAGGGGTATTTGGGGGAATAGAATGATTGAAATTAAGATAATGGAGGGCTGCTGTTATTGGTAATGACAAAAATCTTGGATATGGCCCTGAGAGCGGGTGGTTGAGGTAAGGCTCAGTGCTTGACACATAGTAGACTGTCAATAAGAGTTCAGTCCCTCTCCTAGTCCTTTACTGCTGTTTGATTAGAGCACCCTAAATCTGGGGCACTACTTAGCAATGAATTCTCTCTCTCAAAATGAACCAAACAATCCAGTAGCACCTGTGACGTCCCTGGCTCACATCCCTCATTTCAGATCAAGAGTTTGTATTTTACTTTTAATTATGGGCAGTCCAAATTTTTGGTTCTGGCACACATGCATGGTTGATTCCAAATTGATTCAAAAATGTTTTCTCTTGGACTGTGACCTCAGAATCATTCTCAACACAGTATCGAGGCCTCTACTACCAACCAGTAGGAGTTGGAATATATGATTAAGCCTATTTGTCATCCTTAAGCTACTGATAAAGTAGGTCACTTAGGAATTTAAATTGTTTCAGTTTATTGATTTGGTGAAACTCAATTATTTCGAATAAAGGTCTTGGATCATATTTTTTCAGTGTGGGAATAAATGGCTTCTTAGGTGAGATAGTAAAACGGCTTTCAGTTTTGAGTAATGACTTTTTAGGTGCATGGTTTCTACAGTGCTGTGCTTTCTTTAGGACAGCCCCATGAAAGGGTGCTCTTTTTATTTCAGATTAGCTTAATAAAAAGAAAATGGTAGGAAATTAGTTCCTCCAGGATACTTTTATACCAGATCATTATTATTAGTTAGTGTTTGTCCTAAAGAGTGGCACTAATTTGAAATGTTAGGTTTTGACCATGTATTTTAAATCTTTAAATTATAACCATTCAGGTAATTGTATTGGATTATTGTCGTTTTATCAGAGAAAGCAAAATGACTAATGCTTTAAAAACGATTCGTGTTTCAGAGCAACTTTGGATTCCGAGTGACTAAAAACATGAACTGTGTCTGAGTCACTTTGCTTTAACTATATTTGGGGGGTGCCTGATTTATTTGATTGCCTCGAACAGAACACATTTGTGTCCCAGTGATGGCTCACTCTTCCCCTGCTTTCACGGAGGTGGAGCACTTTGGAGATGCAAACTGATTATTTTTGGTTTCATCCGTCAAAAGGAACAATGAGAGAAAAAGGCATTAACTTTTTTTCTAAACTTAAATTTCCAGCAAAAGATGACTGCCTCTTAGCAAAGGATGTTGGTAGAGTTTATTTGATTGCAAAATTATGGGAGTAGTTGTTTTGAAAGTTACCTCTTCGCAGAAAGCCCAGTTAAATCTTATTTAATGAGTGGAGATTATAGAGAAGTAGTACTTACAGTTCAGGCATTCAGTGTTTTAGAGTCTAGTTGGGAAGACATGTACTGAGATGAAATGCAATAAATCTGCAAAACTAGGCATTTTCAGTATTAAATCTGAATGGTTGATGGTAAGAACTATGGGACTTCATAGGGAGGGACCACCCTGGCTTGAGTGGCTGGAGGCTGTACTAGAGCAAGGAAGACCTGGTGCCAGAAGCCCCACAGTTCCTCCTGGGCACTGGGAGCTTTTGGACAAGTTATCGAATCTCTCTGGGCCTCAGTTCTCTTCTACAAAAGCAAATGGCTGCTCTCTCCCCCTCAAAGAATTTATATGCATATATGCACAACCCAAGGACACGGACAATGGTGGGCAGAGTGACTGGGGAGGGGGAAGGAACAGGGGGAATGGGTCATTGGGGAGAAAAAGGGACATCTGTAATACTTTAAACAAACATAAAAATTATAAAAAGTTAACAAATATATATATATATATATTAAAAAATAAAATAAGAAACCCATATATTTAAAGAAAAAAAAAAAAAGCAAATGGCAAGACCTAGCCCAGAAGCCAGGATAGGAGTAAATGAGTTAAGGTCAGTATCTCGCTATGTGTATTGACCCATTTTCCAGTGCCTGACACATGGAAAGCCAAGGTTTCATAAATCTTAATCTCTTAGTCATTGTTGGGTATACAGCTTTCTTGAATTGTGTTTTGAAGTGTTGACTCCATTTTTAAATTTCAATTGTAAGTTTTTGAGGAAGGTTGGCTGACCCACTTATTACTTTGGGGGGAGGGCTGCTCAGGCGCCCCTGGTGGGCGGTGCTTCGCTCTTCCCCATCCTGGGCTCGGGCGTGAAGGTGACAGCGCAGATCTGGGCGGAACTTGTTCTTGTCGGATGCTGCTCAGGGTGGCGCCGGGCGTTCCTGTTGACGGTGGTCTGCTCGTAGGAGGTGGCTGGCTTTTGCTGGTCTGGTCTCTGCTTCATGACATTCACCTCGCCTTTGCCTGCTGCCCGCCAGCCCCGCGTCTTGCTGTTAATCAGCCCATTTGCTGTCGCGGAAGGAGTTGCGGGCCTTCTGATGTCTGGGCTGCGTGCGGCAGAGCTCCTTGTTCCTCGGGATCAGGAAGCTGCAGTGGGTTCGCACCACTGTCCATCGCGGGTGGGGGGACTGCGGCCCCCCTCGCTGTGGCAGCCAGAGACGGAAAGAGGTAACTTCATTTTGTTTTAATTAGTAAAATAATGCGATATATACACATATATATATATATATACACACGCGCACATACATATTTATATATTTTTATTGATTTCAGAGAGAAGAAGGGAGAGAGGGAGAAACATCAAGGATGAGAGTCATTGACCGGCTGCCTCCCGCACGCCCCCTGCTGGGGATGGAGCCCGCAACCCGGGCCTGTGCCCTGACCGGGAATTGAACCGCGATCTCCCGGATCCTAGGTCGATGCTCAACCGCTGAGCCGCGCCGGCCGGGCATTCACTATATTTTTGAGGAAATTATACTTCATTGTCCTCGATTCCTTTTCTTCGCCTTTTTCTCTTCTGCATTTCTTAGATCGTCCTTCACCCAGTTTGCTGCTCCCTCTGGGTTGGTCTTTCTATGTACCTTTCCCTGCTACCCGCCGCCCATCAGGGCGCGCCTATCGGCGGAGCTTTGGCGGCTGTGGCAGTTGGGGAGTGCGGTGAAAGTCTCCCCGGAAGGGCGGCTGCTCCCAACGCCGTCCTCTTCTCCTTGGGCTTCTGGGAGCCTGGACGCAGGGTCGGCGAGCGCACAGCTCATTTCTCGTTTTGTTTGAGAAGCTTATGCAGATACTGACTCAAGTTTATCAAGAAATGCCACCAGGGTTTCAAAGGTTCACTCTGTGAATACACCAATATGACATCACTAATTACCTGGTATATCTGAAATGAAGAACATACTTCCAGCCCATTCTCCAGCGTGATACCCAATTAGGAATTCCTTTGCATAGTTTTTCTTCCTGTATATTATTTTTCCACACTGCTTTCTTTCATTGGTACAGTTCCTTATTATTAAAGTTAATCCCTAAATATAGTTTGAATTGGTTGTATAATGCTCCACCATATTAGTGTCCCACAATAATACTGTTATTTTTTTTATTGTTTGTCTTAAGTTGCTTTTCAAGTTTTCCACTGTAAACGATACTGTAATGACAGTTTTGTGAATATACCTTTGTCCAAATATTAGATTATTGCTTTAAGAAAGACTCCTAGATGAGTGGAAAAAGGTGTGATACACACACACACACACACAATGGAATATTATTCAGCTTTGAGAAAGAAGGAAATTCTGCCATTTGTGACATGGATGGACCTTGAGGGTATCATGATAACTGAAATAAGTCAGACAGAGAAAGACAAATACTGTATATCATTTACATGTGAAATCTAAAGTAGTCAAACTCATACAGAGTATTCTACCCTAGTTACCAGGTGCTGGGAGTGGTGGTGCTGGGAGAAATGGGGAGACGTTGGTCAAAGGGTATAAACTTCCATTTATAAGTTTTATACCCTTTGGGGGATCTAATGTACAGCATGATGATTATAGTTAACAATACTGTAATATATACTTGAAAGTTGCTAAGGAAGTAGATCTTTTTTATTCAATTATAGTTTACATTCAATATTATTTTGTATTAGTTTCAGGCATACAGCATAGTAGTTAGGCAATCCATATACTTTACAAAGCGGTGCCTCCGATATTTCCTGTACCCACCTGGCACCATATATAGTTATTACAATATTATTGACGATATTTCCTATGCTGTACTTTACATCTCTGTGACTGTTTTGTAACTACCAATCTGTACTTCTCAGTCCTAAGGGAGTAGATCTTAAATGTTCTCACCACAAAAAAGAAATGCTAATTATGTGACCTGATGGAGGTGTTAGCTAACACTAAGGTGCTAATCATTTCCCAATATATAAGTATATAAAAAAAACATGTTATATACCTTAAACAATGTTATATCTAGAAAGAAAAAAAAAGATAAGCCTAAAGAAGCAGAATTACTGGGTTAAGGAGTATGAACATTTTAAAGGATTTTGCTAAGTGTTGCCCAATCATCTTCCAGAAAGTTGATCCAAGTCCCTCACCAGCTCTGAGTAACATCCATCCCCCCTTTACTTTGTCAACTGTTGTTAATTTGATAGGTGAAAAGGATATCTGATTGTTATTTTCAATTATAGAATTCATCTTTGATTACTAGTGAGACTGAATATTTTTAAACTTAAAGTTTACATTCATATTATTTTGTGTTAGTTTCAGGTGTAGAGCATAGTGATTAGACATATACTTTACGAAGTGGCCGCCCCGATATTTCCAGTACCCAGTTGCACCATACATCCTTATTACCGTATTATTCCCTATGCTATACTTGACGTCCTCGTGACTGTTTTGTAACTACCGATTTGTACTGCTTAATCCCTTCACATTTTTCACTCAGTCCCCCAACCGACCTCCTCTGGCAACCCTCAGTCTCTTCTTTGTGTCTATGAATTTGTTTCTGTCTTGTTTGCTCATTTATATTCTTTAGATTCCACATGTGAGATCATATGGTATTTGTCTTTCCCTGTCTGACTTATTTCACTTAGCATCATACCCTCCAGGTCCATCCACCCTTGTTGCAAATGGTAAGATTTCCTTCTTTTTTATGATCAAGTAATATTCCATTGTACATATATGTCCCACAGCTTTTTTTATCCACTCGTGTATTGATAGGCACTTGGGTTGCTTCCATATGTTGGCTATTGTAAATAACGCTACAGTGAACATTGGAGTGCATAAATTCTTTCAAATTAGTGTTTTGGGTTTCTTCAGATATATTCCTAGAAATGGAATTGCTGGGTCAAAAGGCAGCTCCATTTTTAATTTTTTGAGGACCCTCCATACTGTTCTCCATATTGGCTGCATCAATCTGTATTCCCACCAACAGTGCATGACTGAATATTAAACATTTTTCTAGTGAAATAAATCCTTAGGATCCTGACTTAATTGTTGTATATCATCCTTCCAAATAGTTTTTTTGGGGGTACTTTGACTCACTTATTTTAGAAACATACAAAATCAACAAGCTTTGAATCATCTCTCCTATCTCCTCCTGATGTTTATAATGCCTAAATTTTGATCTGTGTCTATTACCTCTACACTTAAAAATGTAATTATACTTAAAGGGATCATTTATGGAACTGACTTTAACGAAGTGTGTAGGATGGAGAACCTTCTCTTTACTATGGAAGGAATGGGCGAGGGCTCTCCTTAGCCTCTTTCTGTATCTATAATATGTTCTAATAGCATGTAAAGGACCATAAAAAGCTGGTTTCCTGGTTCTGTAAGGCATGATTCATCTCTTTTCAGCTCAGCCACGTTTGCCCAACCTCTGTATCCTTAGGCAGAAAGCTGTGGTTTAAACATGGCATCCCAATGAGTCAGGAAATGACTTCATTTCTTACCGAATTGCTTTTCTCTCTAATGGGAAGCCCTGAAATAGATGTGCCTCACATCCCTGCTGCAAGCCTTTGCTGTCATTTAGAGGAGCTATTGCTCTATCAGAATCCACACTGAAGCCTATTATTCCAGGGAGACAATTTTGTTATAAAGAAGCGATTTGTTATTTTAAGACTTGGCAAACAAGCATATGAAGGAGAAAAAAGTTCATTTGGAGAGATAGCAATAACTCTCGGTGAGGTGGGCTTCTACCTTACTTGGTTTTGTTTTACAGAAAGAGCCAGGATTTGGCATGAGTTAAAATTCTTTAAAACTAATTTTTCAGGCTTAGCCAGCTTCTGCTCATTGCCCTTGAAAATAGACTGCCTTGTCTTTTATACACCTACATGGGATACTCCTTCTGTTGCTTATGTGGGGCAAGTTGGAAGAAATACCCAATAAAGCAGTGCAAATGCCTTATACACATAATCAGAAATTGGTGGAAATTGACACATGACAAAATAATCTGTGCTAAGTTTTTCAAAGCCATGCTATGTCTCCACCAGTGATTGCCTGCGCTGACTTATCATTTATTCCAAGTCTCATTGGAAGCAATTACAGACATTTTAAAACAGGCAGTCAAAATAACAAGTCATTTAGACTGGCAATTATGCATTATATGTAGTTGTCCTTTCTATTAGAAGATGACACTATTGATGCTACAATCTCCCCATGTTAAAAAAAAAAAGTGGCTGAAAGACTGAAGTGTGACTGTCAGATTCTTTTCCTTGGATCATACATGCCGCCTGTCATTTTGCTGTGAACCCAAGTGGCAGCCTGCAGGCGTCCTGGCTTTTCTTTCCCACCTCTTAGCCTCCTGGTCAGGGCCTCATTAGGCATTATGAGCAGGCAAAGAACACATTTACAAAGTCTGCTCATGTTGGAGATGGATTTGAGGCCTCAGTGAGGGTTATAGGCTTCTGGGTGGTTCTCGAGCTTTGACCCACTGAAGATGGGTCACTTCCTTTAGGGTGACAAAATGGGTGTTTTTCCACCAAGCCTGGTGTCCTTCAGAACTTCAGATCAATCCATGTCTTTAGTGGAGGCTGTGAAGACATGAGATTTCTTTGTTAAATTCATATTTGTGAAATGCAGTCGTCTAACTGCTTTTAATGTGTTTGGTTGATTTGCAAAATGGGCTCTCTTCTTTAAGAAGCGAAGTTGTAAAAGGCTGTATCTCTCACGGAGAGACTGAGTTAATAAGGAACAGCTGGGGCTCAGTGACGTCATGTGCCACCTGCACGAAAGGCCGCTCGAAGAGGCTCACACCAAAAGAGAGTGCTCCAGAGAAGTGGGTTTCAGACCTCTTATTATTTTTATTTGTAATTTTTTTTTTTTTTTTGCAGAGGATAATTTTTCCCATTGAAATCATTTGCCAGACCCGAAAATGTATCACAGAGATCCCAGCTGACTTGCTGTGGATGGAGTTAGAGTGGGAAGCCCAGAACTCATTCAGTTTTCCCATCTTAAGTAACAGCCCTTAAAGTTCCCCCTTGTAGTTTTGGGGAGCAAGGATGCACAAGAATGTTTTTGGTAGGGGGATATGTGTATCCCAGAGAGTTGACAGATGATTCATTTGGGTGTTGGAAGAAAATGGTAACAATTCTATTTATATTTATTTTTCGCCCATGTAAAAAAATTCTGGTTTTATATGTACCATTATACTAATACACTGATACATTGGCACCTATAATTTTTAAAGAAACATATCTTAGAAGAGCATGCTCAATTTATTTTCCAGTAGACATTATCAAGACTATTTGGAAATAGCTCATGGAGAAGCCAGGAAAGATGGTTCATGCCACAGTATAATGATTCTTGGACAAACTGTAAGAAAACTGGCTTGTTCTCGGCAGAGTTAGCAACATGAGGGGTGGGGTGAAATTTTACATTTGGACTTTGTGGTGTGCTGAATGGCAGCCCCAGAGATGGCAGGTCCTAATCCTGGGACCTGTAAATATTACCTTATTTGGAAAAAGGGTCTTTGCAGATATGGTTATGTTACGGATTTTAAGATGAGGAGGTAATCCTGGGTTATCCAGGTAGTCCCTACATGCCACAAGTATCCTTATACGAGACAAGTAGAGGGAGATTTTACACACACACAAGGAGAAGGTGATGTGAAGACAGAGGCAGAGACTGGAGTCATACAGCCACAAGCCAAGGAATGCTGGCAGCCACCAGAACCTGAAAGAAGCAAGGAACTGACTCTACTAGAGCCCCTGAGGGGAGTGTGGTCCTGCTGATACTTTGAATGCTAATTTTAGACTGCTGGCCTCCAGAACTAGGCATGAGCACATTTCTGTTGTTTTAAGCATATAAGTTTGTGATAGTTTGTTACAGCAGCCACCTGGGTTCACATCAATTTTGTTTGGGTTCACTCTCCTGTATTTAATATTTGACCTCTGGGGCATTAGGTCTCTAATTTTAAATGGTTAATTTTTGTCAGCAAAAAGGCACTAGTAGTTTTAAAAAAGCTTTTTAGAGAAATGTATAATTTATACTTTTGTAGTTATATTTTTATATTTATACTTTTTATAAAGCAAACATCCATGTTAATCACTATCCACAAAAAGAAATAAAACATTATTAGCAACCCAGAAGCCCCCTCCATGGTTCTTCCCACCAATAATCCCCTTCTTGCCACCATCAGATGTAACTATCATACTGCTTTTTTTTTTTTTTAATAGGAATCACTTTCTTGATTTTCTTTATAGTTTTATCATCTGTGTCTGCTATCCCTAAATAATACAGTTTTGCCTATTTTTTCTTTCAGGTTTCCTTTAGAGAAAGTCTGTGGTGATATACTTAGTTTTTGTTTGTCTGAAAGTGTGTTTATTTTACCCTCATTCGTGAAAGATATCTTCCCAGTATATGCAATTCTACAAGGGTAGTTATTTTCTTTCATCACATTGAAAACATCATTCTATTGTGTTCTGGCTTCAATTGTTGAAGATAACTCTTGATCTGTTATCATTTAAAGGCTAACTGCCATCCTTCCTTCTGGTTGCTTAAAAATGTTTTCCTGCCCAGCTGGCGTGGCTCAGTGGTTGAGCATCGACCTAGGATCCAGGAGATCGAGGTTGGATTCCTGGTGAGGACACATGCCCGGGTTGTGGGCTCGATCCCCAGCAGGGGGCGTGCGGGAGGCAGCCGATCAATGACTCTCATCATTGATGTTCCTCTCCCTCTCCCTCTCCCTCCCCCTCTCCCTCCCCCTCCCCTTCCCCTCCCCTCCCTCCCCCCCTCCCCCCTCCCCCTCCCCCTCTGAAACCAATAAATACATCTTTAAAAAGAAAAGTTTTCCTTTGTGCCTTTGACTTTCTACCATTTCATACTAATATGTCTAGGTGTGGACATCTTTTTGTTTATTTTGTTGGAGATTCCCTGGGCACTTGATCTATAATCAGTTTTGGAAAATTATCAGCCACTGTTTATTTAAATATTACCTCTACTCTATTCTCTCTCCTCTCTTAGATCAAATATATTTTATACCTTCTCACTGTGTTTTCCATATCTCATTCTTTTACATTTTTTATTCTTTTCTCTGTTTCATTCTCTTTAATTTCTTTTGACGTATCTATCAGTTCACATTTTTCTTCTGCTCTGTCTAACCTGCTGCTAAATATCCTGAGTTTTTAATATTTCAGAATTGTATTTTTTATTTTTAAAAGTTCTCTTTTACCTCCTCTGTCATTTTTTAATATCCTATTCCTTGTGGTATTTTCAAGTTTGTTATTTATTTCTTTAAACATTGCTATTTTAATATCTATTTCTGATAATTCCAGTATTTGAAGATGTGCACATCTGTTTTTGCTATTTGTATGCTTTTTTGAAATTTATTTTGTTTTGTTTCCTGTGTCCCTTGACATCTTTGACTGCTTATGATTCCTTGACCTCAAAAAATGATTTGTGTGATTCTTTGAAGCCTAGGATGGATGTGCCCTCTTTCAGGAAGGCCTTGGGCTTGATTCTACCAGGTACTCAGACACATTAACAATCAGAGATGATCTCAAACCCAGTTCCTTGGCTGATTCAGCTGCAAACCCATTTGAGGGCTTGTCTGTGGCAAAGTGTCCTATGGATTATTTACCTATTCATTTCTTCCCTCTGCCAAGGCAGACTTCTTCTGGTCTTGGAAACCAGGGATTGATTTTGGATCTGAGTCTGTAAACCTTTGTGATCACAACTTAATATGTGATCCTATAAAACTTCCCATGCTTGACTGACCCCGGGCCTTGATTTCTGTCTCCTCTGCACCAAATATGTAGGCAAATGCCCTCTGGGCAACAGTGGCTTTGGTGCTCCAGTAGTACCCTTAAATCTCTGGATAGTCTTTCATCCAAAATTTAGTCTTCAAGTAATTTGATGCTTTTAAGGTGGTTAAAACAATTCTATCCATTTTCTTTTCTGTTTTCAAAGATGATTTTATCTGAATATCCTTGTAAACTATTACAGGGAACAGGAAGTCGTAATTTGATATTTATATTGTCTTTGAGTGTAGAGTATTGGTGAATTTATAAGAAAAATATATTTAATTTCAAAGACATTATTATACATAATTCTTTAAACCGTGGTGGTTTTAATTAATCCAAGTTCTTCTCAGTTCTCTTTTCCCTGTATTCAAATAAACTCCTACCCACTAGGCATGTTAACTGCCATTGAGAGGTACACCCTTTCTGCCAGCTTCTAAAATTTTACTATTTTCCCATTAATGCCAATTAATTCATTATATTACTTGGTGGTACTTCAGAAAGCAAAGAATCTATTCTCAAGAGATAGTATATAAGCCAAGTGAGTTTCTAAAGGATTGGAGATGAGCAAATAGTGGCCCTGATGGTAGGCCATTTTGGCTGTTCTAGCAATAAGGACATTTGTTGGAAGAGGTAGGTGCGGAGAATAGATTAGATGGTAGGTTTAAGGGGAGGGATACAAGTATACTTGTGAATGTGAACTAATGTTCATTCAGGACCTGCTAGGTTCCATGCCAGAGCTAGAGACTTTACATAGGCTGTTCCTTCCAATGAGGTGTTAGAGGTGAGGATACTGAAGTTAGTGATCTATTTTTTTAAAAAACACATATCTTTATTGATGTCAGAGAGAGGGAGAGAGAGATAGAAACATCAGTGATGAGAGAGTCATTGATTGGCTGCCTCCTGCACTCCCCTAACTGGGTATTGAACCCACAACCCGGGCATGTGTCCTGACTGGGAATCGAACTGGGATCTCCTGGATCCTAGGTTGATGCTCAGCCACTGAGCCACACCCGGCCAGGCTCTATTTTGTTTAAAAGCTCCAAACAACATTATTATCTCACAGATTCTGTAGGTCATGAGTCTGGGCACTACTTAGTGGGGAAGGGTCGTCTGTTCAGGGTCTCTCACAGCTGTAATCAGTGTATCAGCTGGGCTGTGTTCTTATCTGGAGACTCAACTATGGAAGGACCCATTCACTTCTAAACTCATTCTGATTATTGGCAGAATTCATTTATTTTCTTCTGTTGGGTTCTTGGAAGCTCTCAAAAGACAGAGAATGAGAGACACAGAAAGACATGCAGACAGAAAGGGAGGAAGAGACTTTAGCAAAATTGGTGTTGCACTCTGTATAATCACATACACAGTGAAGCTATCAATCTTAAAACTACTTAATAATTATATCTTCTTGGTGATAGCTTAGCTGCTTTAATGTTTGGTCTTAAAACCACTTCCAACAACTAAGGGTCAAGGGGAAGTCAAATGTAAAATTGTCACATCTGACTTTTGAAGGTAACAGTCATGTGTCTATTCATAAATGGAGCAAAGAACTCAAGGAATGACCTCTGTTAAAGATCCCTCTGGAGCTGCTAAGAAATAGCAGAATTTATTTATTTGAATTTCATTTTTTGGGCCAACGCATAACCTCTGTGAAGACTTATAAAATTATTAAAGTGACAAAAGTGAGCAGTAGGAAGGCTTGGATCATCCTGAGGTTGGATAATCATCCTTCAAATTATCGTCAGTTTATAGGATTCATTTTCATGGTGGCAAAAGTGGGAGCTGTAACTTACAGACCTTTTCCTTCCTGGATCCTTTTATGGTGGTAAATGCCACATCTGCAAAAGTAGCTTCGTGTAATCTTTGGTGCTGGCATCAGACAGGGTTTGCACCATAAATTCTGAGTGAAAGAAATGGCAAATGCAGAATTAAATGTTAGTCAGTTCAGCTTGTTTCTGAGTAATTGCTTTAGCTTTCAAAGGCTAAAGCCTTCAGCTGCTACAGCACTGATTGGAGGTAAAGAGCTGGCTCTCAGGAGAATACTTGCTGAAAAGAACAGGACTATGTAGCTTTGCCTCTTTAAAAATTCTACTGCTAAACCCTAGGCTGCCCTGCCTCCTTGCTATTTTTGTCCATTGGTAATTTCCCCTTGAAATGCTATCATCTAATTTCTCCCCAAGGCTTTACTCAACCATGTGTTGAACTGCTAAGTGCTGTTTCAGCTAATGCTACCATTCAACATATAGCAGTCTCTAGTCAGTGTCTGGAAACTGGAGGAAAAGAACCCCACAACTCTTCTTTGACCTTTGAGGAAAATAACTGACTGTGAAGACTACAATGATTTTGCTTACAACAGTTTTAGGTAAAGCCAGAAATCAAACAGTAAACTTTCAGGAACTCATTGATAGCATATATTTTGTCTCGATAGAACTGGTCTCCCTTCAACTGGCTATAATACCCTCACTTCTTAGATTTGTGCTTGAATCTTTCATCACCAAGCATAATGCTAAAGTCTTTAGATATATCCATTTAACAGTAAAATACCCTAGGAAGGAAGCATTATTCTTTCCATTTCATGGGAAGAACCTGTGTGTCAGAAAGATTTTCAAATAATAGCAATGAGCTTCTAACCAAGTTCAGCATGACTTCAAGGCCTGTGCATGCCCAACTCTACCTTGCAATTCTTGCTTTCCATCTGAAAGAATTTCTCTCCCAGGAATATTGCAGGCTGAGAACAGTATTGAAATAATTAACTCTCTTGGGGGTTTCCTTATGGTGGACCAACTTGTACAGTTTATGGTTGGGGAATTGGCGAATAATCATGTATTCTTGTTACAGATTTCCCATTTCCTCTGAGAGGGACAAAAATCAAGCCTGTGTATATAATTTGTTGTCCAGAGAAAGAAGTGAAGACATTACAAAAAATCACTGTAGCATGATTAAGACGAGTTTTAATTATTAGACTCTTGCTTGGAGATTCCAAGAAGGAAGAGAGATATTTAGAGTAGACCTGGACTAACTCGTGGTCTCAAATCACAGCTGAACCCGGCCAATATCAGTAAAACCCAAGTGCCCCATAGATGCATGAGCAAGAAATAAAAGCTTATTGTTGAATGCCATTGAGATTTGTGTGTTTGTTAGGAAGCATTATTGTGGCCGTGGCTAACTGATACATTATTACTGCAGAATACTTAAGTCTTAGTTATTATATTTCTCATCGAAATAATCCAACAAGTTGAAATCTCATCAGTTAGACCTGCCCTGGGATTGAACTTCTCACCAATTGACATTATCACTTACAGGTCACCAAGGCGATCAAGAGAAAACTTGATCTTTTAGGAAAAGAGAATGGTAACTTTACTTTTTGAAACAACATGATGGCGATTTTTATTCTGGCTTTTTATACTTTTTCAAATTGTATTTCTTTAGTAGGGGTTTCATTTTTTTGAGCATGATCATCATCAGCTGTACACGAAAAGGTACTTTTTCAAAAGATTGCTCAAACACACTTAGAAGTTGTTCACAGTGTGGTGGATCCACTGCTTTTTAGACTTTAGTAGCTTTTTGCTCTTCAAGAGCTCATCTTGATTACTTAAGGGTTGTGGTTCTCTACTTTTCTTGGCAAGAAGCTGTTTCTGAGTAGAGCATAAAAGAAAAGAAAAAAAAGTGTTTTATTTCTCATGATACTTTAGCATGGGTTTAACAACAAATTCTAGTCTTGACAAAGGAAGAAAAAATGTTTTGTTAATCTATTTCAAATTCACAAGGCATCGCATTATGAAATGTTCAGTCTCCCAAGTGACAGCAGAGCTGTATCTGTTCCTGGCAGGGCATTGATAAGTGGCTCAAATACATGGGCCTTTTAGTTTTCAAACTCATTGTATATAGATGATAATTTTTCAATGTATTATGTACAGAAGAGCTACATTATTGTAGCAACACTTCTGGAATGATGTTCTGAGGACTTTAGACCTATTCAAGTGATTTACTGTAACAATTTTAGCAAAGCAAGACATATAAAAAACTAAGAGAATAATTTATTTAGCATGTGTAGGTTTTTTAAAAAACTGTGGTACATTTATACAATGGAATACTACTTGGCCATGAAAAATAAGGCAATCTTACCTTTAGCAACAGCATGGATGGACCTGGAGAGTATTAAGCTAAGTGAAATACGCCAATCAGAGAAAGGCAAGCACCATATGATTTCACTTACATGTGGCATCTAATGAACGAAATAACAAAATAGAAACAGATTCATAGATACAGAAAACAGACTGACAGCTGTCAGAGGGGAGGGGGTTGAAGGGCTGGGTTCAAAAGGTGAAGGGATTAAGCAAAAAAAAGACAAACTCATAGACACAGACAGAAGTATGGTGATTACCAGAGGGGGATGTAGAAGAGGGGAAACGGGATAAACGGTGATGGAAGGAGACTTGACTTGGGGCGGTGAACACACAGTACAATGTGTAGATGATGCATTATAAAATTGCACACCTGAAACCTATATAATTTTATTAACTAATGTTACCACAATAAATTCAATAAAAATTAAAATTAAAGACAAAATTCCCTGATCAGTATTATTGATCATACTGGAGTAGGACGGGCCCTTCACCTAATATGACAGGTGTCTTTAAAGAAGAATCGGAAGACACGGGAAGGATGTGACGATGGAGGCAGAGACTGGAGTTACGCAGCTGCAAATCAAGAAATGACAAGGGTAGCTGGTGACACCAGAAGCAAAGAGAAAGGCATGAAACAGATTTTTCCCTACAGACTTTGAGAGAGCATGGTCCTGGTGACACCTTGATTTTGGACTTGTAGCCTCCAGAACTGTGAGATAATACATTTCTGTTGCTTTAAGTTACCCAGTTGGTGGTAAATTGTTATGTCAGCCCTAGGAAACAAATCTAATCATTTTTAGAGTTCAAAAATAATTACCCTTTTGATAGGTGTTAGAGTACAAGTACATAAATAAAGAAATGATAGAATACATAAAGTTATAAGAATAACAATAGCATTACAAAACTGTATTTCCACAATACTTGAAAATCTTTCTCTTTATACAAGCAATACATAGCTATGGGAGGACTTACATGAAACAAAGCAAAAACAAAAAAGAGAAAACTAGAGATCACCAAATGTTCTAAACCCAGGGACAATCATTGTTAAATTTTGTGGTATAGCCTGTCAACATATATGTGTAAAATATATAGCACCCCCGCCCCCCGACACATAGGATTGTACTATGCATACTGGCTTTGTGACCAGTTTTTATTTTTAGTGCTGCATCTTACACATGCCATTTTTAACGTAGAAAAATCAATTATTTGTGCTTTTAATCCTGTATAATTAAGTACTTTACGAAGTGCTTCCATAGCCATCACCTCATTTAGTAATGAAGGAGTAGAAATGAAGACAGCTAGAGAAGAGTGTTATAAAGTCTGTTTGCTATAAGCTGGGAAATCAAATTTTAGGGGCAAAAATATTGGTTTACCCATTGGGTTAAAGTGGGGAGTAGGAGGAAGAATTGAACCTTTATTTACTGTTACCTGCTTCCTCCTTTCTCCTAAAGCTTGAGAATCAACTGATAGGGAGCCCAACACAGTGGAAAAATAGAAAACCGTGGAGTAAAAGGAATGCTCATGTGCAATAATTACTCTGTCCATATTATGTGATTATTAAAAATCATCACATAGATGAAGATTCAGTGATAAGGGAGAACATTCATTGTATATTAGATGAAAATTAGATAATAAGAATGTATGTATCATATGACCCCAATTTTAGGAAGCAAAATATAAGTATATATGTGCATGGACAAAAACTGGAAAGATCTACATGAAAATGTTAGCAGTAATTCTATTTAGGTTATTGAATTAGTTAATTTTTTAACATTTACATAAGAAAAGGACCTTGGGAAAAAGTTGCTGAATTCTAAAGAGATGAAGATGTTTCAGGAATGGACCCAAAATACCAGTATCTTATATTTGCATAGCACTGGCTGGCAGATGTAAACACAGTTGCTGGGTTTGGGCGCTGGGATCTAGTTTAGGTGCTCTGGGTGGACTGATCTAGCCTCTATATCATGGAGTAATAAAGGGTAAAAGTTGAACCTCAGGGAGTTGATCCAATGGTAAGTGATGTGCAAGAATGAAATAGGGTCTAAATACTAAAAAATACTGTTTATATTTATTTGTTCAACCAGTATTTATAGTCCTACTATGTGCTCAGTACTATACTGGATGCTGCAGGGGTTAGTAAGGAAATAAAGGACATAGTTGCAGTCTGGTTAGGGAAGCAAACAGAGGCCTGGAAGTAGATTAGCCCCTTAGTTCCCTGGCTTGTATCTCATGACAGTTCTCTCTTATGAGGACTGACTTGGTGTCTATTTTCCCATTCAGACTGTAATTTCCATGAGGATGGGAATTCACGTGTGTTTCACTTTTCTTGGTGTCCCCTGAGCCTGAGTGTCTGATGTAGGCGGGCAACAGTCGGAAAGTGTCAGGAGAGTAATAGAGGCTGGATAAGACATGGCCAGAGAAGGCCTTGTGTGAGAGGTGGCACTTGGACCAGCTCTAAAAACAGGGGGCGTGATTAGGGACAAGGGATTTTTAGGACTGGAGGGGAAAGAACGGGAAGAAATCGCTTTCTAGAAGCAGATGGAAGAACGAAGAGTCCAAATGACTAAGCTTTGGATTCTGGCTAAACACGGGTACAAGAGATGAACCAAAGGAAGCTAAGTAGGATTTAGGAAAAAATTCCAGGGTGACTGAAGAAAATACATTATGAGTTTTCTTACAAAGGGGAAAAAAAAGAAGAAATAGTCAATATTGTTTAAGTGACTAATTTCTTTAGAAAAGATTACTATATAAATCATATTATTTGAAGAGTGTGATGAAAATTTAAATACATATATATTTACTACTTCTTGAAAGTTCCAAGAATATTGGAAGATACCAGATGTTCATTGCTCTCTTTTCAGCTGTTAATCCTAAAGGGTAAATCAACTGTATAATTAATAATAATGTTTTCTAATGGTTGAGAATTATTTAATATATTACCTTTTTTTATCCCCTCAATAATCCTAGTGTTATTCTCATTTTACGTTTGAGGAAACTGAGACACAAAAAGATTTTAATAACTTGCCCATAGTTATACAGCTAGTAAGGGGCAGAGCTGGAATTTGAATTTGGCCAGTTTGGCTCCTGAATCTGCAAGTTTAGCCACTGAGTTATGCTTCTGTGTTTACATTGTGCCTATATGACCAACGGGTAGTAGCAGAAACTGTAATCATTAATTTAAAATATGTTTAAATTGTGTATATGAATTTGCAAAGGCAAGAGAGAAGGCCAGGACAGTTGCGGGTTAGAGTAATATATTAAGATGGCATGGTATATAAAATGATGGTGGAGCTTTCTAGGTGAAGTAACATGTTCATTATTGCATATTTTTTCAGAGGAGCACTGTCTAACAGAAATACAATGCAAACCACGTATGAAATTTTAATCTTTTTAATAGCCAGATTAAAAAAGTAAGAAGGAGCAGGTAAAATAATTTTGATAACACATTTTACTTAATTAAATATATTCAATATGTTATCATTATAACATGTAATCAATAAGCAAATTATTAGAGTCATATTATTTTTTTTCATACTAAGTCTTCAAATCCAGTGTGTATTTTATACTCACAGCATATGGCAATTTGGACTGGCCACATTTCACATGCTCAGTAGCCCCAGGTAAGCTGGTGACTGTCATATTGTACCGTGTGGGCTTAGCAAACTAAATGCCTTGAGTGACCCTTAATTTTTGTTTCCATGCATCATTCTGAGTGTCTGCTTATTTATTTATTTTTTTTTGCATGCACATCACACACTGTCATTTAGTTTTTCTAAAAGATTCGATGTGTCTATTCCAATACCTCATGAAACCTGTTGTGTTAATAGCACCACCCAGGAATTCTGGGCTTCCTGCTGCTTTGGAAACTGTATAGATTTTAATTTTTGCTTTATGGTGAATCCAATCTTGTTTTTCAGTGGACTACTTTTTCGGAGTGTACACAGATGAACTGACGAGTACTCCATTTTGTTTCAGAGCCCCAGCTTTCATTCTGGCAAAGGGAGTGCATTTGGGCTAATGAACTGGATTCACTGGTCTCTTTCTTTTCATCCAAAAACCACCTTAAAATCTAGTTCTTCTTGCAGAGGAATTGCAGCAATATCGATGTCTCTTCTGATAGGTTCTCGGGGTCTAGGTAATTAACTTCTTTCCACTAAGCCTGAGGGACTCATTTCTGTGAAGCAATTATTTTTTCCAAAGCTGTTATACTTCTGTGGTGTCTATTTGCCAGAAGTTAGATTGAAGTACACTTAGCGACTTAAAACTGAAATGTGAGCAATGGCATGCAGTAGTGATGGAAACAGATTACTGAAATAAAGCCTGGAAATTCGTGAATATTTTATTTGTGTTATATGATTCTATTAAGCATCAACTCAATAAGAGATGCAGATTTATTTTAAATATATGTATTTAAATGTATAAATACATTTATAAGTAGAGAAAAGAAAACCAAATAATTGCATTTCTTCAGTTCATTTTAGGAAGTTTTGTAATTGGAAGCATTTTGGGTGGTAAACCAGTTAAAGTAAATAACTTACTGAGAATCTAAGCCAATGTGGAAAGACTGTTATCTGTAAAGTTAATTTAATAAGACTGTTTTGGCTTATTTCTTTTGTTACAATGAGTGGCATTGACTTGGGAAGAAGCTGTAGCAGCGTCTTGGTCAGTTAGACAAGATGCAGCTTTGCATGGTGTATTGACTACTCTAACAACTAAATAGATTGTTATCCCACGGGTGTTAAAAATGTATGGCTTTCACACTAAGTGACCACAAATAACCGAAAACATTTTGGGGAATAGCCTAACCAACCCTCATTCATTGAGTTTACACAGAATTTCGGGGTTAATCTTGCTACCCACTGGATGTCACTGTTGCTGCACCAAAAATATCAAGTATTTATGCCTTTTTTTTCAGTCCCCCAAAAGGCACATAAGGAAGCGTCAATTAGGGATATCTGTGATAACGCCGTGAGATGGAACAGAGAAGACCAATAGCTAGATTTTCAGGTTGATAATTAAAATGTTGCTCTGTATCATTCTTGATTTTCACCACAACGACAGTCGATAAAACACTTTCATGTTGAGACTAGAGACTTTTGTGGAGTGACCCAGAGCTGTCTTTGATATCACAGTGGTGTTTTCATGGCAGATGTTTTTACATCTGCTCCTTCCTGTCCCTGTGAGGGTTGAAAGGAGTCTTGCTTGATTGAGTCCCCTTAGATAGGAATATGGAAATTATATTTTTAACCTTGGTGTGACTGGACTGCTAAGTAATAAGTAGGAGAAAACATCTTTCGATTGTGTGTGAAAGCGTTCCACTCCAGCGGTGTAGAATTCATCTATATTAGAGCTGTCAAACTTTCTCAAGAATTCAGCATACTTTTTTTTGTTATTGTCATTTGTTTACATCTGGTCAGTTGAAATGCTGTCACTTATTGACATATAAAAGGCATCAGAAAGCATTGGATTCACACATACACAAAGTTATGGTTCTTGAAGTTCATTTACAGTTTCCAAAGGATTCAAAATGTTGTGTCAAGTTTACATTGGAGAAGATTTCATTTGAAATCCCAGAATTAGAAGTGACTATATTGACCTTTATATCCTAAGGTGACCTTGCCCACCTGGTGTCGGCCTACTTTGGCTTTCTAACAGCGCTGTTTAAGGGATTCTAGGAGGATCGTATACTTACTGCTAAAGCCCCTGCGAGCACGATCTTCTCTCACTCCTTTCAGCATCCCCAGTGCTCAGCGCGCTGCTGCTCAGCGGGGTTTTCAGGAATGTTGACTGGCTTGGATTTGCCAACATGCTGAGCGAGGGCCTGTTAAGATAGAATAGCAGACATCCAGCGTTAGGGAGCTTCTGACCTAGAGGAGGGGAAAGCATGCTGAGGACACACAGTGGAAGCGCCTTTCTACAGCCTTTCCATTCACAGGGGCGCTTTGCTCTTTCCCTTCATTAGTTTGTGGGACTTACCTGTGTGTCCGGCCAGAGGGTGGTATAATTTAAAGAGAAACAACATGTTGAAAGGCAACCAACCCTGGGCGAAAACATCAAATTCCTCCATTTAAAAATATTTTGAAATGTTGTCTTTGTTTTTGTGGGCTTCTTAATTTATTCTTTGATTGACTCTTTTTTAAAAAAAAAATAGCTTTTTATTGATTTCAGAGAGAGGAAGGGGGAGGGTGAGAGCGAGAGAGATGGAAACATCAACGTTGAGAGAGCCATTGATCGGCTGCCTCCCGCACGCCTCCTGCTGGGGATCGAGCCCGCAACCCGGGCATGTGCCCTGACCGGGAATCGAACCCCGATCACCTGGATCCTAGGTCGATGCTCAACCGCTGAGCCATGCCGGCCAGGCTCTTTGATTGGCTCCTAGAGTTCCAAAGGGACATATGAATCATTTAGGGTCTTGCTACACACAGGGAAGCCTGCAGAACACAGCAATGGCATTACTCGAGGGCCTGCTAGAAATGCAGAAGCTCGGGTGCCATCTCGAACCCACCGGATCAGAATCTGCATTTTAACAAGATACTTAGGCAGTGTCTGTGTATGCTCATTAAAGTTTGAGAAGCATGGATTTAGGCAATCTGTTATGTTAGCAACAAGAGCAAGGCGATGTGGAAGGCTTTTTCTAGAAGAGGAGTTTATCGTCGGAATAATAAGTACTTACAGTGCTGTTTGCTAGAGAATGATTAATGACGAGAAACAGTACAGAGGTTGTTAGTGAAATTTTTACAAAGCAGTTTGGAAAAGGTTCATCCTAAATCGGCCAAGAGATGGAAAAAGCTAACAAGTCCAGACTGATCCTTGCTCCTCCCCAGCTGCTTAATTTCCATCGTGAAGCTGCTCTGTTGATTCTCTAAGATCAAATGAGCCTTGGTGATTTTTCCTTCCTCCCCCTCAACCCTGGGGCAACAATAGCTAGAAGTTTGCTTCATTGCCAGATACTTCCTTGGGAAAAGATGTTGATCACTTTGTATAATAACATTTTACAGCTTAATTCGCCTCCTCCCACAGATTACTTCCATAATGAGAAGATAAAGGACCCGTGGATTCTGCAGGACCTTCTTTTGACAAGATTCCTGTGAATGGTGATGCACAGATGGGCTGGGACGAGCTTAATTCATTTATTGCGCACATACTCCAGCTTTGTTTATTATTAATGACACAGCAGACATTTTTCTCAGCTCTGGAACTGAATAAAGCAATAACCCCACCAGAAGGGAGACAGGAATTGGAAGATAATAAATATTTATCACCAAATCTCTCTCTTTCCTACCAACCACAAATGGAGGAGGGAATGAGTATCTAATTTTTTGAGAGCCAGTGCCAGGAAAACAAAAGCTTGAAAAAATTTTCATTAATCAACCAGATTGATTGCTATGGGTTCTGGAAATCTCAATACAGTTTTTTAATAGAGGGAGACACAGTGATTGAGTACAGTTGAGACACGCTTTGAGACCTGCAGTCTTGGCCAGATGCCACTTGCAAAAATGACTATCGTCTATCAGGAGTATTAAATAATACAATCCGGTGGCTCTGTTCACAGAACAGTATTATTTTGTTTGTTTTCCTGGGCTAAATACACAGTGTAGCAACAAAGCCAGAAAACTGCATTGTCTCATACAGGAGTTGGGTTCATTTCAAGGAATTTACTAATATGTCGGAATTGTGTTTTGGAGATGTATAGAGATGTGTTATGCACATTTGTTTCTGGTGCTATTTCTGGTATGGGATGGTGCCCTTGAAGGAGATGAAATCTTCAAACTCTGTCAGAGGAACAGCTCAGCTCCTCTAGGACCAGGAACCAATTTCCTCAATTTATGCATTTCATTGCCACTGTTTAATGCTAAAGAGAAAAAGACAGAAGTAATGTGGACTTCTATCCTGTCACTACATCACTATAGCTGATAATTCATGTGACTTTGAACAAGTTGTACTGCCCCTCAGCTTCCTCATTTAGTAAATGATGGGATTGAAAGTGGGGCTCCCAGAGGCCCCATCTTGTATGAGAACTCTGACTCTACAACTTCGTTGCTAGCTTGGTTTTCTTATCTGAATCCGTCTCCTAGGCCACCCATATAACTTCAATATGAAGACTGCCCCAAGTGGCCCTGTCCAGATTGGCTCAGTGGTTAGAGTGCCAGCCCCTGGACTGAAGGGTCCTGGGTTCGATTCCGGCCAAGGACACGTACCTCGGTTGCAGGCTCAATCCCTGGACCCCCGGTTGGCACTCGAGAGGGAGGCAGACAATCGATGTGTCTCTCTCACATCAATGTCCCCCCCCTTCCCCGAAAAGCAATGAGAAAAAAAAATCCTGGGGTGAGGATTTAAAAAGAGGAGAAAAAAAAAAAAGACTGTCCAAAATATATTTCTTATTTGCAGGCTTTTTCCTCTCTATTTTCTTTTTTACTCACCTGAGCTATATTTTATCTTTGTCTTCTATTTATTTGATGTTCATCAATAAGCCATGAAATAACCGTGATTTGGCATCTGTGTCAGTGTATACGTAATAACTTTCATTAAGAAAAAGAGCACAACTGCTACTGGTATCCCCCTGAATTTTCTTTGTGGCCATGTTTGTTGGCTGATGCTTGTAAACTGGTTCATTTTTGGGGGTTAGGCCCTCACTGAATGAAGAAAGAATCCTGAGGAAATAATCATATAGCTTCATCCACAGAGGAGGGAAGACAAAAGGGGTGACTGATCGAGACAGGATAGAATCAATATCCATTAGTTCTAACCATCTCCTGTTCAGCTTTTGTGGTCTAATGTTTTTCTTAGGTATTAAATGTGGATGTGTCTATAAAGGGACTATTTATCTCTGCACTAAAGACAAATGTATACACTGCATACATTTTGTGTGCCAAATGAGTAATTCTCAACACACTGGTTTAAATAATCACTGGGCCAGGTTTCATGGGGTGAATGAAGTACTCTCGGCACAGCAGATAATGCATTTCCCATTTTCCTAACTTTGCTACTGACCATCATGATGCTATTTAATGCCCTGGAGATACAATTTACTAAATGGTACAGTAGTAGACTGAACAAGTTAATGCACCTCTCAAAGTGTCTACCTTATACCCAGGGAACAACTAATTCCCCATATTATCACATCCAATATATTATAGAAATGTCAGTATGGCCATCACTATCAACATTTCATTCTTACAGCTTCTCTTCAACTTTGTTATACTATTAAGACATGACTTCCTCAACCATAGAAGGAGCTCCTTTGTAGAAATAAGGCATAACCATCCCTATGGATTGGTGTGAATTGAGCTAGATTTCTAATTTTTTTAAATGTGCATATTTAAATATGCAAACTATTCTTGCATTTAGTACCATGAAAAAGTATTTAATGATAATATCAGTGATGATTATTGAACCAAAACACATCTTTAATAGTACATTTTCACGGGTTGTAATTTTAAATGAATCTGTTCTCCAGCATTCATTCAAATACCTGTGCAATTCCGGGCCACTATTCTGTGCAGCTCTTGCATTTTCAAGATTCATTTTCTAATCAGTGAAATAATTTACCTCTCTCAGATGCTAGGTCAGGAGTAATGGAGCTGAGAGTGGTGTTAACCATGACATGCTGCCTTTCTGCTTGTCTTTCCGGGAAAGGCAGGAAAAGGAACGCCTTAGCATCCTCTTTCTTCATCCAAAGAGGAAACAGACATTAACCGACATTCAATTCCGCCCCCAAATTCAGCAGTTCAGTTGTCCACAGTGTCACAGTGCTGTGTGTCACATGGGCTCCTAATCATGAATTCTTCTTAAAAGAATGGCCAGTGCCTTTGGTGTATCCCAGGTGTGATCTGGTACACTATCCAGGGCCATTTCATTTCTCCAGAAGGGACAAATGATAACGATGGGCAAAGTGGTGGCATCTCTTTTTAAAATTCTCATCACACAGTGTGACTTAGAGCCTTGCAAGATGCCGGACAGTATGCTCTGCTTTTACAATGATAAAATCAATATGTTTGGAAAGATTTACATTTTCACCAAGGAATGGAACATGGCAGGTTTAGGCTTGTAGAAATTTATCACGTTGGCAGAAATGACTTAAGGAATTGAAAAGCCACTGACCCTCTAAAATGCCTTAGAAGACCAATAATAGAAAACTACACAAGATGATAATCTGTGTTAATATATAGTTGTCTAACATTTTGAGAGCACAACTTGGAAGCCACATTTTTATGAATCTTTCTTTAAGTCCTTTATGCATTGGTAAAATGTATGAATTGGGAACGGCAGGATCATGAAATTGACATTATCTGTCTAACTCTATCTGAGGTAACATCAGCCTTGTCACATCTTTTCCATTAAACCTTACTGTTCCCAAATGTCTTTCACCGATTTTTAGTGGTAACCAAGGAAACACAATAAAAGGGACCCATCCTTCTAGGGTTGGCTCACTAGAATTTTTACTTTTGTTAGGATTTCTGTCTTCCCATCCTTTCTTATGGTTAGATTAAAAGTTTTGTTAAAAATTTTAAAGTATAGTTGGCATACAATAAATATTACATGAGTTCCAGGTGTACAGCATATTGATTTGAAGCATTCCTTATTGTGGTCACCCCAATAAGTTTAGTAGCCACGTATTACTGTGCACAGTTATTATACTATTATTGACTATCTTCCCTGTGCTGTACACTGTACCTTCATGGCTTATTTACTTTATAACTGGAAGTTTGTACCTCTTAACCCCTTCACCTTTTTCACCCATCCCCTACCCCCCAACCCCTCTGGCAATCGTCAGTTTGTTCTTTGTATCGTATCTATAAGCCTGTTTCTGTTTTGTTTTGTTTGTTTTGTGTGTTTAGATTCCACATATAAGTGAAATCATATGATATTTTTTCCCTCTGACTTATTTCACAGCATAATATCATCTAGGTCCATCCATGTTGTCACAAATTGCAAGATTTCTTTCTTTTTTATTGCTGAATAATTTTCCATTGTGTGTGTATATATGTATATATACACACACACATATATACCACATTTTCCTATCTATTCATCTATTGATAGATACCTAGATTGCTTTCATATCTTGGCTAGTGTAAATTATGCCACAGTGAACACAGGGTGCTTATATCTTTTCTAATTCATGTTTATATTTTCTTTGGATAAATACCCACAAATGGAGTTGCTGGGTCATACAGTAGTTCCATAGTTAATTTTTTGAGACTGTCCATACTATTTTCCATAGTGGCTGCGCCAATTCACATTCCCACCAACAGTGCACAAGGGTTCTCTTTTGTCTAGATCCTTGTCAACACTTGTTATTTGTCAACTTTTTGATAATAGCCATTCTGACAGGTGTGAGGTGATATCCCATTGTGGTTTTAATTTGCATTTTCTTGGTGATTGGTGATGTTGAGCATCTTTTCATGTCTGTTAGGCATTTGTTTGTCGTCTTTGACAATATCTATTCAGGTCCTCTGTTTTTAAATTGGATTATGTCTTTTTTCTATTGAGTTGTATGAGTTTCTTATAAATTTTGGATATTAACCCCTTGTCCGATATATGGTTTGAAAATATCTTCTCCCTTTCCATAGGTTGTCTCTTCATTTTGTTGATTGTTTCTTTTTCTGTGCAGAAGCTTTTTAGTTTTTGCTTTTGTTGCTTGTATTTTTGGTGTCACATCCAAAGATTTGTTGCCAAGACCAATGTCAAAGAGCTTTCAATTTTAACCATTGTAATAGGTATAGAATAGTATTTGCTGTTTTGGGGTAGGCTTTATGAATCTCAATTAGGTCAAGTTTGTTGATAATGTTGTTCAAGTCCTCTGCGTCCTAGCAGCTTTGGTTCTGTCCCAGTTGTGCACAGTTGAAGGGTTTATACACAAAGTTAAGGAATTCCTTTCTCTAGCTCTTTTCTCTCCAGGATTCTTTGTATACTCTATGGATCTCCAGTGCCCCTATTTCTGGTCATTTGGCCAGAAAGTCAGCATTTCTCTTGAAGTTTTAATTTCCTGTGCTTCCACCATGCATTTTTGTGTGATCACAACTGCCTTAGGACAAAGTGATGGGGGGGAGGAAAAGGAAAGGGGAGAAGGGAGAGAGAGAAATGAAGACACCCCCCCCAAATATGCATATTCTAGATCTCTTTTTCTAATTTTTCTGTCTAGAAAGAGTTTCTCTAGGAGTTTTGGCTGTCCATGATGCCAACTTATAGTTCCATGACAGAGGTCCTCCACAGAGAAAGTCAAGGATAGGAGAAAATATATATATATATAGCAATTGTCCTACAGTTTTCCATTTGCAAGCTCCCCTTTTCCTGGTCTCCCGGTCAGGAATATGAGACTTTGTTCAGAGGTTTTGCTGCGTGGATCCACTGCACCTCTTTGTAACTGGTGTCAAAGCTGGAGGAGGTAAGAGGGAAAAACATGTGGAAACTCACTACCATATGGGTTGTTTCTTTAAATATTGGCTTCTCTCCCAAACTTTCTTGCTGTTGTTTACTTTGCAGAGTCCTCAGGAAGTTGCCTTTTGTATCCAGAGTATTTAGCTGTAATCACTATACATATTACCAGTATTTAGTTGTAATCCTTGGGAAAGAGAATGTAGTGGGCTTATTTCCACTTGGTCAACACCGGAAGCCCTGATTTGTGTTTTGAAAAGATTAATCTATGGTGCAAGGTAAGAGGGGATGTAGTGAGGTTAACATGTAGATCACTGTAATAGTCTAGTTAACAGATGGTGATAACTTGGATTGGGAAGGTAGCAGCTGAAATGATGAGAAAGGTATGGTTTCAAGAGACATTTTGAAGGCAAAATTAATTGGATTCAATAATAAGTTGGAAGCAGGGAATGAAGGGGAAATGTAAAAGATGATTTCTCTAATTCTGCCTTAGAAAGTAGATGGATGGTGGTACCATTTGCTGAGGCAGGAAATGCTTGAAGAGTAGCGTATTTGAGTGTGCATTTATGCATAAAATGAAGGGCATGGGAGGTTATGAGTTCAGTTTTGTACATACAGAGTTTGAGGGGCATTTGAGGCAACTAACTGAAATGTCAGGTAGGCAGATGTATGTATACACAATTTTGGAACCTACAGGAAAGCTTTGGGCTGGAGATATAGATTTATGAATTATCTACACAAAGATGATAGTCAAAATGGTGGTTATGATTTTAAATAGAGAGTACTGGAAAGAAAAGAGGTCCCCAAACCACATCTTGAAGAACTGAGACATTCCATGGCTTAACAGAGGATTAACTATGAAAAAGATGCTAGGAAGGGTGAACAGAAATGTAAAAGGCAAACAGAAGAAGGGAGTGCGTTGGGAAGCCAAGGACAGAGAGTATTTAAATAATTGATTGGATTACAATGTTGAATATTCTTGAGATAACAAAGAGGAAGAAGACTGAAAAATTCCCCCTTTGGGTTTAGTGACATGGATGTCATGAGTGACTTCAGTGTGAGCCACATAGCCGAGTGGAGATGTGGAACCAGGTTAGAATGAACTGGACAATGTTTAGAGGGTGAACAGGTGGACATCACAAGTACAGACAACTCTTGGGAGAAGTGTTGCTCTGAAGCAGAAGATGGGGCTGGGTCACTGTTTACCTGGAGGGTATGGGACAGAAGGAGGTATTTTTGTAAATGGGAGAAACTGGAACAAGTTAAAAAAACTCATGAGAATGGTCTATTTGAGGGAGGAGGTTGGATCTATAAGAAGAGAAAGAAGGAACAATGAAGAAGTAAGCCTCTAGGGCAGGCCACAGGAACATGGGATCCAAAGCATCGAGGGGTGGCCTTACGAGGGAGGCAGGCCTCCAGCCGACCGCGAGGAGCCAGGTTGGGGACAGCCCTCAGAGTGCGCTCGGAGGCACATAGGTTTCCATGTTTGGTAGCAGAAAGTTGAGGGAATTCCTGGGTGGTGGCCTCTAGTTTGTCTTTAAAGCAGTAGGTGACAGCTGTTCTGAGAGTTAAGGGGGAGGCCAGGCGTTAGACACCCTGAAGTCTTAGGAAGCGCTCACCATAGAGTTGGAGAAGGAGCTGCTGGAGGAAGTGCAGTGAGCCCGGGCTGCTTCTAAGCCATGCTTCAGGCACATTCACTTCTTTTCATTCCTGTGACCCGCTTGCACTCCTTTCCCGCTGAGGGTTCACCTGCATCACCCCCCCGCCTGGACCGCTCCTCCTGCCACCTCCTGCCACCTCCCAGTGAGTCCTACTCACCCTCACGCCTCTCCTTAGAGGCACTTCCTCCAGGGAGCCTCTTCTGTGGTCGGGAGAAGAGGTTGGCCGCCCGGGGACCTGCTTCCAGGGCCACTCTCACCGTGTTCACTGCAGTCCGCCTTGTCGTGGTTGCTTGGCCAACTGGCCCTCACTCCTACGGAAAGCTCAGCTCTCCGAGGATCGGGGACCACATGGTTAAGGATGGTGACAGCATGGTCAGCTCTAGCCTGCAGCACAGGGCCCGCCACGTAGTAGGCACTTAAGATTCACTTACTGAATGAATGCAGCGAACTCACTGTGACAAGAGGGAACTGTTCACGTGGCCAGAAGAGGTTGGGACTCTTAATAGGGGTCTGTCTGGATGAAAAGCGTAGTATGTAAGAATAGTGCGGTGAAGGCCTGGGGAGGGGGCGGGAGCAGGGTGCAGGGGCTCAATGGGGGAAAAAGGGACATCTGTAATGCTTTCAACAATAAAGATAAATTTAAAGAGAAAAGAAGTACTGTTTCATGAACTCAGACACTGGCCACTTTGCAGCTGAGGGATGAAGGAAAACAGCAGAGAGATATAAGACTGAGACTAATTTTTCTCCACTGGTGGTGAGTGCTGCGGGTTGGGGGGGGGGCAATGACTCATGCTTTTCTCTGCTGCCCTAATAACCTGGCAGTGCTAAAAGGGGGACAGTGTGGGTGCTAGGAAGGGCACTGATTGAAAGGGACACCACCATTCCGAATGAGGCACTAATGGGCGTGCGACCAAATGTGGTCATGAGTCTTGGTGGTGGTTTCGACTTTGTTACTTAATGTTGCTCATTACTGCAGCACCCTGAGAGTAATAGCTGGGCTGGCTGCATGGGATGAAAACTTCTCGGGGCAGGCAAACATCAAGGCAGTTCTCTTGGAGAAATATCACTTCTTAGTTTGCAAAACCCAATCCCCCACTCGGGTCCTCATTCTTAAGAAATGCCAACTTGCAAGATGTACGTGCTTGTGTGTAAGACGGAGCAAGGACAAATTTAAACTAGAGGAAATGCTTTACAGCTAGGCTGTCTTCTCCTTCAAAGGCGGATAAACTACAAAGCCACGTAGGCGTGGATTTACAGTTACTTCTGTGTATGTCCCTGGACACTTATCTTCGGGGGACACTAGTTCATGGAGAAAGCAAGTTAGTACTAAGAAGTTCAATTCCTCTCCTGAAATATCAATAGCTTAGTGGTAAGAAAGGCAAAACAACAGGCCCTCATCTATATTGGATGCATTCTCAGGACATCCATAAAGACTTGCTACAAACAGCAAGAAAGTAATAGCTATAATGTTGCTCAGTGGGAAGGGCTGGGAATGGAGATCCCTCCTCCCAGTCTCCAGTTGGAGCTTCATCATGTCACAGCATGAGCCTGTATTTCCCTTTCTTTGCTGTAATTATGACTCCTGGTTTCCATGGTGGTGGAACCATTGCCCAGGTCTTTGGGGTAGGATTTCTGTTCTGTCTCGTTTCTGGAGTGACTTTAGAAAACCCAGCTTTGTGTTTTCTGAAGATCTGCTGTTCAGTCGGGGCTTTCATTGTTTCCTGGTCTGCTTTAAGGCCTCTTCAGCAGCACAGCGATGCAATCAGCTGAAGAATCTCCTGGGAGAGCTGCATTTTTAGGGTTTCTTTTTTAGTCTAAACTACTTAATAAATGTAGTTTGGGAGGCATGGGGTTGATTATGGAAACCTTTTCTTTGAAGGTATCTGTCTTCTCCATCAATAGCTCCTCAGTGAGTTTAGAGCGTGGTGAGGACTTGTGTCTGGGATCACTTTGTCACAGGAGAGCATAGTATCTGAAAAGAGCTTGGCTTTGGAGAAGCCCTGACTTTGATTTTGAGAATACATGAGTGGTTGGATCTTTCTCCATGACTAAAAGAAACTGATTCGTTATATAAGGATGCTGTTTCCATTAATGTATTTCATATTTGAAAACAGAAAACAGGGAAACCTCTGCTAGGCCACACATATATCTGATATCAGTTTCACAGAGCTCTTACATTTGGAAGAAATTATTGATGAGAATGGGCTGTTGGCCTGGGATGTTAGAGAGGAAAGGAAGAAGCAGGGTACTTGATGATATTGTGAAGACACTGAATTAATCATTCTTGTAATTTATGTCTCTCCAGACTTCTTCAATTAATTAAGCCATTGGAACTGTGTGGATTTTCTTTTTTATTTTCAACCCAAAGCATACAAAATAATATGAGAGGCCAATGTGTATTTGTTTGAACGGAGAAATAAATGTGGTCAGGTCAGGGGGAAGAATGCCATTAAGAGCTCTGAAAACCAGATAGAAGAGTTGAAGCTTGGTGTGGTAGATCACAGGGAGCTTCAGAAAGCTTTTCAATGAACTGATTTTGACAAATGTAGCATTTTAGATAAGATTCATTTGAGAACGATATGGTTAAAATGGTGAATGGAGACTCTGGATTTTAAAAGACCAGCTAAAAAAGTTGGCAGTGGTCCAAGTATGAAACTCTGGGCACTGAACCAGAGTCTTGTATTAGGACAAATCACTGTATACTTTTGGTTGAGTTTCCCTCTCTTTTCTTTTTTCTCCTGTAAGTCTTCAATATAAAAGATGTTATTGAGGAGCAGGTTGCTGCTTTATCAAGAAGAGAGACAAGTGCCCAGAAAGTGCCCAAAGAATCTTTCTGAGATACCAACAGCACTAACCCTATCTGCACTATCCCTACGTGTTCTGTGGGCTGTACTCCCTGAGATGGCAAAACCAAAGGAGGAGAAATTGTGGCTCCCGATGGCACTTGGGGGCATCCAGCAACACAGGACATCTGCTTCTTAGCTTGAGAAGCCTCTCAGGTAGGAAAATCTATCCCGCTATAGATTTTGGACACCTCCATGTATACCTACCTGTGTGATATTCCTTTATGAAAAAAAAAAAATTTCTATTGTTAGCTCAATATGAAAACATGTAAAATAAAGCCAGATAATCGGGCCCCACATTAAGCTAATCTGATATTTGAATGTTGAATGTTTGGATTTAATATAAATTAAAAGTCTTTCCATTGTAAAAAAAAAAAAATGTTCTCTAAAAGTTTACTTTAAATAGTAACTTTTCCTGGTGTGCATTAAAATATAATTGGATTTTTAGTTGACTTTACTAGCAATATGTCTATTTTGTAAAGTAAACTCCAACTGCAAAGAAAGTTATTTTCAGGCTTGGTAGAGACACATTGTTCTAAATAATGATTACAATGGAGAAATTGGAAGACACACACAGCTTTTACCCAGCAGGGAGTGTATTTTGAGACCCAATATGTTTAAGCTAATTTGATTTTTAAAAAAGCACAATTTCTTCCCTATGCATAATTGTAGCAGTTAGGGATTGCATTTGGCAGAAAATCCCAGAAAAGCTGACAAACAGTGATTTAAAAAAATCAATGGGCCCTGGCCCATGTGGCTCAGTGGTTAGAGTGTCAGCTGGCACACCAATGGGTATCGGGTTCGATTACTGGTCAGGGGCATGCACCTGGGTGTGGGTTTGCTCCCTGCCCCCAGTTGGGGCACGTGTGGGAGGCAAACAGTTGATATGTCTCTCTCACATCAATGTTTCTCCCCCTCCCTCCCTCCCTCCCTCCCTCCCCCCCTTCCCCCCCCCCCCCTTCCCCTCTCTATGAAAAACAATGGAAAAAATATCCTCAAGTGAGGATTAACAACAACAAAAATGAATGGGATTATTTGTTTAGTGCTTCAGAAGTCTGGCAGAATGCAGCTCAAGGATACCATCAAGGAATACAATTCTTGCTCTTTCCCAGCAGTACCATCATAACCAATGGCTGTTTCACTTTGAGCACCACATGCAATCCAGACAGGAGGAAGCACCAGTGGGCTTGTGTTTCATTGGACAGAACTGAGTCACATGGTCACCCCTAGACGTGAGGGAGTCCCAGAAGGTGAGCTTTCGAATGTCCTGACTCTACAGTAAAAGAAGACAAGTAAGAAAAGGTTGAAATGATATTTATCTGGATAATTTACAGAATATGCCCCAATAATGTTAATTACTTTGAGAGATGAAAGAATGTCAAATGAAGACAACTTGAATTCAGATGGCAGACTGTTGAGCTAGGTTTTGACACAGTGCACTTAAAATACATGGTGTGTTAGTCTGGAGTTAGTCAACAAAACCAAGCCATTCTAAAGAATTTGGGAGTCAAGTGGTTTATATAAGAATAAGAGCTTAGATGAATATTGAGAAACTGGGAGAACAAAGATAGGGAAAGCTACAGCCTCCAGGAAGCCTAGGAGGCAGACCTTGGAGACCTCAACTGGAAGCACCAAAGTGACATTCTCAAGAGCTTTTTGGGTAAATGGTGTGACCCTCAAAGTCTCTGAGAAGCTCCCAGGTATTGTGTCCAGCACAATGGCAGGCACAGGGCTGGGACTCAGAAACAGCTTGTTGCTTCCTTGCTCTACAGATACCGCATGAATATGAATACTTTGGCCTTTGAAACCCAAAAAGCAGCGTTGAAATCCACATTTGAGTCCAGACATACCCAGTGTAAAGATAAGGGTTCAGTCAGGAAAACAGAAACCACTCCAAGTATTTCAAATAGAGGGACATCAGTACCGGGAATTGGTTACACAGATGGTGGGAGAGCTGAGAAATAAAACGGGATTGTGAGGCGATGCAGATGTTAGCAGCACTGGAAGCTGCTGGAATTGGGAGTGTGATCAGAGAACAGAAGCTGAGGCCCCAGGCGGGAGCTGGGGAGGAAGGGCTTTCCCAGCGGTGCTGGAGCCATGGGACGCAGTCGCTGCCCTGCAGCAGAGGGAGCTCGGGAGCAGTGCCCTGGCCTCTCCGTCTCTCCTACCCGCCAGCCCTCGGCCTGTGCCTCCCACTGGCTGAACCGAGCCAGAAACCAGTTGTTGACAGCGGGGACCAGTTGCTGAGGGTCAGGAGTCTGGGGGTAGCTTAGCTGGGTGGTTCTGACTCATGAAGCTGTAGTCGACTGCAGTCATCTGAAGCTGGAGAATCTGCTTCCAAGCTCGCTGTGATACAGAGCTCAGCAGGCCAAGTGCAAGAAATGGCTCTGAGGGCACATAGGAAATGGCCAGTGTAGCCTGCCCCCCCCCCCCCGTGTGTGTGTGTGTGTGTCTGTGTGTGTGTGTGTGTGAGAGAGAGAGAGAAAGAGAGAGAGGAGAAAGAGAGAGAGAGAGATTGGGGATGGAGAAGGTTGTCACAGAGGACTAGTTGAACTGGCACCCTCTCTGGTGCTTCAACATTTTGCAGAATCATGGGGACCGAATCTTTCACCTACCAGCGCCATGTACTGTCAGCTTCGTGGCTCAGCTGTCCGGCCCTTCTGGCAGGTTAAAACGGCCAGGCCCTGATATGATCAATGCTTGGCAAGATTCCAGTTGTGCTGGGTTATTTGGTCCAGTTTCAGTTCCTTATAAATTAGAAGAAAAGTGAGATCATTTGCAAAGATGTAAGGATACTTAAGATTTAGAGAGGATGACTATTTTAGTTTTCACTTTAAAAATTCAAAGGGTGATTTAAAAGTTTTACTACTGGTTCAGGAGCCTGTCCTTAGTCTAAGAGTTATTTGATTTATTAAAGAATATATTGTAAACTTTATAATACTGTCCTAAGTTTACTCAGGAATTTAGAAGTTAGAACACTATTGCTGGGAAACTTGGTATCTGTGGCCATGCGAAAAGTCTCATACTGTTTCCATCATTTATTTTAACATCTATAACTGGCAAAGTGATTTTATTGATTGTCTTCGTGCTAGGTTATCTAAAGGCAGCAATACCTGATTTTCCTGGCGAGCGTTCTCAAGGTTCAATTTGACTTCGGGACAAGCACGGAATGTAAAGTTGGAATGCTGAGCCTTGTTGGTAAGTTCATTCATTTACAAAATGTTGCAAACCTGTACACTGAAATTCAGCTCTAAACATGTATGGGTACACTTGACAAACTCACAAAAACAGCTTATAGTACATTCTACTAAGTGGGATAAGTCAGACAGAGAAAGACAAATAGTGCACGATCTCACTTATATATGGAATCCAAAAGAGCTGAACTTATAAAAGCAGAGAATAGAATGGTGTTGCCAGGGCTGAGGGTGGGAGAATTGGAGGATGTTGTTTAAAGGTACGAACTTGCAGCTAATAGGTAAGGCAGTCCTGAAGCTCTAAGGCCCAGCACAGTGATTATGGACAACAATGCTGTATTAGAATTTCAGAGTTGCTAAGAGATTAGATTTTAATTGTTCCCACCACAAAAAAGTAATGATAATTATGTGATATGATAGAAGTTTTAACTAACTCTACAGTAGTAATCATATTGCAATATAGAAATGTGTCAAATCGACATGTTGTACACCTTAAACTTGCACGTTATATGTCAATGATACCTCGATTTTTAAAAATGGCTTATAGTAGAGAATGTCAGTCTTCTATTCAGTTCCCCAAAAATATGTTAAACATTTAACTTCCAGCTGCGAGCACCTGTGGCCCATTCTCTGTGGACTGCCCCCTCTTTCCCCTGACATGCAGAGAGATGGAAATTTATGTTCCCTTTGCAGTGGCTCGTACCTGATGGGAGCTAGAGTTTGAAAGCTCCAGCTCCTTTGTCTCTCTGGTCAGGGCAACTCTGAGGAGGAGCTTAAACTCCAGGGCATTTCCGCACTATCAGGCCCAAGTGACACTCCATGGAACTATGCCCCAGACAACCTCCTTGCTTGGTTTTGGAGGTCTGACTACTGTATGTCAGATTACCACAAAACTTTAGCATCTTAAAACAACAAAAAAGTTTTATCACACAGCTTCTGAGGGTCAGGAGTCTGGGAGTGTCTTAGCTAGGTTGTTCTGGCTCAGGATTTCTCATGAAGTCATCGTTTAGGGGACTGTCAGTTGGGACTGCAGTCATCTGAAGGCGGAGAATCTGCTTCGAAGCTCACTGACATGGCTGTTGGCTGTAGACCTCAATTCCTTGCCATGTGGGCCTTCACACAGGGCTGCTTGAGTGTCTTGAAGACATGGAAGCTGCATCCTTCTAGAGCTAGGGAGAGGGGGAGGGACCCAAGACAAAAGGCACAGCCTTTTATAACTTAATCTTGGAAATGACAGACCATCACCTCTCTCATGTTCTTTTGCACACAGTCTGACTCTGGTACCTTGTGGGAGACGACCACACAAGGGTGTGAATGCTAAGGAGTGGGAATCACTGGGGGCCACCTTGCTGCCTAACTCTTACAGTTTCTCTTCTTTTCCTGTCCCCTGCTTCCTCCTCTCCTTGATTGGTTTCCCATGGCAGGTCTTCCTTAATTACTTGTGCACTGATTCTTGTCTTAGGATCTGCTTCTGGGGACCCTGGCCTAAATTCATGCTATTTTTTAGTCTAAAACAAGGGTGAGCAAACTAGAGTCCATGGGCGAAATCCAGCTTGTGGCCTGTTTTTATACAGTTTCCAAGCTAAGAATGGTTTTTATATTTTTAAATGATTGAAAAAAATCAAAAGAAGAATAAATTTCCATAATACATGAAAATTTTCAAATATATGAAATTCAAATTTCCACATCCATAGTTTTACTGGAACATATTTTTTTAATGTATTGCCTATGGCTGCTTGCACACTACAACAGCAGAGTTCAGTAGTTGTGACAGTTGCCACATGTCCTGCAAGGCCTTAAGTATTTACTCCCTGGCCCTTTACAGAAAAACTGCTGACTGCTGGAGAAATGTGAACCAGCTTTGTGTGGTTTGCTACGTTCTGAGCATTTTCAAGGCTTTGGCACCACTAGCTTACTTGACCATCAGTCCATAAGTCTTTTCAGTGTCTTGCTGTCACTCTAGGTAGAAATAAAAAATGCATTATTTACGATTTTCTAGCACTACTCTTCTGTAAGGCAAGGGAGGGGTTGTAACTTTCTGCAGAGGGGCTCCAACTTTGTGGCAGAGAAACAAAGTTCTGGCTTGGTCCTATGAGGTGTGCCAGTTGACAGAAACCTAAACAAGTGTGGCTTGATTCTGAAAGAGGGAATTTTTTTTTATTATATTGTGTAAGAATTTCAAACAACTTGGAGAGCAGCCCTTCAAATATCTTTGGTACTTTATTAATACCCAACCATTTCGTGTCCTGGAATTGACTTACAGAAGCAGGTAGAACTTGCTTATTGTTGGTCTTGGGGGGTTTTAGCAATGATGAGATGCAATTCTGTAACTAAGTTTTCCTTTTTAATATCAAGATTATATAAGGGGGGTAAATTAGGCAAACCAAAAAGTGCTTTATAATTTAAATACAATGTTCATTCTCATTCATTCATTATCTTTGCCCAGACCCCTGAGGCAGGCGAGGTAGTTCAATTCCTGTTTTGCTAATGAAGAAATGGATAAAATGATAGATTAAAAGTTCGCTAATTACACAGTGGTGAAGCTGGAGCGAGAATCCAGGCCTCTTGACTTCTAATCCAGTGTTCTTTCCACTAAGCCACTTGACTATTTACTGTGTGCCGAGCATTGTATGAAGCACAGTGGGAACTTACAGTGAAATAATACTTACAATAGTACTTAGGCTTAAATGACACTTTAAACTACCCCCTCCCACAAACATTTATTTTCTCTGCTGAAATTAGTATATATTAGACTCCTCTTGTTCATGCTGTCTTGTTTAGTAGCTGTCAAGTGAATTTCTATACACTTGAATTTTACATTGTAATCGATGTAACACAATTGGTATCTAGAGGCAAAACCTTTTATCTATTAACTCCTCCTTGATTGGTTCCATGCTCTAAGAAAAACAGCCGGAGCAGGAAAGCTCTTTGTAATTTTAGGCTTTGACTAATAACTCCATATGCAAAAGATTTTTTAGACATTTTTTAAGTGAAAATCGGGAAACAATTTCTTGGTTTGACAGATCATATGGGTTCGTAAAGGATGAGAAACAGCAGTTTTGGTGATACTGGGACAAGAGGGTTTCATGTGAGAGCCTCAGAATGGAAGCTGGCCTAATTTACCTAATAGGCAAACATGAAAAACGGTTTAAAGAATTATCTCTATAACTTATCTCACCATTTTGAAAGCATGCAAAGTCCCTTTTTTGATTATAAAGTGAGTATATGCTCATCATAATAACATGGAAACTGCAGAAAGTTGACAATGACTTACCCATGACCTACCGAAGGGCATTTACTATAAATTAGCATTTTCGTGTATTTCCTTCTAGGTAATTTTTCCTCTTGGACTATAATGTATACTCTTGGGTGAATCTTGCAGGTTTTCTGGCCTAGGTTCTAACACACAGAGCCAACTTGGATCCTGGGAAGACAGGTATAATGCCTCTCTCCCTTTACAGGTAGTTCAGCTCTTGCCCAACTGGGAGCACTTCACTGAAGACAACCCCACATCATGTGTCAATATTTTATACTCATGAATCATCATATTTCCCTGAGATGACTATAGAGGTATTTTTTCCCCAGTACTATAGGAATACTTTTGACTGACAGCCTGAAAAGAAAGAGAATAAAGCTGGTCTTTTTAATTTGCCTTTAATCCTGCTCACATATTCTGTTGACACATTTTGAACATCTCTTATTTTCATAGTGAGTCATTTAAAAGAGAGATTATCATGGACTTTTCCAGAATGAATGGCAAATCCTTTCCTTTGTAGTGGCTTCTTTTCTTAACTGCTAATTTTCTTTTATGGTCTCCTATAAATATTCAGTGTGTTGAAATTTTAATTTTTGAGTAGAAAATCTAAGTGAGTCTTCACACACACACACACACACACACACACACACACAAGCACAAGCACACACACCCCGTTCAGTATAGTCTTTGCATAGTATAGTGACTAAGGTCTGACATTCCTAAGTAGTAAACTTTTTGATGGCTGTGCTTTTTAATAAGACTGTATTCCTCATTTTATATATGAGATTAGCAAGACATTTTCTTCCCGCAATCCCTGCCCCTCTATGAATTTACACAGAAGGTAAAAATCTCTCTTTCCTGTTCGCGATTACATGTATTATTGATCAACCCATCAATAGCATGGCAAGGACTCTACTGCAATGCACAAAGAATGTGGTGGCAAAGTTTGAAAAACTTGGGGCAATAATTATGGATAATTACATATGAGAGAACTCAAATATGTCCTTATGCCTTTGGGGTATAGATGGAAGGTCTCCAATAGTTCCTATTATACCCCCCTAAGGCTTAGTGTCAGCATGCCTTGTAAGTGCCATTTTCTTTGCCTAGCATTCCCTCCTCCTCTTGCTAGTGGTCCTTACATAGTTCCCATCACTGGGAAAGAAATATCGAAAGACAAATGTTTGAATTCACATACTAATTTAGCGAAGCTAGATGAAGACTCGAATGAATGTTTGTTTGATGTTAGTCTTTTAGGGTTGCCAAGCCATCTGCCTCATTCAGTAATGGTCCCATTATTTTTCAAGCTTATTCTGCATTTTGTTGACAGATTAATCTAATGGATTTTTCACTTGCTGATTGCCAGTCTTGCTCCCTTTTTTAAAACGCATCCAACACAACGAGAAATGATCTACGATGGTTTCCCCACATCCTGGTAATGTCAGTAGGAGCAGGATTGGAGTCTGCTGGGAAGCTGAGATACCATTTTAGATGGAGGCATCTTTGAAGGAAGAGAGTTGACAGTTTAGTGGGAAAAGAAGGTTTCCAAAGGTCATTTTGTTTAATATATGTGAGTTGTTTTAATAGCTAGTAAGTCCAATTCTATGAGTAAGTTGCTAGCATCGTATTAATACATTAACTTATATGGCCCTGGTTCCTCTCACCCCTACATGAATATTTAACTTGGTGCTGGTTGCTAGAATCAGAACAATTATATTTGTCACTTATAGAGGTCTTTAAAATATATTTTATTGACATTTACTTATAGCTTATTTACTTCCAAAGAAGTATTAAGATACATTACATGGAATAAACTGAAAAGTAGGATAATTACAAGAGTTAAGATCCCCCAAGTTAGAGAGGTTAATTAAAAAACAGTAATTTAAAATTATGTATTTAGTGGCATAAATTTGGAGGTTAGGGATGTGTGATAAACATTTGATAAACTTATTTCCAAAAGGGATATTTTGATATAAATTGTTAAAACATGTTTAATGACTTCATTAAAAACCTTATTTATAAGGTAGAAATGGGTATTAAAAAGTAGGTAGTGGCTTCCAGAAGGAGAGATTGGTGAAGAGGCCAGACAGGAAGTTATTTTTCCCTTTGGGAAAGGAAGTCTGAAATGATGGCTAGTTCCCTGCCCCTCTCTGTCCACACTCTGGACAGTTTAAGGAGGCAGTTAATTGAAAGTGGAGAGCCCCGTTTCCCAGTTATTTTTTTTGAGTGTGATATTATTTTGGTTTAAGAACTTCCATCTCAAAATTCAAATATTTCTTGAGAATATGAACTTTATCCATTAACTACATCTTATATAGGTTGTTAGGAAGGGAGAAATAATTTTTGGATCGAGGGACTTTTTTGGGGAAAGATAGCCACTCCTGGGTGTCCTGCAGATTGGGGCTTTGGAGAGTCCTAGATCATTATGAGGGCAGGATAGGGAACAGGGGTGGAAGGAAAGCTGATTCAGAAAGGAGGAAACGTTCCCAAGAAGAGTCCGTTTTATACTTTTGCCTCGGCCTTGAAGGTGGGTCAGACCTAGTTACTCTTGTGTGACACTGAGACTCGGCTTAGTGCAGCACTTTGAACACTACCAGAGGGCCTCTGCCTTCCCACTGTGAGGCAAATGAACCAGTGGTCTGTTGCCTTATACGGGACTGCTCAGAAAATCAGTGTGGCCCAAACAGCCACTGGTCGTCTGACTGTATTTCCTGGGAATCGATTCTGGCAGTCTTGAAATTGCAAGAAGACCCTAAATTGGAAGGGTGTCAGCAATGCACATGCTACTTAGCCCCTTCCTTTCAATTTGGGAGCCCCAGAGACCCGCTTAATACATTGTTCCACTTAAGCATCGACGCCTAATGGACGGAGAGCATTAGGTTTTGACAGAGAAAGAATAGCCTCAGTACCACTTACACCCTCTCAAGGAGTCGCCTGGACAAGACCATTACTGATGCTTCACTGGGGGAGCTGCAGGGCTTGTGACTTGTTGGGTGGCAACCGCTGTGCCTCACTGAATACAGCAGAGGTTATACTGTTTAAGGCCTTGCCTGGCTTGCCCCCCTTTATAGTTTTTCTTCTCATATTGCAGAGTGGTTTTTATTTCCCCTGCAGCTGGAAACATACACAGAGATAAGTTTTCTGAGGGAAGACTAAAGAGTGTCGCTTAGGGGACTGTGAACAGAACATCAAAGTAAGGCAGGTCTCATAAGGCTTAAGTCGTGCTCTAAGAACTGGAAGAAGACTGTTTCTCTTCAAGTGACCCACTTTTCCGTGTAGTTTGTGTTTTAGTTCTGGAACTTCCTATCGATATATACAGACTTATAGCCCCTTACAGAGTTATGGAGTCTGGACAGACATACATTACATACAGAGTAAAAAGTAAATTCTAAAAACCGAAGGAGGATTTTTGGAGTATTTCTGCTTCATGTCTATATGTGAATATATATTATATTCATATCTATATTATTCTATATCCTGAGATGGTAGAGGAGGAAGAAAGCCCTACTAGATGGCTGGATGCTTTTCTAGAACAAATCTCTAGGATCTTTAACTGATAAATCCAGGATTTAGTCATATACTTATTCCTTTTAAGCATCTTAGTCAAAGCTTTGATAGACAACTGAGAATTTTTCGAAAAAGGTTCTGCTAAGGTAATTGCATTCTTGAGGAAATATGAATTATTTTATGGGAAAGTGTGATCCCTTGGGAACTTGGAGGGGGGCTTTAAAAACTGACCATCGGGTAGATTCATAGACTATTTACACATCAAGGAAATTGTCAAACTACATGACTTTAGTAAATAATGGGGTCCTTGTATTCTTAGTGTGCTCTCTCCATTTCACCCTTTCTAGGGTTTATTCCTGTTCCTCTCTGCCCTGACTTGAGTCTTGGAGGCAGACCACCAAGCCCCACATCACTTAAGTTCCCTTTCCGGCTGGCCTGTTGGATTTAGCCAATGGGAGGCACCAACAGGAAATTGGGGAGGGGAGGAGAGAAATGGTGTTTCTAAGCTTTGGGATGTGATTTTAGCTTTGGGTTGTCCTGACCACAGCTCCTGTCAGGAAAACTCCTCTTTCACAGCTTCATATCTCACTGGGTCCCTGTAACACCATCACTTCCTGCATCTTCAGGACTAAGGGTGGAAACAGGTCCCAATTATTGCTAATGTCTGGGTGTTTCAGCTCTCCTTATTAACTCCCTTCCTCTTCCCGACACTTTTGGAAGTCTCTTGAGCTACCTGATAACTTTTTTCCTGCTGAGACCTTGACAGATATAAGCATGAAGCAACATGTTTCATTAAGATCACATTGTGAATTAGTGGCAGATTTAGTTACTCTCTCCCCAGGACTCCTGATTATTTTTGGCTAGTGCTCTAGGTGACATCCTTGTCTGTTTGATTTAACTCTTTCAGAAGCTTTCGGAGGAAAGGCTTTGAGACTTGAGCAGCCATGAATGCTTTTTTTTAATGTGGACTGGTCTTGGCTAGTGTTTCTCTCCATGGTAAGAGCCTTTCAAGGAGGGATATGCTCTGGAGAGTCCTGTTCATTTCAGCTCTAAATTGAATTGCAACTCTAGCCTGGATGTAACAGGAGAGAATGGGGCATAGGCAAGGATGGTGAAACAGTAAGAAAATGTATTAAGATGGGATACAAAGTGGTTTACTACTGTAGAAGAGGTCCTTGAGTTCTTTTTCCTCCCTATTTTTCCCCCCAATTTTTAAAATTTAAGGTATAACATATACAATAAAAAACACTCTTGTGGTATGAGTTTTGACAAACTTGCAGTCATACAACCTGCATCACAATGAAGGTACAAAGCAGTTCCATCACTCTAAATAACTCCCTCCACCTGCAACCCCTGTCAACCACTGATGTTTTCTGTCCCTATAGTATTGCTTTATCCAGAATGTAACTATGAATGAGATCGCACAGTATGTGGCTTTTCAGCCTGGCTTCTTTCACTTAACGTAATACTTAGGAAATCCATCTGTATTTTTGCATAGATCAGTAGTTGTTTCATTCTATTACTGACCTGTCTTCCATTCTATTTATGAACCACAGTGTGTTTACCCATTCCATATCTCCCAGTGGAGGGAAAATTTGATTGTTTCCAGTTTTGGGACACTATGAATAAAGCTGCTATAGTGATGCACAGGTTTTGGTGTGAACATAAATTTTCATTTCACTTAGTGGAATCGCTGGGTCACATGACAACTGTATACCTAACTTTATAAGAGCCTGACAGACTGTTTTCCAAAATGTCTGTACCATTTTGCTCCCCACAAGTCTGTAAGCTTTTTTTTTTTTTTTTTAAAGCCAACAACTTTTATTATCATTCATGTATTTCATAGGAAAAAAGGGAATGCAGCAAATGGGTCAGGGTTGGTTGTACAAAAAAATGCAGATTTGCACACATTGCTCTGCTAACATTTGAGAACAGGCTCTCTCCCACATCATGCACAGCAGCTGCACTTGTCCGATGCTCGTTAGCAGGTGCAACCCTGGGCACACTTGGCACAGCCCACGGGGCAGCAGGGGTAGCAGCCCTTCTTGTAGGAGGCGCATCTGCAGTCCCTGCATTTGCAGGAGCCGGCGCAGGTGCAGGAGCCACCATTGGCGCAGGAGCAGTTGGGATCCACTGGGATCCACAGTGAGCTAAAGCGGTGGCTGGAGTCCAGGGACAGCCGCAAAACAGATCGCTAAGACTTCGAGGAGGAGTGGCCTGTAACTTTTATTTCCAAAGAGCAGCAGAGCCATACATATTAGAGCCATACAAATAAATATTTTCTTAAAATATATTTTAAACATAAATGACTTGATAAAACAAGCTGTATATTTTCTTTATTTCACAATGCTTGGCAAATACTGAAAAGAGTTTTCTGAACTTCTTCACCTTATTAGGTCCTGCCCTTTGAAAAGACAAATCAGCAAATGACATGTGCTGGCGAGGGTGAGGAGAAAAGGGAGCCCTCGTGCACCTTTGGTGGGAATGCAGACTGGGGCAGCCACTATGAAAAGCAGTATGGAGATTCCTCAAAAAATTAAAAATGGAACTGCCCATTGACCCAGTGATCCCACTTCTAGGAATATATCCTAAGAATCCTCAAACACTAATCAGAAAAAAGTTATGCAGCCCTATGTTCATAGCAGCGCAATTTACAGTAGCTAAGATCTGGAAGCAGCCCAAATGCCCATCAGTAGATGAGCGGGTAAAAAGCTGTGGGACATTTACACAGTGGAATACTATGTGGCTGTAAAGAAGGATCTCTTACCCTTTGGGACAGCATGGGGGGACCTGGGAAATATTATGCTAAATGAAATAAGCCAGGCAGAGAAAGACAAACATCACATGATCTCACTCATATGTGGAATCTAAAGAACAAAATAAACTGATGAACAAAATAAATCCAGAGACACGGAAGCATGGAACAGACTGAGGAATCTCAGAGGGAAGGGGGGTGGGTGAGTGAGTGGGGAGAGATTTACCAAAGCATTTACATGCATATCTGCATAACCCAGGGACACAGACAGTAGTGCGGTGACGGCCTGGGGTGGGGGTGGGGTACAGGTAGAAGGGGTCAGTGGGGGGAAAAGGGACATCTGTAATTCTTTCAGCAATAAAGATAAATTAAAAAAAAAAGTAAGTTTAAAAAACAACAACTGAGGAGCCTTGGAAAGCGAAGACCTGTTTTCCTGCTTTGAGCAAAAGTGACCAAATCATTTGGCATACACAAAACTTTGGCTTCTTCTTATTGCTGTGGGAAATATGGAAGATAGAGTATGGAAAATGCTGACGGTGGGGTGAGAAGTCTTTCCCCTTGTCGTTTGTCCGTGGCAGAGGTGTCGGGAGGTCTCCAGGTGCTTGGCATGCCGTTGGTGCCCCGCTTCTCCGTTTCTGCATTTGGAGCAGCCTATCGATTTTGCTATTGCTGCGCTCCCAGGCCAGAGGAATGGATAGTGCATGTTAACGACAAACCTCAACGATCTCCCCTTCCCGCGACCTGCTGCTGCTTGGTGCGTAGGGGGCAGTTGCCTAGTAGATGTGAATAATTGATTTTCCAGCTGGCACCCCAGCGTCAGTCATTTTCATCAGTCAGCAGGCAGGGACATTCTGCAGCTTCTGATTGTCCCCGGCTCTGAGCATGTGACATTTTTGCTTAAGAAGGCTGGTGATGCAGTGACTGTTAATTGCCTGCACTTATAAAGTGACTTTTCCTGGGCTCTCATCCTTTCTCCTCAAGCTCATTTGAAAGTATATATTACTGGGCTGGTTTTTCTCCCCTTGATGGGATTGGCTGATGAGCTTTGGAGAGCTGTGATTTGTCATCTCTGTCGTCATTTTTGGCTCTCAGATGACTGGTGATTAAAAAGCTGACCAGGTAGGGCATATGGTGTTGGAGGTCACGAGGTAGTGACCCCAGGTTGGCCCTTACTGTGCAACAGTGAATGTTCTCTTCACGTTTCTAGCAAAATCAGTCACATAGGTGTTCTCTGAGATGGGGAACAGAAAGTCTTCTTGCTTGTAGGTTTTCTAAAAGGAATCATTCTAGGCCATGGGAAGAGCTTCAGTGCCCTAAACTTCTGGAAATGAGGTCACAGAAAGACAAGTATCACACGATCTCACTTACGTGTGGAATCTAATGAACAAAGTAAACGGCTGAACAAAATAGATCCAGAGACATGGGCACATGCAAAAGACTGAGGGATCTCAGAGGGAAGGGGGGGTTGCAGGAAGAGATTAACCAAAGAAGTAATTGGCTTTTTTATGATTATAGAAGTGATACATGAAATACATGAAGTTATACAAAAACTAAAGTATAACATTATAAAGTTATAAACTCCATGACCTAGAGAGAATATATAATCTATGTAGACACAGATATTTTAAAAATGGCATTATACTCTTTAAACAATTTTGTAAATCTACTGTTTTTATCAATAGTATCTCATGACCCTCTTTCCACGGCAGAAAGTGAAAATATTGCATCATCGTTTTTAAAAGCTAAATAGTATTCTATTTATGGAAGAATCATAGCATATTTAATCAATCTTTTAGTTTTCCCATCTTAGTAAATATTATAAACAGTGCTACACGCATTTCTGTAACCTATATCTTCATGCACTTGTCTGATTATTTCTTTGCAAAAGTTACTGGAAGTAAAATCGTTGCATCAAACCATATGCATATTTGAATGGTTGAATGGTATATATATATATATCCAGATTATCCTCCAGGAATATTTTATTAATTTACCTTCCTGCCAGCAAGGAGATAATATACATGGGTATTATAATTTTTTTGTCTTTGCTAAATTGGCCAGGAGACAAATGGCATCTCGTTAGAGCTCTCATGATTCTTAGTGAGGAGGAGCATTTTTCATATTTGATAGGCCATTTCCATTTCCATTTTGTGAGTTATTTGTCCGTAGCCTTTGTCCATAGAAAATGGTGTATTTTTTTCTGTTTCTTTTTTATTTGCAAGAGTTCTTAACATATCAATGATATTAAGCCTTTGTCATATGAAGCCATGTTGTTCAGGTTTTCTGTAGGGCGCAGTGATTTAGAATTTGGACCCTGGAGTGATGCTACTCGGGTTCAAATACTAGCTCTGCTACTTACTACCTTACCTTGGTGTCTTACATAACCATTCTGTGCCTTAGTTTTCTCACCTAAAAATGGGGAAAGCAATAGTCTATCTCATAGGACTGTCATAAGGGTCAAATGAATTAAAATACAAAAAGTACTTGGAATGGTACTTAGCACTTAGTAAACACTGTAAGCACTTGTGATAGATTTGTCATACGGGGCCTTAAATTCGCAGATATTAAAATCTATCAGCCTTTTCATTTATGGTTTCTGCCTGTGGGTCGTGCTTAAAAAGAGCTTCACATAAAGATTATTTCCAAAAGCTTCGCCCATATTTCCTATTCCCGCACCTTGAGATTACACTTCCTCCTTTCGCAAGTAGCCTTAATGTGGTAGATACCTTTTGCTTTGTTCTGCCCTGTGTCCATTCCTCTCTTGGGGTAATAGCACTTCAGTTTTTCTTTGGAAAACTCTCAATCCATGCAGTTTCGGTTGGGCCAATATCCCCTCCTCATTACACTTTCCCTCACTAGAAGGATAGGTATGTGATCTTATCCTGATCAGTGGAACTCAAACCTGGCTGTTTTAATTGGAAGTATTGAGAAGGTGAAGCTTTCTTTTTTCTTTTGCTGGGACAATTGTGCTGTTGGGGTGAAAGACAGAAAAGAACCCACTGACCCACTGAGAAAAACAGAGCTGAAGAATGGAGAGATAGAGAGACGGAGTTCTGAAGACATTGTGTTGAGCCCCTGGTTGAAACCATTCCTGAAGCTAGAATCTCCCTGGACTTTTTTACTTATATAATTTAAAAACTACATTTATTTTTGTCATCTTGTATTAGATTTCTGTCAATCGCAACTGAAAGATTTCTGATTAATCCATCATCATGATCCTTACTAAAATCCATTTCCTTTAGGTTTCATTACTTTTCTGTCTAGGAGTGTTTGAATTCAAATTCCATCATCTAAGGTCAAGACTGTTCCCCAATGTGACCTCATTCACAAATTTAATTTTGAGTCTCTTTCAACCTTTATGTCTTCGGTGGAATGATATACAGGTTCTGTTATTGGGCCTTAGGTGCCAAGAATTGTTACTAAATTTCTGTCCTCCCAATTCTTCCATTTCTCTTTAACCTTTCTTCCATCGAATACACAAACATAGAAAAGAAGATAGGAATTGGGGGAGCGGGAAGGGGAGAGTCATGGTGATCTTTTTTAAACATAAATTTTAAAAATTATTTGGAGCCATTAACTTACCTTTGTTCCAACTCTTCAATTGTAGTGATTGGGTGGTAGAATTGGTCCAAAGAGTCACAGCAAATTGAAAATTGTCAGTAAAAGTGATGCTACCAGTATTGTGAGAAGCATGAATAGGCTGTTGAGAGGGAGGCCGTTGGCATCCAGCAGAGACCAAGCTATTTGAGTGTCATTAAATTCATTATATGGCTTTTTGCGTTGCTTTTACTTTTATTCCATCTCCTAACAATTTGTGATTTAAGACCGGCCATTTCCCTATGCCTAGATTTCCTTTTGTAACGTACCTATGAGCACTGTGGCGTGCAGAAATGCTGCTGATTCATTACTAAGATATTGGAACAAATCACTGCGGTATCTACTATGCCTTCCATTATGGTAACTGATTTTGAGGATCTGATATAAGATTATCTATAGACATATAGAACATTACAACTAATTAAGGGAATCCCAGGTTATGGGATTCCCTTTTCCTGACATTTATGGAATTTAATCTTTGATAAATGCGCATACAAAATTTAATGTTCCCTGGAGTGGGAAGGCCAGTTAGATACATGATATTGACTTCAGTCTTCTGATAGGTAATCTCATAAATTAATAAAAATTATTATTGTTTCATAAAAAATGAGGGACATAGTGCTGAAGCTCACAGATCATAAAATTACTCTATTCATGTTAGGTACAGTACAGTTTACCCACTATCAACTGTGTCCATGACCTACTGTTGGCTTCCTCCAACAATACCTTTGAGTTGAGTGGTGGGTAAGAAGGGTAGGGAGAAGGGGTGGCATAGATAATAAACTTCTCCTTTAGACTGCCGAACGCCCTTGGACTCTATTATTTACATGTACTGGTTGAACTTCTTCTGGCAATATTTTGAATAGACTTGAAACTTCATCTTCATAAATTATTTTGACCAGTGTGGGTGAATTTCGGCACTATATGAGCATATTATAGTCTTATTTTTAAAAGACGTGCCTCCCTATCCCCGTAACAGATCTTTTAGCTGACTTCTTGTTATTTTCCCTTGTTATTGTGTCTCAGCAGGAGCCATATTGGAGAAAATCAGCAGATCAACAGAATGCTGCCGGTGTGCTGGGGCTTTTGTTTGTGCCAGTGTAAACATGAGCAGCATTTCATTCGCCCCCCAGTGCTCATTATTTGAAGCTATTTCCGCAGCATGGGATCCCACAATACTAAGGAAAAGTTGAGTCCACTATTACTTGAATGAAACCGAGAATAAAAGAACCCATTTTTAGTGGAGAGAAAATTTGTCTATGCTCAGACCAAAGGAAATCACCACAAATAGGCCACATATATATTTGTTAAACCCAAGCAAACTGATTCATTGGACTCTAGTACGTACTCAGTCTTTGATTTTTTCTGTTTGTCTTGATTATTTTTTGTGGATTTCCTTTTAATATATTTTTATTTCTTTAAAGTATTTTTTTTAGAGTTAAAAAATTTCATTAGCATTCTCCAAGCTCTTAAATGTAACGTGGATATCCTTTTTTAATTTTATTTGCAAATCTTATTCTTAATGTCCCTAAAGAAATATAATAGGATGAAAATGAATAATGTGATTAAAAACACAAATCTCTCCTTCCATTTGGAGATATTCTTTTTAAAAAATGCCCACTTTTTAGGCAGAGGACCTGAACAGACACCTCCCCAAGAACACAGACAAATGACCAACAGATATATGAAAAGACGTTCAACTTAACTAGCTATTAGGCAAATCAAAGCTATAATGAGATACCACCTCACACCTGTCAAAATGTGTTATCATCCGGCTGGCGTGGCTTAGCGGTTGGGCATAAACCTACAATTCAGGAGGTCACGGTTTGAATCCCGGTCAGGGCACATGCTTGGGATTCGAGATCGGTCCCCAGCAGGGGGCGTGCAGGAGGCAGCCGATCAATGACTCTCATCATTGATGTTTGTTTCTCTGTCTCCCTCTCCCTTCCTCTCTCTGAAATCAATAAAAATGTTATTTTAAAAAATGGCTATTATCAACAAGGCAAGTAGTAACAAGTGTTGGAGAGGCTGTGGAGAAAAGGGAGCCCTCATTCACTGCTGGTGGGAATGTAGACTGGTAGAGCCACTATGGAAAACAGTCTGGTGGCTCCTCAAAAAATTAAGACTAGAGTTACCGTATGACCCAGCAATCCCTCTCTTGGGTATATACCTGAAAAACTCAACAACATGTACTCGCAAAGATACATGTACTCCTCTGTTCATTGCAGCATTATTCACAGTGGCCAAGATTTGGAGACAACAAAGTACCTTTCGATAGAGGACTGGGTAGAGAAGATGTGGTACATATATATTATGGACTACTACTCAGCCATAAGAAAAGATGAAATACTGCCATTTGCAACAGCATGGATGGACCTTGAGAATATCATGCTAAGCGAAATAAGTAAGTCAGAAAAAGCTAAGAATCACATGATTTCATTCATATGTGAGGTATAAAACAGAAACTCATAGACACAGACAACAGTATGGTTGTTACCAGAGGGAAGGGGGTGGGGGGTGGTAAAGGGGGCCAGATATATGGTGACAGAGATGATTTGACTTTGGGTGGTGGGCACACAATGCAATATACAGATCATGTGTCATAGAAATGTACACTTGACGCCTGTATGATTTTATTAATCAATGTCACCCCAACAAATTCAATTTTTAAAAATAGCAAATAAAAATATGCTCATTTTTTTGGTTGGAAAATGAGTTTTGTAGGTCAACCCACATGTAGCAGTTTCATTGTTTCCTCAGCCAATCAGAATCACAACAGGTGGGAAATCCTGAGTTATCCAATCAGAACTGTCAACATTTGAGACCATTATAACCCCTTTAAAAGAGAAGACTGATATGGATTAAATCTGCTTGTAGTTGGGTGTGAATGCTAAGAGCAAAGTGAGATCTGTGTCTGAAAGCTGTTAGCACTGAGAAGAGCCCCAATAGATGTTAACTACACCTTTTCCAGGAAAATAAGAGCTATTATCTTTGCAATGATGTTCTCTTTCAGAGGTAACATCTGAGATTGACATTCTTACTATATTTGCAGCCCAACAAACTTTTATTGTGAATATACTATGCTCTAGCACTGTAATGAGCTATATAAATATTTATGAAATTTCCTATTCTCCTAACAGTATTGCATACTATTGTCCCCATTTTATACAGGAAAAAAACCCACCAGAGCTCAGAGAGATTAAATAACTTAGCATCACAAGCTGGTAAGTGACAAAACCAGAATTTGGACCCATGTCTACCAAATATTAAAACCCTTGATTTTTTCCAGCACCAAATTGCCGCTCTAAACATAAAAAAATATGCATTATTCCCAAAGAGAAGTGCTTCATTTTGGTGATGGATCAAATATTCATTTTAGTGGAAAACATTCTGTGGTAGTTGCAAGAAGGTAAGACAAACATAAGCCCCTCTGCCATTGGTATTCTGCAGAGTTTCTCTGTTGATTTCACTCCCATTTTAGAATATTGCGTTTAATTACCTGTCAAACATATATCTTAACTTTCTGGAGGCAGGAGGGGTCAGCCCAATTAGTGTTGTTATTTTTCCACTTAGTTTTCTGAATATACCGAACGCATTTTAAGTCTGTCCTCAACAATAGCAATTTCTAATAGAGAGCTTCTTAAGAGTAAATGTATTGCCTGGCCGGGCGTGGCTCAGCAGTTGAGCATCGACCTAGGATCCAGGAGATCGCGGTTGGATTCCCGGTCAGGGCACATGCCCGGGTTGCGGGCTCGATCCCCAGCAGGGGGCATGCAGGAGGCGGCTGATCAATGACTTTCTCATCATTGATGTTTCTATCTCTCTTTCCCTCTCTCCCTTCTTCTCTCTGAAATCAATAAAGATATATTTTTTTTAAAAAAGTAAATCTACTAACCCTGAGAATCTTAAAGTAAATTAATTTTGTAACTAAATTGGAGAATCACTAAGAACATCCAAAGTTGGGCTGTTTTGATTCCTTTTATTTATCTTTTAGGGTAAACAAATAGAATTTCCAAACCCCTTAGAACATGTTCTATGCTTCCTTAATAGAGTCTGGAGATATCTTTTTCGCCCCTAGAAATTGAGCAAGTTGAAGAGCTTTGTACTCTTCTGTTTTCAAAGTTGAAATTGCTATACCATAGGCTGTTTCCTTCTGACTGTGTCCTTGCATCCCTATGTCATACTTGCAAAAACAAAAGAGGAGCGTCTTGTGTATTTTCTTGAAGGTCACTGTAGAAGAAGGGAGGCTCTCAGTGTAGTTGGCTAGAACAGAATGTTGATGAGGCCAAGGCAATACGATTATGTTAGGAAGAAGTTAAGATTTTTGGCTCGGTTAGCAGAAATTATTTCCAAGTGGAACATTTAGACTTCTAATGAATGTGACCTTTGCCATGGCATCTAGATTCTACCAAGGAGAAAGATCTCATTAGATATTAGCTGTCTGTACTAGGGACATTATACATTTTACAAGCTTGTCTAAAATGTATTTGATGACTTCATTATTTTACACTTTTTAAAAAAGTGAGGGTTTTTCCTTCATCTCTAGAAAATTATGTATCTCTCATCAAACACTTCCTTCAAATACTCCCAAGTCAAGTGCTGGTTACTTCAGTGAATGTTTTGAATAAGCCCTGGGAATTGGTCCAGACACGTGGTTCCATTTACCATCCTATTAATTATTGCCCTGAAATCTAGCATATTTTCTGAAATATGAATTCAATTTCCCAAGGATTAGACATGTTGGACTTTTTAATGCAAAAGTTTTGCTGACAGTTCAGCTCCTTGTCTGCGGTTGGGATAAGTTCAGTTTCACTCCTGAAATTCACAATGTCAGCATGATATCATATAGTACTTCATGGGTTTCAAAGGTGTGTTCAAGGTTACTGTCCCATCTGACTCTTAAAATTTGTGAGGTTGGTGAAGCAGATACTTTTATATTCTTCTTATGCACATGGAAACTGAGAAATACGTGGGTAGAGACTCACTGCTTAAACAAAATCTGACAATTCATTCAGTATTTCTCTGCTTGTCAATATAGTTTGATAAATCCTTCTTGTAAGTTATATTTACAGTGGTTGTGTTAAAGGATACTGTTATCAAATTTAAGACAAAATATAATAAACTATTTCATTGGTGTCTTATTGTAGCCTTCATCTGATTTCAGGTTCACAGGAGTGAGGAATTTTTACTTTAATACTTAAAAGATGAATGATTTCAAGAACATCGTAGCTGTTATTTTTCAGGCTGAAAGTTCTTGTTAAGATCTTTTGGTAGACACTGATCTCATAAGTTTTTTTTTTTTTAATTTATCTTTATTGTTGAAAGTATTACAGCTGTCCCATTCCCCCCCCCCCCAATTGATCCCCTCTAGTTCGCTCCCACCCCCTCCCAGGCCTTCACCCTGTTATTGACTGTGTCCATGGGTTATGCATATATGCATATAACTTCTTTGGTTAATCTCTTCCCACCTTCCACCCTCTTTCCCTCTGAACTATGATCGTCTGTTGCATGCAATGGATCTATTTAGTTCGTCTCTGGATCTGTTTAGTTCGTTAGATTCTTTTGTTCATTAGCTTCTTTTCAACATTTTCTGTAGTGCTGGTCTGGTGGTGATGAACTCTTTTAGCTTTTTCTTATCTGTGAAGCTCCTTATCTGATCTTCAATTCTAAACGATAGCTTTGCTGGGTAGAGCAATCTTGGTTGTAGTTCCATGTTTTTCATCACTTTGAATATTTCTTGCCTCTCCCTTCTGGCCTGCAAGGTTTCTGTTGAGAAATCAGCTTACAGTCGTATGGGTGCTCCCTTGTAGGGAACTAATTGCTTTTCTCTTGCTGCTTTTAAGATTCTCTGTCTCTAACCTTTGACATTTTAATTATGATGTGTCTTGCTGTGGGCTTCTTTGGGTTCCTCTTGTTTGAGACCTTCTGTGCTTCCTGGACTTGTAAGTCTCTTTCTTTCCCCAGGTAGGGGAAGTTTTCTGTAATTATCTTTTCAAATAGGTTTTCAATTTCTTGGTCTCTTTCTTCCCCGTCTGGCACTCCAATAAAATGAATGTTTGGCCTCTTGAAGTTGTCCCAGAGGCTCCTTATGCTATCTTCATATTTCTGGATTCTTTTTTCTTTTTGCTCTTCTGGTTGAGTGTTTTTTGTTTCCTCATGTTCCAAATTGCTGATTTGATTCTCAGCGTCCTCTACTCTACTGTTGATTTCCTGTAAATTATTCTTCATTTCAGTTTGTGTAGCCTTCATTTCAAATTGGTACTTTATTATGTTATCAATTTTCTCAGTTCTCATAATAATATGCTTGAGCATCCTTATAAACAAAATTCTGAACTGTGTATCTGTTAGCTTGCTTGGATCTATTTCATTTAGTTCCTCAGATTTCTTCTGTTCTTTCCTTTGTGACATGTTTCTTTGCCTCCCCATTTTGGCTGCTTCCTGGTGTTTGTTTCTATGTATTAGGTAGAGCTGCTGTGTCTCCTGGAATTCGTAGAGTGGCTTTGTGTAGTAGGTGTCCTGTAGGGCCCAGGGGCTCAGCCTCTCCAGTCACCTGAGCTGGGCCTTCTAGGTGCTCCCCTGTGTGGGCTGTGTGCACTGTCCTGTTGTAGTTGAGCCTTGGTTGCTGTTGGCTTCACTGGGAGGAATTGACCCCCAGGCCAATTGGCTGTGAGGACCAGCCTCAACTACAGCCAGAGAGCTGCTGTGCTGGAGACACTCCTATGGAGCAGGATTTGCTTCAGTGGGGCTTTGGTGTTCACCAAGTGCGCCCCTTGAGTGTGTCACTCGTGGATGTGGTTGGGTTGTAATCTAGTGTGGTTGAGTCTGACCCCCAGGTGCACTGTCTCTGGGGCCTCCCGGGAGGTGCAAAGTCAGCCTGTGCCAGTGCCTTGCCCAGGGCCACCCAGCATGAGTTACACAGCAAACCGTAGTTGGCTGCTACTTGTGCTGGGCTTGGAGGTGCCCAGGAGAGGCCCAGCTATGAGCCAGTGCAGCTGCCGCTAGTGCCAGGCCTGGGGCCGCTTATCAAGCCGTATGGGGCAGCTGCTGCCTGTTTGAGAGATTTTAGGAAAGTCCTAAGCATGAGGCTCCAGAGGCCACTTGCATATAAAAGGCTCTGTAAATGGCTTTGACTAGCTTGCAGGTGGGGAGGGGCGGGGCCTCCGGGAATCACGGGGCGGGGCCAAAGGTGAGAGTCAGGCGCTGGCGATTCAAACATGGCGCCTGCCTGCGGGCTGTGCGGGGAGGACTCGCCACAGGAGCCATGGCCTCCGCCAGCCCCTCTGCCCGGGAGGAAGCCGCCCTCCGCCTCTCGCCCGGATCTCAGGCAGGTTAGTTCCTCCCCGAGTGTCCCGGGTCCCTTCAGGCCGCTGCCCGGCGCTGGGCTCAGAGGGAGCGTCCGAGTGAGTCCGTGCGCGGCCCTTTAGAGGAGCTGCTGGGGCTCCCGCAGCCTCCGCGACCCTCAGGGACAGTCCCGGCTGGGTTCACAGCCTGGAGCTGTGGGGACGTCTCTTCCCGGCCCTGGAGCCCTGGGCTGGGGCCTGCTGTGGGGCTGGGACCCTTCCCTCCTCCGGGAAACCCCCGCCGCCGAGATTCCCTCCCGGGTTTCCCCGCGGCACCGGGTGTGGGCCCGTGGCCGTGTCTCCGGGATCCAGCCCCGCCCCGCCCGCGTCTCCCCCTCCCCCCGGTCTCGGTGCTGCCTCAGCTCCCTGGTTGCGGGGCTTCTGTGCAGCTGGGTCTCAGGAGGCTCTGAGTGATGGTGGGTCAGTGTTTTAGTTGTGGTTTTGCTGCGGTTGCGGGAGGGGCGGGTGCAGCTGTTCCCTGCGCCGCCATCTTGTTTCTCTCATAAGCATCTGATGTATAAATTCTTTTCTACTCTCTAAACGACTACTGCGATAGCTGTAAGCAGGTTAATAAGGGCTTGGGATTTTGTGTATGATGTGGACTTTATGAAACTAGTTTAATGTAATGTCTTAAAATCTGTTCAGATAGTAAAAATTGGTCCAGAATAGCCACTCCGAAGTCATTATGAGTCACTGATAAAAATATTCAATATATGGAAAGCTCCTAACATGAGCTAATTTGCACTGACTGGAAAGAAATATATGACCAAAGACATTACTTATTTTAGTAAGTAATTTTCAACAGCTATTATGTGTTTTATACCAAAGAGGATATAAAGAAGCATGACTTTGTAACAAGGAGGTTATGACCTAGTCATATATACCTACATGCCAATCATTAAGAAATAATGCACTAGCCCTCAAGTGATATTTATCCCTTACTGACTAAATGGCTGAATTGCTTGCGGAAGATCTCTCTAGCCAGTGGCAAGGAGCCTAGGGAATTCTCTTTACATTTTGTTTTATTGTGGTAAAATATACATAACATAAAATTTACCATTTTAACCATTTGAAGTATGCAAATTAGTGGCATTAAGAACATTTCTGATTTTGTGGAACCACCCCCATTATCCATTTCTAGAACTTTTAATCCTTCCAAACAGAAACTCTGTACAGCTTCCCATTCCCCCCTCTATCCAGCCCTTGGTAACCTCCATTCTACTTTCTGTCTCTATGAATTTGAGTATCCTATGTACTTTATATAGTGGAACCGCACAACAGTTGTCCTTTGTATCTGGCCTACTTCACTTAGCATACTGTCTTCAAGGTTCATCTATGTTGTCAGAATTTCATTCCCTTTAAAGGCTAAGATTCCATTGGATGTATACACTACATTTTGGTTATCCATCCGTCGCACATCCTTTCTCTTCTGCCCCCCTTTCTTGTCCAGTGGGTGCCTGGACAAGACTGTTCACTGTTTCTTATTATAGGTTCGATCCTGGGCAAGAGTGAAAGGGGGGGAAATTGTCCAGATTTAATAAATACAAATACAAGATGCTGAGTTAAATTTGAATTGCAGATACACAAATACTTTTTTTACTACAAGAATGTTGCATACAGTCTTTTAAATGTGTTGAAACAGAAGTTGTTTTCTGAAATTTAAATTTAACTGGGTGTCTTGTATTTTATCTGGTAACTGTAGGAGGGAGGTCAAGGTCTTCAAACATTCCCCTCAGATAGCTATCCCTGGTACCCTTCCTGTGCTCTGAGCTATTGATTGACCGGTGTCAGGAGAGTCCCCTGTTCTCCACCTCTAGCCACCAAGGCTGAGTCTCGCTCAGGAGTTTGAACCTGAGGAGAGAAACAGGGATCTCAAGTACGCCTATGCCAGAAAAGGTATGTTCCTGGTACCTCAGGTTGTTACTCAGTGCACTTACTGCAGAAGTATGAAGTTTAAGGCATTGTCTACCTATTAACCAGTTTCAAAGCCACTTCTACATTTTTAGATTTTTGTTTCAGTACTTCACTTTTCAATACCAAAATCTGTATTAGTTTGCTAGGGCTGCTGTAACAAATTCCACAGAGTGGGTGGTTTAAACAACATAAATTTATTTTCTCACAGTCCTGGAGGCTAGAGGTCTGAGATAAAGGTGGCAATAGGGTTGGTTTATTTTGAGGCTTCTCCTTGGTTTGGAGATGACTGTCTTGTCCCTATGTCTTTATGTGGCCTTTCCTCTGTTGATATCTGTGTTCTAATCTCCTCTTCTTATAAGGACACCAGTCATATCGGATTAGGGCTCACTGTAAAGACCTCACTTAACCATAATTACCTCTTGAAAGGTCCTATCTTCAAATAAAGCCACATTCTGGGGTACTGTGGGTTAGGACTTCAACATATGAATTTTGGGGTACACAATTCAGCCCATAACAGTTACCTCCAAATAACATTTTCTTTATAACATATATTTTGAGACATTAATTTTAAATTGTGAAATAAAACATTTGATTCTTTTTAAAAAGAACTCAAGATACCAGCAAATAGGTGGATAAAATTTTTTATGTGGGAAAATAATTAAACCACATTTTTATATCTATTTCTAGAACCAGATTAATTAGATATTTCAGTCAGCTATTGCCACAATGATGCTGCACAGCAAATTACCTGAAAACAGTGGCTTAAAACAATTTATTATGGTTCACGCATCTGTCTGTGTATTAACTGAGGGGCTGCTAATCTAGGCTTGGCTTGGCTGGACTTGACTCAGACTCCAAGTTAGATCTAGATTTCCACATGTCTCTCATCTGTCTTGGACCAGGTTAGCTGGGGCCTGTTCATATGCATATGGCCAAAGTAGGGCAGAGATGAGCCAAAATACACAATGCCTTTTAATGTCTGAAGTCTTAATGGACACAGTCATTTCTATCCACATTCCATTGACTTAAACAAGTCTTACCACCAAAGCCAGCATTAATGACTTGGAGAAATCTATTTTGTCTCTAGGGGGAGGAACTGTTCAGTAACTTGGCCAATGTATATAGATACAAAGAGGAGTAAAATTCAGGACTAATTATGAAATATGCCACATACTGAAGTATTGGGATTCATAGGCTATCTATAGGCTCTTAGCTTTGACATCTTTCCTAAGTGGAATAACTGGGACCAACTCCAACAAAGAAGATAGACTAATAGATCGAGAGACATTAGAAGCATGGAACAGACTAAGGAATCTCAGAGGCAAGCTGAGGGTGGGTGGGGGGGTGGGTGGGGAGAGATTAACCAAAGGACTTATATGCATATATACATAACCCATGGACACAGACAATAGTGTGGTGAAGGCCTGGGGGGCGGATGGGGGATGGAGGGGATCATCTGTAATACTTTCAACAATAAAGATAAATTTTAAAAAAAGAACATAGATTAATACTTCCCAATAGTTTCTCCTAGATGCTCCTTTCCTTATATGGACTTGGCTCTGTCTTCTCTTTATAACTTCTAGCACTTTTTCTCTCCCACTGCTGTGAGACTCACATGTATCAGTAACAGGTATGCTGGCTAGAATGAAGGATACATTTGGAGAACTGAAGCTACTTAAATGATCTGAGGCCAAACTGTGGAGAAGGCAAAAAGGTTGGGAATTTAACTACTATGGTAAGGGAGCCCCCCGAAATGTGGTTTCTTACGGAAACTTAAGACATTTTAGGGGGAATTAAGTTAAAAAGTATTGAATAGGTTTTTTGCAAGTTAAAGATGATACAGAATAAAGGCAAGGAAAATTTTCACAGTATTAAAACTTTCGTAACTATTGTTCATTTAATTTTACATTTAAATTTCTGTGTATGGTCATGGTTCAAAATTCAGAACAATATAAAAAAGTATACATTTAGAAGTCGTGTTTCTACCCCTAACTTTGTCTTCTTTGGTCTCCACCCTTCCCCTGTGTGATCACTCATTTTAGTTTCTTCTATATTTTTCCAGTATTTATGCTCTTACAATGTATTCTCTTTTCTCCTCTTATACAGAAGGTAGCATATGATATGCACTGTTTTTAACTTCCTTTCCCCTTTAATAGGACACCACAGCAGTCTTTCTGAGTAAGTGCGGAGGTTCTCGACTGCATAGTCATGTAGGGTGTTAATGTATTAGAGTTTATTTAGTCAGGGTCTCCTTGTTGGACACCTGGATTCTTTCCAGTCTTTTGACATTACAAACCGTGCTGCAACAAAACACCCCTGTAAACACGTGGTCTCTTCTATGTGCAGGTCACCTATAGAATGACTTCTTGGAAATGGGGTCGCTAGGCTAAGGGGCAAATTTACTTGTAACTCTGATGGATGTTGCCACATTGTTCTTCACAGGAGTTTTATCATTTTGTACTCTAACCAGTCATGTGTGCATTACCTCCACAGCCTTACCAACAGACAACAGTGTCTGATGTCAAGTTTTTGGATCTTAAGAGTGAGATTTGTCTTGTTATCACATGCCGAAGAGTCATGTACTTTCATCTGAAACTAGACATGTCTTTTGTCCATTTTTGTATTGGGATCTTAATCCTTTGCATCTCAACTTCTAGAAATATATATTTTTTAAACATGAAACAGAGATTAGCATTAGGTGGCTTGTTTCAAGTAAATTCCCTGATGACTTTATGTGCTTTTTTTGACTTTATGTGCTTTTTTCCCCCATGAAAAAATGTGTTGACTTTTATTTCATTGGCTTTTTTCTTTTAGGTTTTGGGGCTTTAAGTCATGGTTAGGACTGTACCATGCCAAGTTTCTGATGTAATTCTCTTACATGCTCTTCTAGCGCTTTAATGGTTTCAAAGCTTACAATTAAATATTTTACGCATTTAGTTTCTCTTGTCACACAGTGTGAATGTAGACCCAGCAGTTTTATTGATTTTTCCATGTAGACTTTAGAACCAGCTTGTCTACTTTAAAAAATATCTACTAGTACTTTTATGAGGATTATGTTAAATGTATGAATTAATTTAGGGTAATAGGTATATTTATAATGGCGAGCTTTCTTTTCTAAGAACATGGTATGTCTTTTCAGTTTTCCAGTCTACTTTTGTCTCCTTTGAGATTATTTCAGTCTTTCTCCTATGGGTTTTGCACATTTCTTGGTAAGTTTATTCCCAGGCATGTTATCCTCTTTGCTGCTCCTATACACAGGGTCTTCTCTTTCAGTACGTTGACTTATGGGTGGTGTTGTGTGTAGGGTGGCTGTTGGTTTCTGTGTATTAATTTTATATTCTACATTATTTCTATTTGTGTTCCAGTTGATTATTTCTGGTTATCCAGGTATACAATCATATCAACTACAAACAGGAATAATTTTGCCTCTCCTTTCCAGTAGTTTTACCTCAAATTTCTTTCTACTGTCTAATTTCATTGTTAAAATATTGAGTAAAATCAATTGGATAATTTTAATCTTCATAAATATGATTATGTCTAGAATCAAATTATGATTGAAAAGCTGCCAATTTCATATTTATCTTAATATCATAGTGAGGTTCCAAGTGACAACAATTTCAAGTGCCATGCTGCTATGCCTCTAGACTCAGGTGTTAGACTTAAAGGTCTGCTTAGGGTTCTTGGGAGCTTTGGGCTGGTAGGAAGATAGGGGGACCCTCAAGGCAGAATGGATGTTTCAGTGCCAACTACGTCTTCAGAGGTGTCGGCCAGAAGGAGACCAGGGCCTGAGGGATAGAACAGTGAGGTTGTAGGCAGATGTGCTACCTCTGGTTACTTAATTCTTGCAATGCTGTTCTTTTTGATTTGTAAAACAGGAATAATATCTACCTCCTAGGAATTTTATGGGAGAATAAATAAATGATGTATATAAAGGGTTTAGCCCCATACTCAGAGCTTACCAAGTGCTCTATAAATACTAATTAGTATTAGTATATCTGTATTTAGAATAAAAGCTTGACCTGACCATTTGATCAACTTCCACTTTATTTTTCTCAAATGTTTAAGACACGGAGCCAAGTTCATTACAGTCGTGGGTTTCTAAAATTCCTAGAGGACTAGACAGAACAAAACGGCAATAGCACACTTCTGGTATGAACTGCAAAACTTCCGTTAACTTGCGCCCTTTTTACCTGCCCCTGTTTGGGTGATGAACATTGCGGGACAGCCTCTGTCTGGGCCTAAACTGAAGGAAGGACTAACTGCTTTCCTTTTTCTTGTAGCTGTGAAAACTGGAGATCAGAGTCCTTCCTGCCTTTGAGGAGACTTTTAGAGGAAGGCAATTTGGGGAACAGAGGAGTGAAAACACCCATTACGATAAAAACCAACCCATCCTCTTAAATGTTCCCTTTCTCTGTGCTGTGTTTGGCTGACTTGGTACCTCTTTCCCCCTTCAAGCTGTATATGGCCAATGACTGAGCCTTCAGTGAACTGGCAAAGGATAGTGTCTCCTCCAAAGAGCTAAGAGCTGAGCCTTTTAACCGTAAGGCATGGTTATCTAATCTATAAATTATTCTCCTCACTTATTTTATGTATCCTTCTACTTTCTTGATGTGCTCCCTGTTTCTGTTATCAGGAATCTATGACTCCTAGCCTTCCTCTGGTCACAATCCCATTAAAAGCCATAAAGAGCACTGTCTCGGGGTGATTAATCTAGTTGGGTTCTTCAGATTGATTTAATCAGCACTGGGCAGGAAGAGGCAAAACTTCCCTAATTTTTCTACTTGTACCACATAAATTAAATTGGAAATAGTTAGACAACCATGCAAATGCATAGTCTTATCTTACTGGCTTTTAGCAAAATTTACAACGTGCGACATCTGTGCTCTCTGCCTGAGTAAATCAAATGTACTCTCTTTTATCTTCAAGTTTATCAATAGAAGGTGGAGGAAAAGTAACAAGCAATTAAGATACTCCAAGCTCCTTGCCTCAAGGCTAATCAAACACATACTCTGTACTTTGGTAATAATACCTTATAATTTGGTGAATACAAATCTTTTATTATATGCCTTTAGTCATTTGTAATAAACTACATTGGGTTTCATTCGTCATAAAGGTTAAAGAGTAATTTGCTTTAGGTAATTTCTTAAGCCCAAAAAGAACTTTCCTGCTTTTAAATGTTTCCATTATCTCCTCAACAGTTTATAGATGGTTTTATGAATCTTAGACCACCTTGATGACAATGGAGCCAACAATGATGGCAGAATCTGCCTCCATAAATCATGGTTTTTGATGGAAGTAATGTAATTTAAAAATAACAGTAGCTAACATTTAGTTTCTACTGTGTTTCAGACCTGTTCTAAGTGCTTTATGTACTTTAACACTTATCTGTGTTTTTATAAAAATAGTTCATATCCCCATTTTCACAGAAAAAGTAAGGCTTAGATTAAATGACTTGTCAGTGTCCCACTGGCATTAAGTGAGCTGGGATGTGAATTCATGCTCAGCTTCTCACCTCACCCTACCCTCTTTAAGTACCCAAATCGCTGTGCAAAATGTACCAGATTAAAATTTTAATATTGAAATGAAAATGTTGCTAGTCTGCCCTTGCTGATGTGGCTAAGTGGTTAGAGTGTCAGCCCTCAAATCGAAGGGTTGAGGGTTCGATTCCAGGTCAAGGGCACTTACCACAGTTGCAGTTTTGATCCCTGGCCCAGGTCTGGGTGAGTTTGGGAGACAACCAATAGATGTGTCTCTCTCACATCGATGTTTCTCCCTCCCCCTTTCCCTCCCGTCCCCTCCCGTCCCCTCCCTTCCCCTCCCTTCCCCTCCCCTCCTTCCACTCTATCTGAAATCAAAGGAAAAATATCCTCCAGTAAGGATTAAAAAAACAAAATAAAAAAATGTTGCTATTCTTAAAGTTAACTCTCTGCACAACCTCTTTATAAATCTAGCCCAAAGAAGGCTTTCCATGAAGTTGCCATTAAACATGTCATCTGTGGAGACCGAGGTCTAAATGGTTTCAGATGAGTGGATCTGAATGAAGTAAAAACCTCAACTGACAACTTGCTGATTATAAAGAAATTAAGCTATAAAGAAAAGAAAAGAAATCACCCCAAATCCCTTTCCTTTGCTATCTATTTATGAAGTTTATGGCATTAGGATGAAATAATTTCTTTGGTTTAGATTCATCAATTTTATCTATCTATCTATCTATCTATCTATCTATCTATCTATCTATCTATCTATCTATCTCTATCTATCTATCTATCTATCTATCTATCTATCTATCTATCTATCATCTATCTATTTATCTATCTTCTATCTATCTATCTATCTATCTATCTATCTATCTATCTATCTATCTATCTATCTATCTATCTATCATCTATCTATCTCATCTATATCTGTCTATCTACCTAGGCAGGGGTTGTCTTTATTTTGTTTGCCAATCTATTCCCAGCGCTAAACATTAGAAGTGGCACATAGTAAGTGCTCATAAAAATATAGAATTGAACTGAAAACCAATTTGGTGTATGTAAAACTTGGCTTTTATTTTTTAGAATATCACTTCTTTTGTTTTAGTAAAATTAATACTTGCTGATTATAAAGAATTTAGGCCATAAAGAAAGGAAAAGGAATCACCCCAAATCCCACTACTAAAAAGAGTCAATATTAACATTAGTGACCATCATCCCAAATATTATTCTGTGCACCTATATAGAAAGAAGGATAAATGGTATAATCCTACTTTAAAATAGGATTATGCTTCACAAGCACTTTGTTAAATATAATTAATTTTAATTTCACCTGAATTTAATGAAATTAAAATATAATGAAATACCCCGGCCAGGCGTAGCTCAGAGGTTGAGCATCGACCTAAGATCCAGGAGACTGTGGTTCGATTCCCGGTCAGGGCACATGCCCGGGTTGCGGGCTCGATCCCCAGCAGGGGGCGCGCAGGAGGCAGCTGATCTATGACTCTCATCATTGATGTTTCTCTCTCTCCCTCTCCCTTCTTCTCTCTGAAATCAATAAAGACATATTTTTAAAAAAGCAAACTTTAAAGCTAATATGGTTTTTTAAATTGAATTGTGGGGTTTTGGCAGGCTGGGATGATATTTTGAAATTTCTGTCAGTCTGCAGCTGTCCTAGAATAGTGAAGTCATTCAAATTTTATACATTAATAGAGCTTTATTTTTCAGTGTGTTGTTTGTGGACCACCACTCTGAATGGCCAGAGCCTAGAAGAAACTAGAAAGTCTGATAAAGCTCCTGGTTGGAGGACTGAGGTAAGCCTTTAAAAAGAGATCTCACAGTTTTGTCATTTCGAAGAGCCCGTCTGGCCTCGCTGTAGAAAGAGGATTGGCTGTATGTCTTTGTTAAAAAGAAAAAAATCCTTCTTGGAAGAAAGGGAAATGATCTGTATGAAATTATCATCAGTTATTATCTATTCTTTTGTCACAAGTATTAGCTGGCATTAGTTAAATGGGAAAATGATTGTCCACTTGTCATTCAAAAGGAGCCCTTTTTTGAATATGAAGATAGCATAGGCAGTTTTAGGAATTTTATAAAAGAAAAGTAAAATTTTTAAAATTACCACTAGTGATTGCTAATAAAATTTTGATTCATTTCTTTCTAGTCTTTTTCCTATGCATATATAGATGATAAACTTTATTTTAAAGTTATGGTTTATACTATAGAGATGGTTTGTATGCTCTCTTTGTTTTGATTTATACCTTTAATAAATTGATACATTTAAAGACATTTCCCTCATGTCATTAACTTATTTATTGTCATCTTAGATAATAAAGTATAATACAAGTCCTTTGCCACAGACAATATTATAAATATTGGTGTAGAATATTTTCCCTGCAAGCTTGTGGAATATTTGACTTTTCAAAATACAGGATGTGTAATAAAAAGAACATTTACTATGTAAAAAAAAAGCACTGGTTGAATTCACAGCTTTAATCTCACCCCCATCAGTCACAGCCATAGCTGCCTTATACCCATTGCTTATAAAAGAACAGGCTGCTGCTACTGAGTTGGAGCCAAGGTGGTTGCTAGAAGGTGATTATAAAATCAATAGCCAAGGGAGTGACAATTGGAAACTTAGAGAAAGGGAGTAGAGGAACGCAGGCCTATTCCAGGAGTCCTGTCAAGCCTCTTGGAGTCTCAAACCCTCAGAATACCGCTGTTACATGCCAGGTTTTACCAACTGTGAAATCCCTAGTTCTACAGCAGAGTATGACTTTTTCCCCAAAGGGGAATTAAAACAATAAATATCAGTTTAAAAAAACCTCTACAATCCAACTAAGCTGGAAAATGAATCCCGCAAGTCAGAAACAACTTGCCTTTTCTGGCAGGATTGAAACCTTTTTAGGTTTTTCGTTCCAGGTGCACAATTTTAAAGGAGCAATAGATTGGAATTCCCTCTTGCCCTTTTCTCAGTTCTTGAATTTTGCTGGCAGAAGTTTGAATGCCGTTGTTTAGCATGGGAAGCTCTTTACACCAAAACCAAATGTCCTTCTCCTGCCTGATGAATTTGAAAGCGCCTGTCATCTTCTTACCCGCAGCTACTGTACATATGGACACACAGAGAGGCACTACGCTGCTGTGACTGAGTTATCAAGGATGCATAGCTAATAAACAGGGTTTCTGTAGGTATGACTTGGGAAGAACAGTTTCTGCTGCTGGCCACTTCCTCTTCCTCAGGAAACAAAGAGCGCCCAAAGGTTTAAATTATAACAAGAAACATAATAGCTCCTAGCACATTTGTGTGTAAGTACCCTCAAGATATGATGTGTTGCCTTTTCCTTGAGGCTAGATGTTTGTCCATGTAATGAAATACTGGATAATTGGGTGTGGGATAGAGAGTGGGGAGGGCTAACTCATCACTCAGCCTAGAAAACAGAGTGACAGAGGAACATAATGATTGTGTCTCCAGCATGATCCCCAGGAGAGGGTGCCCTGGCTCAGTTATTGTTCAGAGAAACAGGTGTTTCCCATCTCTATGGTATTGATTCATCCTGTGGGATGAATGTACAATTTATCAGCCAAACCATGACATTATTGGACAATGAAAGGAGGTGCTATTAATAATTAATTCAGGGCATCAGTGCAGATAGAACTGTCCTGGGAAAATCCTGACCCAATTCCCCTAACTCTGACTCTGTGTTTACTATGCAAACTTTTGGTTACAGCTGGCCTTCCTAAAGAGTTTTGTCCACAGAGAGAAAGCAATGCCCATTCATTCATTCAACAGGTATTTATTGAGGATAACACTGAGGTTTTGCTTTCACAGAGCTTACAGTCCAGGAGAGAGAGAGTCAATGAAGCTTCTCCTCTCTAGTGTGATCAGTGTTGTGCAGGGGTAAGTGTGAGGCAGATACTAGATGGATACAAGGACTTGGAAAGTTTCCCTGGAGGAAACCACTAGTTTCTGGGCTGAAACCTGAAGCATGATGAAACTTATTGGGTAAAAGAGGTGAGGGAGAGATTTTTTTCAAGCCCAGGGTATAATGCAGGCCAGAGAAGGCATCGTTTATTCTAGGTCATGGGAGATGTGTGTTAGTCTGACATTTTGAGTGAGTGAAGGACGGCAAGAAGCGTGTGGAGGCAGAGATGGGAGAGGGCCTCTGTGAGAGCACCCTCCACTCTGCCGACTTCAAGGCAAGGAGCTGCCTGCCTAGCACCAGAGTAATAGCACCCCTTCCAGCCCCCGACTTGGTTTCCACGCTAGATTCAGGCTTGAGCTGGGGGAAGGGAGAAGCTTTAAATTACGTGGGAATTGTACCTTTTGATTTAGATTAGATTGCACTTTAAAAAATAATTTTCTTCATTTTTATGAAAGTAATGTACTTAAACAGCAATAATTTAAGCAGTGCTGTCACATTTATAACAAAAACACATGTCCTTAGGCCCACTCTGTTCTGCCCTTTGATTTCTACTTTCTAGAGGCAATCACTTTCAACTCAGTGCATTTAGCTGCTGCTTCTAGTATTTACTTCCAAATCCCTATTATATCCTGATTTTTCAAGTTTGAACATTTTCTATTAACTTTGCTCTATAGTAAATGAGGATTTAGCTATCTTTCATTACTACCCTGGACTACCCTCTCCCCCCGTCATTTCTCCCCCAGCTTCCCAATATAATTATATTGTGATTTATTTTTTATTAAATCAGTACTCCATGTTTACATTATTATGTGTATGTAAGTAGGCAGATTTACAGCTGAGCAAGTTATATTTCCTTGCATTTCTTACTCTTCCTGGTATTAATAATTGTTCAGTTTTCTATGTTCATTAAACTTTTGAACATAACTTTTGAACATAAGATTAATACAGTCAGTGAGGAAATCTATCAGTTGCAATTTTTTTTTCCTCTTTTGCACAATTCTTTCAGAAATCCCATCCTCCTGTTGCAGACTGGATGGGTTGCGCTCCAGGACCAGTGCATAGCCTATACCTCGGAACTTCCCTTTACAGACATCCTGGGAATTCCTTTTGCCTCTGTCCTGTGTTAAGATCCCTCATCCTTGCTTCTTTCCTGATTTAGGAAGGAAGCTGGACTTTATTTCTAGAGTCCAGATAGAAGCTGGATTTTTCTGATTTAGGAAGAAGCTGGATTTTTTCTTTTTAGAAGACTAGACTTTTTCTGCTCCTCAAAAATGCTAAGATATACCATCTAGGGATGGAAACAGGAGACTGATCCAACAAAGCAGGTCTGGAAGTAATGGTGGGAGAAAAAGTCGCTTCCTGCTTTCATCCTACCAAGTCTGGTTTATGTAATAAATGAGTTATATAAGCGAGGGGATAGAAGATCAGACTGTGTTTTAGAAGCATTCATTCAACAGCATGTTTATTGATACGTTAGGCAATGGAGACACCACAGGGACAAGACAGGCATGGAGCCTGCCCTCTTACATCTAAACTCTATCAGAGTATACACACAAGGGGCAATTAGAAAACATCATGAAAGACAAGTACATTGGGCTATGGCGGAGCATGAGATGGCCACTTAACTCTGGAGTAGAGTGAAGGGTGGACTAAATAAACAAACATAAAAGGTCACGTAGTGTAGGAGTCCATGTATATGAAATGTCCAGCATAGACAAATCTATAGAGATAGAAAGCAGATCGGTGTTTGCCAGGGGCTGGCAGGAGGGAAGAATTGGAAGTGACTATTTAATGGGTATGGGTTGCCCGGCTGGTGTGGCTCAGTGGTTGAGCGTTGACCTAGGATCCAGGAGATTGAGGTTCGATTCCCGTCGGGGCACATGCCCAGGTTGCAGGCTCAATGCCCAGCAGGGAGCGTGCAGGAGGCAGCCGGTCAGTGTCTCTCATCATTGATGTTTCTCTCTCTCCCTCTCCCTTCCTCTCTCTGAAATCAATAAAGATATATTAAATAAAAATAATAATAATATAATGTAAGTCTTTTTCCTTCTCTCTCTCCCAGTCACCTGGTTTCCTTTACTTGGGGAAAAACATTAGCGGGCGGAGAGGGGAGAGAGAGGAGCTATGCATAAGAGTGTATGTTTGTGTGTATGTGTGTGTGTGTGTGTGTGTGTGTGTGTATATATATATATATATAGTGTGTGTGTGTATACATAAATATGTGTGTACCTAATCTATATTATATATATTGTCAAAAATCCAGAAATAGTAACAATTAAAACCAGATCAGTAAAATAGTGTTTAGTAAGAGTTTATTGTGCACAAAAGAGCAGCTCATAAACTGGGAGCCTTCAAGTCCAAAGCTGAGATGAAGCTCAGGTGCCTGCCCTTACAGGATGGCCTATCAAGTGAAAATAGGGACGTTTGACCTTTACGATGATTGGTTATCACAATGGAGGCTCTAGACAGCAGAGTGGGTATTGGTTAAAAGTGATTATCTTATACCATTTTAGGAAGATGACTTGTTTCTTTTATGCTTATCAGAGGCATTTACAAAAAATAACCAAAGTTAAGTTTTGTGTTCTTGAAATAAGCTTTGAAATTAGTTTTATTTACATGGCTTAAATGGTTTTGTCTGCTTGAGGGATTTTCAATCCTTGAGGGATTTTTCAATCCATTTTATTTTAACAGTATCACCTTAAAATCGAATTGTAGCATACTATAAACAAGCTTTGAATCTCACTTTTCTCACTTAATATACCTTAAAGATAATTTCCTATTAATACATAAAGTGTCCTCTCCTGAAGGGAAAGGAGGAGATGAGAGAATGCAAGGGAGAGGGCAAGTACACAAGAAGGCAGAATTTATAAAATGTGGCGACTGATTGCATAGGAGGGGTGAGGGAGAAGTTTGTACTGCTATTTATTTACAATCCCTAGCAGAGGGCAGGTACTTAAATATTTTCTGAATGCAGCCACAAGAATAGCTTAAAATTTTCTATTTTAAATTATGGGTTCTAGAAAATGAGCCATTCCCACACCCACACTTGTTTTGATTGCTGTGACCTCTCCTCTTCTGCTTTCCTGAGGGCTTTGGTCTGACAGTTTACTGACAACCAGTCTGTGACTGTTTCAGTCAAGACTTGTATTGAGCAACACATTCTGCGACTTCAGGGGTCTTGTTTTTGTTGGTTATGGGCAGTGCTGTGGTAAATAAATAATTGCAAATCTGATTGTGGTGTGCCGGGGTTCTTAAGAAGAGTGAGTGTTTTATGAATCAGAACAAACATAATATTTATGTTTACAGTTAATATAAAAAGTTAATGCTATTTAACAAAATGGAAATTTATAGCAGGTAGCCTTTTAATCAGTGTTCAGAAATAGATTTGCTGCTTTCTCCATCTCTTCATACCAAGGAGTAGTTCTGTATCTTGTCTCCCTTTAGAAACTTAAATTTGTTTCTTCTCTGACATCCCTTAAAATCTCTTTTCCTCTCTAATTAAACTAAGATTTAAAGGTGCAGTAAGATTATAATTAAGCTAGTTTTTGACCCCCATACAGTAAACACTGAGAATCTCAGTATATTTTTATGATGTGATTTCTCAACATTACTGATTGATATAATAAAGCTACTGTGCTGCCAATTTAAAAATTGTAGAGAGCCTTATTTCATGTTGGCATGTGATTCTTTACATTCAGTATTGGAATTAGTGGTTAATGTAAACTTCTTGCCTATGTATACCTAAATGTCGCTGTTTCTCTCCATATATATATATATTTATTCTATCATCTATCAGCTTTTGGCAGCAAAATAAAGTGTAAAATTTCTACTTGTGTGGTTTTCATTAACTTCATCTAGGTCTTTTGAGATTATTTGATTATTGCATTTAGAAATAGTAGCCCAGATTCAATCTTATGAAAAATCGCCCTTCAGTAACCTAGGAATTCTTTGGCAGCTATGTAAATAGAAACATAAGTGTGAGAGTTCTTACAGGCAAACCTTATGGTTAGGCACATTGACTGTTACAAGAAAATTGTAGTAGAACTTGAAAAGAGAATAAAGAAATGGTATTGCCTTGCCTCCTGCCGTGTTGGTTAGCAAACTAAGCATTTGTTGTGTCCAGAAGCCTTTATCAATTGCTCAAACAGTTCTTTAGGATGTATTACCAAAAACCCTGGTAAACTGGCTCAGGCTGCTCCCCTCTTCCTCCCCTTCCCTCTTTTTCTCTCTTCTTGCCTTTCATAGACATTGTCAAGTTCTCATAATTCATGGTTCTATCAGCAGTGTATGAGAAGCTGTTTTCCCATAGTCCCAACCAACAAAGTACACTATTTCAATTGCTTTCTGCGAACTTTCCTTAGCTTGATTGTATCTTTTCTAAAGTTTGGTGACCACACCTTTATCATTATTCTGGTCATAGAAATGCCATTCTCAGCATGGTTTTACTTCTACAATAGATATTGTTTTGCGTGTTTCATTGACACCATGTGAATTCTTCTGTGACTTATTTTCCCTCAACAGCACATGTTTGAGATTTATCCATGTTGCTATATGTCATTTATTTTATTGCCTTGTAGTTTTATCTGAATATATCATAATTCATTTATTTATGCTCCTGTGGATGGGCATTTGAGTTGTTGCCAACTTTCTACCACTACACACAATGCTGCAATGAATGTCCCCTGATAATGTGTCTCTGCCTGTCTTTCCAAATGAATAAGGGTGTATGTAGTTCTAAGCGCTACTACATCTATTTTAGGAGGAAGAAATTGCTGCGTCATAGGGAGAGCAGTCTTAGGAAGGTAGTGTAGAGAAGGGGAACAGTTCAGTGTTCCCCAAACAAAAGGGTCCTTGGTTTTTCTGGATGTGAATTATGTGGATTCAAAGACCATAAAATGAGTTTGAAAAGGTAGATGGAGCAAAGGGCCCAGTATGTTGGGCTAAGGCCATGGGGAAGCTTTTAGTGATTTTAAGTGGGGCATTATTTGATCAGATTTGCATTTTAAAGACATTGTTCCAGTGGGTTATGTGGAGGGTGAACTAGGGTTGGAATGAGGAGTGTTTCAGTTAGTACCTTTTGCATTGTAAATAATAGAAAGTCAAACTTAAATTGGATTAAATAACAAGGGAATTTATTGATACACGTAAGTGGGATGTCTAGAGAATCAAGGTAGGTTAGACCTTGCAGCTGAACGATGCCACCAAAGATACAATTTTTTCCAATTCTGCCTTCCATGGTGTTTCAACCACTTCCTGGTTGCAAGATGGCTGCCAACAGCTCCTGGTACCATATACTTTATTGTCCATGTATAGTGAGGAAATAGAAAAATGCAGAGAATCTCTTAATCAAACCAAAGTTCGGATCATACCTGCCTAGTGCACCACTCATGGGGCCAAGGGGGATAGAACTCTTCTGATTGGCTAATTCCATCTAGGACCCTCCCCTGAAGCTAGGAGATAATGTTACCCCAACCTGCATAGCAGGGCTGCTACATCATTCCCCAGAGGACAACCTCCCTAGATCCTGGTAGGGCAATGGTGAAATGCAGGCTTGTTAGAAACCCAACAGATATGCTCTATAGTAGAGAAGTGAGCAAGCCTGGAATGAGAGACATGTAAAGAAGTGGTGGAACAGCGAAAAGATAGGGCCTTTGGTCATGGAAGTAGGGAGAAAGAGGAGGAATTGGACTTGGGAAATATGTAGGAAGCAGGACTCGGTGATTTATGATTATGCAGAGATAAGAATAGTGTATTAGTTAAACTAGGGTAAACTATCATAACAAAAAGGCCCCAGAATGTAATAGCTTCAACAGTGAAAATTTATTTCTCTTTCAGGTTCGGAGTGTGTTCTGAGTTGCTAATGGTGGTGGTAGGTGGATATGATTCATCTCTCAGGGATCCCAGTTCATCATACCTGGGCTATCTTCAATATGTATCTTCCAGGATCGCTTTGATTATTGCCATTCTAATCCTCAGGAAGGGGGAAAGTGCGTGAAGGTCTGAGCACAAGAGAGTTCATGGGCTAGACCTGAAGGTCGCCCCCATCACTTCTGTTTTCATTTCATTGGAGAGAAACTTGTCATAAGACCACCCCTAGAGTGCGAGGGATATGTGGTGTAGGAGAGCATAGGTTTTGTTGGACGGCTGGCAGTCTCTGCTACAGGTCTCGAGCAGGTGATGGTTGATGGTACTAGAAAATGCGTAGACTACAAGAGGAGGAGTTGAAGCGGTAGAGCAGGGGAGGAGAAGCGTCCATAGTGGAATATCTTGAGTTTGATATACGGGTGGCCATAGAGGTAGAAATATGTATTTGGCAGATGGCTATACAAGCCTGGTCTTCGCGAAGGGAGGTTGGAATTAGAGATACAGGTTGAAGAGTCATCCATTATTAAGTGGCTGATTCTCACGGTAATTTTTGCTTACCTGGTACTCACCTTGAAGCCCATATGCCTCTTTCTGGTGCTTACTCCTTCAATCATGTGACATTTTAAGGCAGTTTATTCCTAACCAGTTTGACAGCTCAGTACTTGGAAACGCTAAATTTATTTTTCAGATCTGGAGATGTCTCCCTCACACAGATTGTTTATAAAAATGTCAAAATAATATCAGTGCTAGCATGATGGCTAGGGATCCCATTGTTAGCATGACTCCAACTAGAGAAGTGCTTTATAATCACTGCCTTTGATTGCTTGTCTTTAATTCAGCTCTCTATGCTTGACAAAACAATTAAGATTTTAAACAAATTATCTACGGGTTGCCCCTTATTCAAATGCTTATTTTTGTAGTAGTGTATGATTTTTTCCTTAGAGAAACTGTGTTCTCATTCTTCTAGTAAATTGTGAGCCATAGTATTCCCTTGATCCTAGATGTGTAATTGAGTCTAAGGATTTTACATGGAGGGAGCAAAATTCACAGTTGTCAAGGTTATCTCTATTGTACCTCTCATGTAAGGGACTACATTACTAGTAAACTTCAGAAAGAGGAAAGACTGTTGCAATTTTTTGGTGTTGGCAAATATTTGCTTTGGAATTAAAGAACTGTAGTGCGTTTTCCAGATATTTCTATCTATTTTGTTGCATGAATTTTCAGTGTTAAAGGGGTCTTAGAGGTTATGAACTTATTCACGTGGTGATCCCTATTATAAGCCTTCAAATAATCCTATAGATTTTGCTTGGATACTTACAGTATTGGGCAGTTCAGTACTCTAGGAAGATTGTTTCCTTGATGGAAAAGGTTATATACTTTTGGGGGGTTGAGCTTAAATCTGCTTGCTTCTAATTCTACTCATTAGCTCTAGAGTAGCAGGTGTCAACCCTTTGTATTATGGTATTTGAGCCTTAGGGAAGTAACTTTCTGACACATGTATGGAAATATAGATAATATAGGTAACTGGCTACATATATAACTACACTTTTGGACTGTTTAAGAAAACAATGAAATGTAAATGAGGGAAAGTAAGTATCTTAGTAACATTGATCCCTTTCTAGTTTATATGAAAGTAAATCACTGGCAAAGTCCACACTCCAATCATTAGGAATAATGATTATTTGCCACCCATTTCCACAGTAAAACACAAGAGTCCACCAAATATTTGAAGATAGTTCTAATATCCATCCTTAATCCTCTCACTGTGGCCCATTCATACTCTTTTATCTCATCCACTTCTCATCAACTATGATTTTTAGACCCTCACTGTCATGGTCACTCTCCTCTGTATAAATGCTTGCTAGTGTCTTTCTTAAACTCGTTCAGAATTGGACATGAGATTCCAAATATGGTCTGTATAATGCATGGCTCGTTGCTTGGTGGAAATATGTTCTGAAACACTAGAAGGTTGGGGAAGAAGATGTGGAAATAAAATTTTCTTTCTGCTTTTAAGTGTTAGGTGCAAAGAATTCAAGCTCTGTGTGTGTGTGTATGAGCTCTGACACAAGGAGTGTTTGCTGTTAGCAAGGGTATATAAATCTTTACAATATGGGTATTTACCAATTATTGCCAAAGGCTTTAAATGTGATCAAATTCATAATAGACAATAAGAGAATTTGTGATTATTATTCTGTTTACATTCTACTTTGAAAAAAATAATTTGTCAGTTTCTATTAGATCCTATATATTGGTTATAGGTATCAGTAACTCAATATATTCAAATGTGAATAGTTGAATATATTATATGAGATGGTTTGCCAGCTGTGTGACGTCTTCTCATCTTCCCATATCTCTGAGGAATGAAGGCCACTTTACCCTGCTCTTTCACCTGCAAGTGATTTCTTCACTTGCATTCTCTTAGTTCTTTCTTGACACTTGTCCCGCCCTACACAATATTATGGATATTTGTGGATGTGTTTAATCTCCTGTAAGCTAACACAGACTTTTAAAAGGATCTAATATGTTTTGTTCATCTTTGAATGCCTCAGACAGCTTAACCCAGTGCCTTGAGTCTAATTCGTGCTCAGTGTTCATCGAATGAATGCATAAATGCAAGAAGGCTAAATATTTAAGATAAATTTAATGTATTTATGGCCAGTAGTAGATTTAATTAAAAGTAAAACATGTAATATAGAACAGAAGAAGAATATATCTGAATATAAAGTGCAAAAATACTCAATTACACAAGAAGAATATTACCAACCTCATCCAGTATAGCATATACAGAATCCAGCTATTTCAGATTTGCTCATACCTATTTGGACATTTTAAATAGTGCATTAAACACTGACTTCTGCAAACCCATTTGTTCCTGGGGAATGAGGTATCACTCTGGTGAGGGTCACTCTTATTTCATATATTAGTAGCATCTTCTTATCTTGAAGAAGTTAGTACAATTATTAGGCAAAACCAAACATCCTTCTCGATCCTACTGATGATAATCTTAAAAATAGCTATCATTTCTTGAGGTTAACTGTGTTCTGAGCCACTGTGAAATAACAGAAAAAGTATATATATTGGTCTCTGCCCTAAGTTCCTGGCGCAGAGCTCCTACAACCCTTCTAATTGCCTAAGTGATAAGAGCACTGGGAGCATTTTTTGTTCTAACGTTTGATCTTTGACCCTGGTTCCCAAATCCCTTGAAATTTCTTGGGTGATAGAACTGTCTTTTGTTCTAGTGAGGCAACCCTTGGTAGGCCCCTGGATAGCTTCAGAATGGGTGCTGGCGGGTAGGTGAATACATCTATGTGCCGGGAGGGTGCACTCCAACTCCATGGAGCCAGAAGCTCCTATGTTTGGGATACTTCCAGATCTACCCTATGTATCTATCTCTTCATCTGGCTGTTCATCTGTATCTTTTATCTTTTATTGTATAATAAATAAGTAAATGTAAGTATTTCAATGACTTCTGTGAGCTGCCCTAGCAAATTATTGAACTCAAGGAGAGGATCATGGGAACCCTGATTTATAATAGGTTGGTCAAAGCACAGGTGACAATCTGGGACTTGTGATTGGCATTTAAAATGGAAGCAGTCTTATGGGATATGATGCTAACTCCAGGTAAATGGTGTCAGAACTGGATCGAACTGTGGGCCACCCAGCTGGTGTTGCAGAATTACTTGATGTGTGGAAAACCTGCACACCTGGTGTGAGAAGTGTTGGGAATATGAGAGTAAAGGAGAAACACAGGGAGTTTTTTCTATAGCTATCTTGAATTATCTCATTTAATCTCTGCAAATCTTTGTAACAGTCCAGCAAGGTAGATTCCATAATTATCTATATTTTGTGAATAAGAAGATAAAGTCAGAGAGGTTAAGTAAATTGTCTATAGGAAGCAGTACAGCAAGAACTTGTTCCAGAACCCAGACTCTTGAACTTGATGTCCTTCTCTGTGTTCTCATTATCAAACTGATCTAAAAACTCATATAGCTCTTAATATGCACAAGGTGATTTTTAGGCATTGTCATAAAAATAAAGATACATAAAGCAAGAGATACCAAACAAGATTTCTGTTCTTTATAGAACTTAAAATTTTTCTGGAAGGGTCACAGGTTTGTCTAATGGCATACGAGTATTATCCACACCAAGTGCCAACTGAGTAACACTGGCATAATGTTTTATAGAAATGAACTTGTAGGAAGGCTTTGGGCCAGCCAGGAAGACTTTAACAGAAGAGGCCAGACTTAGGTCACTCTTTAAGGAAAAGTAGAATTTATAGCAGGAGAGAGACAGAGGAGGATATTTCAGACAGGAGCAAAAGGCAAAGGAGGAGCAGGGCATGAGCCAAACAGGCCGGGGGAAGGTCAAGGCATGGGCAGGGGACCTAACTGCACATTGTTGAAATTACTTTTTCAGATTTTCACCTTGCAAAATAATAATTTAATCAAAAATGTCAATTACATTCATTGAAAGAATCCTCCCATGAACAATTTTTTACAGCTGGAGCTATCAGAAGCGAGTGTTTTTATAGAACCATTTTAATAGGGGAAAGAACTTTCATTTATGTTTTCAAAATTTTTAAATGCAAAAAATTGGCAAGGGGGAAAATTTGTTATTCTCACATATACTATTAATTATTTTTCATAGTAGCTGTGTACATTTTTTAATCAGTTTTGAGTATAAAGGATGAGAAAGAATTGGAAAGCCCCTTTCTACCAAAAGGCATATGAAAACAATACATCTTTTTCACCAGGAATAGATGTAATCCTATTTTATGAACATAGCTCAAATACTGCTGGAAGTGTATACAAGGTTGGAAAATTGAAAGGACGCACAAGACTCTACTCACATAAGGCTTAGAAATGTAAAGGATGCAGAAGAAGGCAGTGCAGATAATAGGGCAGGGCTGAGCTCTTCCAGTGCAGCTCCCAAGGGCTCTTTCTCAGTTGCACAGGCTGAGCTTCATCTTTCGATTATAAAGCACTAAGGTATGTGCGAGGTACCTTGGCCCCAGGGGAACTGAGGTACACATTTACTTGAGAGTCTTTTATACCCTGCTGGTCATATAGCTAAAGCTAGGCTGTGTAACTGGGTAAAAAGTATGAAGAACTGGTATGGGGATGATAATTCGGAAGAGTGATTACTTTTGGGGACATGGGAATGTAATAGATGGGCAGTGCAGCCCATCTGAATAAAGCTTCATTCCACTGCTCTGGTGTCCAGTGCTTGGTTGTTATATACTTCTGCAACATTTCATAATAAAATGGGTTGGGTGCAAAACTTTTCCTCACATCATATAAAAATAAGCTTACAGTCTGGCCAGCGTGGTTCAGCGGTTGAGCATTAACTTATGATCCGGGAGATAGAGGTTCAATTCCCCATCAGGGCACTTGCCGAAGTTGCGGACTCGATCCCCAGTAGGGGGCGTGCAGGAGGCAGCTGATCCATGACTCTCTAATCATTGATGTTTTTCTCTCTCTCCCTTCTTCTCTCTGAAATCAATAAAAACATATTTGGGAAAAAAAATAAGCTTACAGGTTAAGAAACACCTTCACATTGTCAGTTGCAGGACCCTAACTAACCTCTTTATGGGCGCAAAACTCACGTCACTCAGCATATCTATCACAATATGTCAACAAATAGACCCTTCTGAAGGGTTTTAGGTCAAGAATGTTGATTAATCAGACAGTTATGAAAAAGTGAAAACGAGAACTTCTGCGATCTTATTTACATTTGTCTAATAATCACTATCTTTTGGTTGCTCTATGGTTTGGACAAGCATAGAGGCTTTCCCAGAGGCCTAAAGATGAGAAAGACAAGCAGTACTCAATCTTTTCTCCCCTCACAAAAGTATGCTAGAGAGCAGATTTTTCTTCTAACTCAGTGATTCTCAACTGAGAGCAATTTTGTTCCCTAGGAGACATTTGGCAATATCTGGAGATATTTTTGGTTGTCATAAGTGGGCAGTTGCTACTAATAGCTAGTGAATAGAGGCCAGGGATGCTGATAAACCTATAGTGCACAAGACAGAACTCACAACAAAGAATTATCCAGCTCAAATTGTCAATAGTGTCAAGGTTGAGGAACTTTGATCTAAGCCAGTTGTTTTTTTTTAGTTATTTTAACATTTTCCTGATTAGTAAAGTAATGCCTATTCATGGTAGAAAATAATCTGGAAAATACAAATATCACAAAAAAGAAGTAAGTTACACATAATCACATCCCTTAGAAATAACCAGTATTTAACATTTTATTGCAGTGACTTGACTTTCAACCTGGCTGTGTCTATGGAGCTTTGAAAATAGCACATTTTCTGACATGTAAGCTACTAACATTTCCCTAATGTGACATTTTTCTTTTAATGTTTTTAGTATATGGAAGTTTTAAAATGTAACACTTAAAAAAAAATTTTTGTACCTTTGGCGCTCTTTTTTGTTGTATGTTCATTGTGGGTGGATATAAACTGTTAAATGTGATCAAAGGTGGGAGGGCCTAGAAGGCCCATAGGATGGCATGTGGATGGAAAGACCTGTGTCATGTTTGGGAAAGGGAAAGAATAAGGGAAATGGGCAGAGGGAAGGTGAAGGAGGAGATTGTGAAGGATGGAAAACCAAATTACAGTAGTCTCCACTCCTCTGCGGTTTTGGTTACCGTGTTCAACTGCAGTCCAAAAACATTAAGTGAAAAATTCCAGAAATAAGAAAATTGGTAAGTTTTAAATTGCACGCCATTCTGAGAAGTATAATGAAATCTTGGAGTCTTGCTCTGTCCAGTCCTGGATGTGAATCATCCTTTTGTCCCATATCTCCATGCTGTACATAGTGCCTGCCCATTAGTGGAATTATACAGTATGTAGCCTTTTCAGACTGGCTTCTTTTGCTTAGTGGCATGCGTTAAAGTTCCTTCATGTCTTTTTGTGGCTTGATAAAAGTCAGTTTATCCATTCACCTACTGAAGGCCGTCTTGGCTGCTTCCAAATTTTGGCAATTATGAACAAAGCTGTGCAGATTTTTGTGTGGAAATAACTTTTCAGCTCATTTGGGTAAAAATCAATGAGTACATTTGTTAAGTCATATGGTAAGACTATGTTTAATTTTGTAAGAAACTGCCAAACTGTTTTCGAAAGTACCTGTATCATTTTGCATTTCCACCAGCAGTGAATGAAACTTCCTGTTGCTCTATATTCTTGTATTTGGTGCTGTCAGTATTTTGGTGTTTTGCCATTCTAATAAGTGTGTAGTGGTATCGTTGTTGTTTTAATTTGCAATTCCGCAATGACATATGATGTGAGCATCCTTTCATATACTTATTTTCCATTTGTATATCTTCTTTGGTAAGGTTTCTGTTCAGATCTTTTGCTTACTTTTTTTTTTTTTTTTAAATATATCTTTATTGATTTCAGAGAGAGGAAAGGAGAGGGGGAGAGAGGTAGAAACATCAATGATGAGAGAATCATTGATCAAGCCTGCAACCTGGGCATGTGCCCCGACCGGGAATCGAACCCCGATCGCCTGGATCCCAGGTCGATGCTCAACCGCTGAGCCACCCCAGGCTGGGCGTTACTTTTTAATTGGATTGTTTTTCTTTCTATTGAGTATTCAGAGTTCTTTGTATATTTTGGATACATGTTCTTATGAGATATATAATTTGCAATTCTTTCTCCCAGTCTGTAGCTTGTCTTTTCATTCTCTTAGCAGTTGTTTTTGCAGAGCAGAAAGCTTTAATTTTAATGAATTCCAAGTTAACAATTTTTCTTCTTCATATTGTGCTTTCAGTGCTGTATGTAAAAACTCATTGTCAAACCCAAGATCACCTGAATTTTATCATATGTTATCTTACAGAAGTTTTATAGTTTTGCATTTTACACATAGGTCTATGACTATTTCGAGTTAAATTTTCTGAAAGGTGTAAGGTTTGTGACTAGATTCTTTTTTTTTTTTTGCATGTAGATATTCAGTTGTTCTAACACCTTTTGTTGAAAAGACTGTCCTTTATTGGAGTGCATTTGCTCCTTTGTTAAAGACTAGTTGACTATACTTGTATGGGTCTATTTCTGGACTCTCTATTCTGATCCATTGAATCTATTTGTCTGTTCTTTGCCAATACCATACTGTATTGATTACTGTAGCTTTACAGTAAGTCTTGAAATCAGATAGTGTCAGTCCTCCAACTTTATTCTTTTTCTTTAATATTGTGTTGGCTATTTTAGGTCTCTTACTTTTTCATATAGACTTTGAATCATTTGCCTGAATTTTGATAGAGCTTGACTGCATTGAATCTATAAACCAAGTTGAGAACTGACATGTAACAGTATTGAGTCTTTCTATCCATAAACCTGGAATATCTATTTATTTAGATCTTCTTTGACTTCTTTCATCAGAGTTTTGTAGTTTTTCTCATATATGTATTGTATATATTTTGTCAGATTTATACCAAAGTATTTTATTTTTTGGTATCAATATTAATGATGTTGTATTTTTAATTTCAAATTCCAATCATTCATTGCTGATGTACAGGAAAGCAGTTGACTTTTGATTTCAAATTCCAATTGTTCATTGATGATATACAGGAAAACAATGGACTTTTGAATATTAACCTTGTATCCTGTACCTTTCTATAATTGCTTATTAGTTCCAGGGATTTTCAACATAGACAATCATGTCAGCTAAGTACAAAGACAGTTTGCTATCTTCCTTTCTAGTATGTGTACCTTTTCTTTTCTTATTGCATTAGCTAGGACTTCCTATATGATATGGAATAAGAGTGGTGAAGGTGATGCCTGTTTTTTGATACTGGAGCTTGATTCTGTAAACATTTCTTTTGCCAGGCAGCACAGTGTTAAGCCTTGGCATTATAAGGTGCTGTAGGGTTAGTGCAAGGCATATCAGAGGAAGGGCTTCTCTTGCTGGTTTTGGGGTACTTTACCTTTTGCTCTCATAGCGTGACTGCTAGTGGTATATGAGAGACGTAACGGTATGCACCGTCCTTGGAGTTTCTTTGGTACCAAGGTGGATGGCTTCTACTCATCATCATGGGCCACTGGCTGTGAACCATCTCTGCCTATCACATCCCAGTCATCTTCTCTACCACCCAGTAGGCTACAGTCAAAGCTTCTCTAATGGGATCAAAATCTCGGGCTTGGATGTGGGTAGGGACTCTTCCAAGTTTGTTCCTTCTTGGGATAATCTACTTAAGTCTTAAAGGGAGTTACTGCTCTCTATATTTGTATTCTTTAGAGTTTTGGGTCTTTTGACTCATTGATAGTTTTTCTAGTTAACAATTCTTTATATTGAATTTTCTTCGTTCAAATTACTGGATTGGTTTCTGTCTCTTGACTGGAATGACAGCTTCTTTTACATTTTTGGTTAACTTCAGCTCTCAAGTAGGTGGGTGAGATGTGAGCAGAACTAATTGGCATGTGGAATAAATGGGACCCAGCATTCTTGAGAGCTCTTGCCCCAGAGATGTGGCTGGGAGAGGAGGTTGGTTGTACTATTTGAGATGTTTTAAGTTTGAAAAAATAAGGAGAAAGAGCCCTCTTGAATACTTTCCAAAAGAAAATGGAACAGATTAGTGAGTCTGGATGAGGTCAGGACCTTTGGTTAAATTCTAAGAAGCACCAAGAGCAGCTCTGGTATTCCATTTGCTCTGGCCTATACACAACTGGCTGCCTTGTTGATGGCCACAAAAAGAGAAGCTCCATAGCCCTTGAAGGATCTTATCTTTCTGATGAGCAGACAAGCGACAGATATTTGTATGACATTGTTCAACATTATTATAAGATGTGTTTTAGTAAATGGCTTGTAGAAACTGTATGTGTTGGTTGTTAATATAAATAATTTGCATTATGAGTCTCTTCTTTGGTGTGTACACTCTCATCCCTGGGGGTGTGGATGAGCAAAGTGTTATGCTACAGTGCTCGTCGCTGCTGGCAGTGACACAGGTGCAGAACTGCGGGCATGATGAATCAAACACCAATTGCATCACTGCCGCCTGCGCTTGGCTCCAGTTGCCGTCAGTGGAGGAAATAGAATTCATTAGTTTTCTTTCAGGGCACATGCAAACACGTGGGTTTCAAAGAATGTGTAATGGCAGCAAGGAGAAATGAGCAGAGCCCAACCTTTTTCCTTTTCCTGAGCGACTCTGGCAACTGAGGAACCGGTTAGCGTTTGGATACACTGTCTTTGTCAGTAGATGTTTGAGAAGACAGTATCCCTGTGGCAAAATGCTCTGCCCATAACTGATCACATTGTTTTACTCTTTCCCAGAGCTATCAAGAAAATTGATTTGTTAGAGATCCCAAAGGTCTATAAATGCTCAAAGAAAATATAACCAAATACTCAAACAACTACTTTAAAGGATTCAGATAAAAATAAAATGCATGAAAATCACTTTCCTGACTTCTGTGATGAATTATCTAGTGTGATGAGTTCAGAGCCTTTATTTTCATATCTTTTTTTCCTTTTGGCACTGGCTGTGCTAATGCCGCTTGACCGTAAGTATGGGGCTCTGGCTTGATGAAAGAGCATTGCATTCAGAAAAAAATAAAAGCTCTCTTAAAAAATTCATCCTTGCCCGGCTGGGCGGGGCTCAGCGGTTGAGCATCAACCTAGGATCCAGGAGATCGGGGTTCGATTCCCGGTCAGGGCACAGGCCCGGGTTGCGGGCTCCATCCCCAGCAGGGGGCGTGCAGGAGGCAGCTGATCAATGACTCTCATCACTGATGTTTCTCTCTCTCTCTCCCTCTCCCCCTCTCCCTTCCTCTCTCTGAAATCAATTAAAAAATATATATATATATAAATTCATTCTCCCAGGGTTCCTGTGATGCATGGAGACTAGGAGCAAACCTAACCCAAGTTCTAGTTTCATGTTTCCCAAATTTGACTGATCTTGGAGGTTTTGATGGGAATTCTGTGATGAGACCCCGGAATCTGTGTTTGTAACAAGTGCTCAAGTTGCAAACTTGATTCTGCCAGTATATATTCAAAAGTGTTTATCCTTTAATACATTTAGATTTCACGCTTGTCCAGCCAGATTTAGGTTGACATGATTCACCTACATTAATATTTTTTAAGGTCTCAGCATTTGGGAGAAAACATTAAAAACAACAACAACAATGACAACAACAAAAACTAACTCCCTGAATTGACTTGAACAGCTGAAAGGCAAACACCTGGCCTTTTCTTCCCAATTATGCTGCTTGGGCTGGTAGACTGGGGTGAAGTGAATTCACACCAAAAATCATTCTTCTTCCCAAACTATAATTTTTTTGCTTTAAAACATAATGTTTATTGTCTTTTTCTAATTACAAAAGTAATTCATGCTCAATGCAAAACTCCCATATTAAAAAACAAAACAAAAATATATAATTTCACCACCCAGAAAAACTGTGCTCTGTGTTTTCTAAAGACTCAGTGATATGTGCTTCTCAAGGCTTAAAATTACATTGCATCATGACCACTTTGTGAGAAAAAGTAATGGTAAGTTAAAACAGGAATGTTAAAGGTAATCTATAGAAACTAGAATTTTACTCCTGCTATATATTCATATCTTAAGAAATGCTAATATATCAACTGCCCTAAGACTTCTAAGAGAATCTGTATTTTTAGAATTTATAAATATCATCTATTCTAAATTGTCATACCTTACATATATATTTTTCTCTGAATATTTTTTTTAACTTTAAGATATCTTACATTCCTTCAATGTATAATTGTTGAACATTTATTATGGGATGCTGTGTTTAACAAGACCTATAAGGTCCTTTCCTCCAGTGAGTTTATTTTCTTGGGTAGAGGCAAGAAATAATAAACAAGTAAGCAATTAATAAGACATTTTCAGATTCTTTGGATTGGGTGATCAAGGAAAGTCACTTTGAAGAGGTGACATCAAAGTTGACACCTAACAGACAAAAAGGAGTCCAGTTTTGGGAAAATGAGAAGGCCTGTTCCTCTGCAACCTCAACAGAATGTGTTATAAAGTGGTTTTGGTTTAATTTGATTTGGTTAATCTACTAGGTGAGACATGGTATAGATTTAATTTGCTTTTCTCTCAGTTTGAGTGAAGTTAAACATCTTGTAATATATTTAAGGACAATTTTTGTATCTTTTTTAGGGAACCATCTCATCTTTTGCTCATTTTTCCCATAAAGTTTTTGGTCTCTTTTTCCCTTTAATTTTTTTTAACTTTAAATATCAAAGTTTTATTTCTCATTCATGCTACTTGTCTATCAAGGGGTGGAGTTTTACTCCACATTGTCCTCAGTCTAGGATTCAGGCTGACTGGCAATCATCCCTGGAACATTCCTTGCCTTAAAAATTTTTTTTTAAAGAACACTTACAGAAGACCTATCCTGTTAACAAATTTTGAAGTATACAATATAGTATTGTTAACTATGGGCACAATGTTGTGCAACACCAGAGTTCACTTTGGGGGTCCAAAACAAGTAGTGTTGTGGTTTTTATTTTGAATTCCACTGGTTCATTGTTGGTATATGGGAAAGCAATTGCCTTTTGTATATTAGCCTTGTGCCCTACAACTTTGCTATAATTGCTTATTAGTTCAAGGAGGTTATTTTGTTTATTCTTTCAAATTTTCTGCATAGACACTCATGTCATCTGGAAGAAATGACAATTGTATGTCCTCTTCCCAGTATGTATATATTTTATTTCCTTTTCTTGCCTTATTGCATTAGTAAGGACTTCCAGTATAAGATTGAAAAGGAATGGTGAGAGGGGACATCCTTGCTGTGTATCTGATCCTAGTGAGAAGGCTTTGAGCTTCTCATCATCAAGTATAAAGTTAGCTTTAGGTTTTTTGTAGATAGTCTTTATCAAGTTGAGAAAGTTTCCTTCTCTTTATGGTTTACTGAGATTTTTTTAAAAATCATGAATTGGTGTTAGATTTTGTCAAATTATTTTTCTACATCTATTGATATGATAATGTGATTTTTCCTTTTTAGTATGTTGATGTGATAGATTATACTATTGATATTCAAACAATAATTTTTTCAAATCAAACAAATATGTATCTTAGTGTGTCCAAGTTTGGCTTCACAAAAGAAAAATATACTTTTCCCTTTCTGTTATTTCTAAGGAGAAACCCAAAATAATGAAATATAGCCTGAAAGTACTCAGAAACTTAAGCTACTTTTCCCTGGGCATTTTCCACTTACACCCTGTTAAAAAGCTGATAGGTATTGCACAGTTAGGATAATTGTAGCACTTTATCAAATTGGCAGATACTCAGTAATCATTTTTGTCTCCATTAGGCAACAATAGATAGAAAATAAAAGGACACCTGTTGGTGTCCTTACAGCTGTGTCTGTATTGGAAGGCACCAGTACTCATCATTCCAGGCAGTGGATGAACCAGAGGAGCGCTGACATTTTTCATGGTGATAGGTGCATAGAAATACTTGGATCATCCTGAAAACTCCTACTGCCCAGCCTAGTGATTCTGTTTAGGCAATTCCTTCTCCTGCTGTATTCGTAAGCTCCAGATTATTTATAAAGCTGCAATACAAGAATTATAATTCAAGAATCACAAGACCCTCCAGTATTATTTCTGCAATTGTGAGACAAGACACAGGAAGAAGTGTTGTTTTTTGTTGTTGTTAATCCTCACTTGATATTTTTTCGGTTGATTTTTAGAGAGAGTGGAAGAGAGGGAGGGAGGGAGAGAGAAACATCGATGTGAGAAAGACACATCAATTGGTTGCCTCCTGCATACACCCTGTCTGGGGCTGGGAATCAAACCTGCAACACCTTGGTGTGTGTGCTGACCACTGAGCCACATCATCCAGGGCAAGAAAAAGTGTTTTTAAACCTAGGAATTAATTATTTCAGCTTTAGTACATGTAAATGCACAATATGCTAAGTGGATTTTTTAGTCCAATAGTTAATTATCCAATGACCCAGTTATGAAAAATTCATTCATGAGGAAATGTTAGGAGCCCTTACCATCATGAGGGTTGGTTTGTTTTTCAATTTTATATAAGTTTGTATACCCACATCCTGGAGGTGATAAAAAATGAATACCATGTAATTTTTGTTAGATTTTATTGCATGGAAAATAATTATAGAGAAAGAAGATTAAAATTCTATGTATTAGGCATTCCAACAACTTTATTGTTCAAAAATTACACTTTTGGAAAAGGTGCTTATTACATGGATGCTATCAGTGTTCAAACATTTTTGAAAATCATTTTCTGGAATTTCCTTGAAGCTAGTTCATGTGACACGCAAGAAACTAGCAAAACAATATACTGATGTATTTTATCAAACTCAAGCACAATTTTCCAATTGTTAGAAGCAGCAGCAAAGTCACTCAAAACAATTTTGTATTTTAAGCATAGTAAATAAAAGTTGAAAGTAGTAAAATTATATTAGTTAGAAGTCTTTATTTTGAAGTAGTTCCTGAATATGTCTATATAAATTAGTGAAAAGTTTGAATATTCTAGTCCTTTTGATATCACTAGATACTATATATTATTAGTGGCATTGTAAAGATGAGAAATCTGAAGCTCAGAGAAAGTGAAGCATTTACCCAAGATAACTATTACTAGTGAAACTAGAATTGAAATTAGATTTGTTTGATTTCAAACTCAAATTTTTTCCTACCTACTCTGCCATACTACTTTTTACTGCAGCTGTTAACACCTCTTGTGCTCAAAATAGATGCTCTGTCTTCTATGTAACAGATCTTTTGTCTCCCTCATAAAAAAATTTAGATTAAATATCTTAGAAGCATATATGGAAGAGTCAGTCCTATGACACCTCCAAATGCTTCCTTAACCAACCCTGGCTGGTGGCCCCCCAAACAGTGCATGTGTAGTTTCTGGCTTCTCCTTACTGCAGGGCAAGTTCCTTGTCTTTCCAAGAGAAGCACTTTTCCCAAATTGTTCAAGTATTTGGGAATGTGCAGAAGCTTTAGTGTCCCAATGTTCATTTTGTCCCCCAAATAGATTTGAGAATTATATCTTTCTATATTAAATATGGTAGACTATTGTTGAAATCTGATTCAGAAAACTGATTTGGCAGTCACCTAGTCCAGTATCCCCTGTAATACCACTGACTTCACCTGGAATGCCGTCCCTCCCACAGCTTCTGTGTTCCTTTTTTTCCAAAGGCCTCCACCAGCGACTTTCTTCAGAGGGATGGCCTTGCGCTTCTGGAGCCACTTTGCTCAAGTGCCTGGGAGTTTGGTGTTACCATCCCGCATCCTAGCCCCTTCCCTGTATCAAGGAACCTTAGCCAGTGACTGACAGGTGTGAATATGAAAGTCCATACACCTTGACCCAAGTAGGGACAGTGTTAGGCTTCATTTGTGCCACCCAGAGGTGCCCTGATCGGGCTCAGGTTGGGACTACATCTGAGATCACACCCTCACTTGTACATGAATCCTCATCTTAAGGTTCATTGGAAACACTGACCTAAGACATTCTCATTTTACTGTGGGGAATCGGAGGCCTACTGTGGTTAACCAGTTTGTCCAAAGTCATGCACAGCCTAATTTTAGACCCCAATCCGTTGATCTCATGTCTCTGCTCTTTTACCTTCTTCTTAGTAGTTCCAGGCATACAATAGACATATAGTAGCTGTCTATCGAATTGATGAATAAATGATGAATACATTAACTGTGTGTAAGGCATTTTACTGGATACTAAAGGAGGCATGAATTTAGGACACGATTCTTATCCTACAGAAGCTTCAAAACGAGAAGGGACAAGACTGATGTTTATTAAGTGAAATAAGAAGGGCAAACAAATTGCTACTGGAATCCAGAAGAACAAGAAACAGAGGGATCATGCATGATTAGAGCAGTCAGAGAGAGAGAAAGGGGTGGTAGTGTCAGAAACTGTGGCATCTGGATTGGAGCTGAGAGGGTTAGGCTTAAACAAAACTTTATTTCAAGGTTGTTGACATTTTAAAACTTGTTATGGTTTACTCAGTTTTGTGTCCTAATGTTTTCACCATCGTTGGAAACATTTTCTTATTATCATTGATGTTTCTATCTCTCTCTCTTTCCCTTCCTCTCTCTCTGAAATCAGTAAAGATATATTTAAATAATAATAAAAAATAGCTTTGAGATACATTTCATCCACTTAAAGTATTAAGTTCAGTGCTTTTTAGTATATTCACAGAGTTGTGCAGATATCACCATGACACATTTTAGAACATTTTTAGAAAATAAAATCCTCTACCCATTAGCAATCACTCCCCATTCATTCACACCCATTCAGACGGAGGCAACCACTAATCTTCTTTCTGTCTCTATGGATTGGCCTATTTTGGGCATTTTATATAAATGGAATCATACAGTATATGATCTTTTGTGACTGATTTCATTCACGTGATAGTATTTTCAAGGGCCGTCCATGTTGTAGCATGTATCATCAGTATTTCATTCCTTTTTGTGGCTGAATAATATTCCACTGTGTGGATATATCACATCTCGTTTATCCATTGATCAGCTGTTGGACATTTGGTCGTTTCCATGTTTTGGCTATTGAATAATGCTGCTATCAGCATTCATGTATAAGTCTTTGTATGGGCACATTTTCAATTCTCTTGGGAGTGGAATTGCTGGGTCATATGGTAACTCTGTGTTTGGTCGTTTGAGGAAATGTCAGATTGTTTTCCAAAGTATCTGCACCATTTGAATTTACAGCACATGAGGGTTCTGATGTTTACGCCTTAAATAGACTTTTCAGCAACATTTAAGCTGTACCTTTTCTGTAGTATCTGGGGATCAGTGGGTATGTTTCAGCTTTTCTCACTACAGGCTTAGCACACAGGTATATTGATTTCTACTCATCCACTGGGTTTCTCCTTTCCAAAGTTTTACAGGCTTAGCACACAGGTATATTGATTTCTACTCATCTACTGGGTTTCTCCTTTCCAAAGTTTTGTGCTGTTCTCTCTCTCTCTCCCCCTCCCTCCCTCTCTCCCTCTCTCCCTCTCTCTCTCTCTCTTAGATGTACATTTTTTTTTCTTCTTTACCCATTTGTTACCATTTCAAGAGGTTTTAGTATGTATTAGAGTAAGCACATGTGTTCAACCTACCAGTTTAAACTGGAAATACCTTCAGTTTCTTCTCTTTCTTTTAAATTCATATAAATTATACTACATCTTATTGACATTTAGAATAGAATCCCATTTTATGAGATGTTCTCTATCAATCTATTTCTACTTGTTTTTCTATCTCTTTTTTTCTTATTTTTTTTTTTATTGTTGACACTATTGCAAATGTCCCCCATTACTTTCCTCTTTGGCCATCTCCACTCAGCCCCTGCCCCCCCGCCCCCGACCCTCACAACACTGTTGTCAGTGTCCATGGGCTATGCATTTATGTTCTTTAGCTAGTTCCTTCATCTTCCTTTATCCAGTCACTCCTCCCCTCTCCCCTTTGGCTCTATCTCTTTCTCTTTCTCTCTCTAATCAATATATATACCTACCTACCTCTTCATCTCATCTCTACAGTCATAGAAGTTTGCATATTGGTCACATAATATTAACAATGTTTCTGTTTGAAGTGACTTGGGGCTTAATTGTTTGCTTTCTAATACTTTTATGTATTGCTTATTTTAAAAAATAGGTATGGATAAATTTTATAAAAATAATAACATTTTTATGTAAAAAACCCCACAAAAATTGATGTCATGGCATGTATAAAATCACCAAATAGAGTGGAGAAGTTCAAGAGTGACAAGGGATCATTATTCTTACAAGTGTAGGTTCTGCTTCCTTTTTTTCAATTGGCAGCTTTAATTTTGATCTCAGAGAGCATTAAATATATATATAACACATGCCATGTTATACTTTAAAAATAATAAATAACAAGATACCCTCTAGAGACTCATGTGCCACTGTCTCTGAGGTTAATAAAAACCGTACTTACAAAAATAAAGCTATAATTTGGCCTAATTTCTCAGAATAGCATAAAATCATATAAAAACTTCTCAAGTAAAAATTACTATTCATTCTATTTATTGTACTGGAAGTATGACAAATTCCAATATGAACATGCGTGTCTTGAACATACTGTGTCAATAGACAAATGTTTCTCAGGAGGAGAATCCAACTTCACCCACCTTCTGTCTCTAGGGCAGGGTGAAATGGAGCTCAATAGAAGAAGGGAACAAATGACAACAGGGGCATTTTGTTAAGTGTGAACTTCACCTCGCAGATTGGGTTTGTGTAGGATCATACCTCACCAGTTCTGAATCTTGAGCTTAGGAAAGCAAAATAACTTTTTCCAGGAATATGCACATTTATTGGTTTTCCAGATGAGAACTACCTGTCTGTAAGATATTATTTAAGATAGCTGGCAAAAATCTCTTTCTGAATAGTGGTGGGAGACAATTCTCCATGTGTCTCTTATTTTTGCACATCTTGTGAGCAGAGACACTGATTGGCCTTTGTTCTGGACATCCTTCAAATAAGGAAGATTTGTTTACTGTCTGGTAGACTAAAAACAATTTCTCCCAGTGGGGCAAAGGACAGGCACACCGATTACCCATTATAAAAGATTCAGGTTCCCTATGCTTGAGGTTCCTCAGCTGTGGTGCACACCCGCTGCAGGTGAGCATCTATTGGAGCCCCTCTGCGTCACCCTGTGGGACATGTAGAATAAGAGGAATTGTGGGGCATGTGGAATAAGAAGAATTGAGTAATAAAGCTGTGAGTAATAAAGTTGTTTGTTTCTGATACAGAAGTCTCCTGTCCTCTGCCAGTATCTATGAAAATGTGGCAGGTCAATTTGTCATCTTGCAAGTAGGATAAAATCTTAGACCTTTACCAATTCTTGATAAATAGTCCTTCACTGACCTGGTACCACTGATGTGGTACAGGCATTTTTTATTTTAGAAACCTATTGATTTAGGTTAGGATATTGAATCTCTAGAAGTTCCTAATTGAAATACAAGATTTTCTGGGAAGTATGGCATTAGCTGTCAATCTAAATTCATTTTATCAGATGAACTAACAGGTCTTTAGAAAAATGAAAGATGGTTTTGAAGAGTTGAAAAGTGGATATATCTCAAACAGAAGTACAAAGAAATCAGCCTCAAAGGGATGCACTGTAGTGGGAAAGGCCCAGAAGATAAACTTTTGTGCTCTGAAATTTTGCCTGGAGCTTGCTCTGCCAGCATCCATCTCAGCTGGACACACAATGCACACTGATTCCCTATAATTCCCTTCCTCATTCACAGTGAATCAAGGGCATCTGCTGGCAACACTGTGGGTTCTGTTGTTTGCAAACAGCAAGTAAATATCATCCATTGTCTGGGCTTTTTGGAATGGAAGTTGTTATAGCATGGGCAGTAAGATGGCTTATATGTGGTATGAGAAGTAGAAGGAAAAAAGAGGTAATAAAACTGAGAAAAGGACAATAAGGGAATTTCTGTGATTACTAATTTGTGCTGAAGCAAAGTTGCCCCAAATCCATTCTTGGGAATTTTCTTATTTTGTTTGATAAATCCACATATGAAGTGACACATAGGTGATACACAAATATTTCTTTTAAAACACAAATCAGATACTTAAGTTTAGAAGCACAATACCAATGACCTGGAATGGAGTTTCTGGTTCATTACACATTCTAATTAACCGAGGACTCACAGTTATATATGGAGAATAGAATTTTTGCATCTCAACTTGGTATATATGGTCTGACGAATACATGTCTACTTATACAACAATAGAAAATGTGAAATTGAGATAGTTTTGGAAAAACTATAATGGTCACCATAGAGTTAAATCATTTAAATATTAATAATGTTAAAATTATTAGATGAAAAGTGTCTACTTAGGTCCTTTGCCCCTTTTTTAAACTGGATTGTTTGTCTTCCTTTTGTTAACTTGTATGAGTTCCTTATATATTTTTTATATTAACCCCTTATCAGGTGTACATTTATACCATGGAATACTATGCAGCTGTAAAAAAGAAAGATCTCTTACCCTTTGAGACAGCATGGATGGAACTGGAGAGTGTTCTGCTAAGTGAAATAAGCCAGGCAGAGAAAGACAAGTATCACACGATCTCACTTATATGTGGAATCTAATGCACAAAATAAACTGATGAACAATATATATCCAGAGACATAGAAGCATGGAACAGACTGAGGGATCTCAGAGGGAAGGCAGGGTGGGGGGTTGGGGGAGAGATTAATCAAAGAACTTATATGCATATGTGCATAACCCATGGACCCAGACAATAGTGTGGAGAAGGCCTTGGGGGGGGGGAGGTCAATGGGGGTAAAAGGGGGACATCTGTAATACTTTCAACAGTAAAGATAAATTTTAAAACATTATTAGATGATAAAATGCATTTAGTCCTAAACTAGAGAATACATATATCTGTTGATTAAATGACCTAGGGTCATATAAATACCAATTAAAATTTTTTGAACCTTAAGCTATTTTAGTTTATATTAGTTTATATCTATTTGGGATAAATGGTGTTTCAGTGGATACAGGTTTTCTTTTGTTCTTTGAATCTAACTAGCTATACTTTCTGTCTAAATGGTTCTCTGAGAAATGAAGATTTTTATTGGAAAGCTTTCTACCATGTCTAAGAGATTACTCACAGATTAATTTCTGATTTGAAGTCTGTTTCATATGGATTTCTAAAAAGTAACCTATATAATAATTATATTAACAATAATAGTAAAAATAATGTAGGACTGATTGTCAGTGAAAACAGTGATGCAACTATCCTGTCTACATATTATGTCTCTATTTTGTCCATCTGCTGTCCTGCCCTACAGTAGTTACTTTCACCAAACTTGGGCTTTTTTGGAAAAGGAGTTTTCAAGTAGCAAAGTCCCTTATTTAATTGCCCTGGTGGTACTAAAAATGGAAAACTTTAATAGAATCCTTCTAACTGAATTCAGTGGGTCCATAAATGACTCTAAGGGAACCATGATAGCCCAAGGAAAAGCTTCAGAAATGTCAGAAGTTTAAAATCAACACCTTAAAGTTCACAGATTTCTAAAATTGGTATTCTAAAATTCAGAAGACTATGGTATTTTAGAATAATGCTTATAACATTTATATCTTTACATACCATAACAATATATTTATTCATTTGTGTAGTCAACAGATATTTATTTTATTCCTACTATGTGCAACCCTTGGTCAACAGTGGGGACAAAAAGATTAATGTCATTAAAATTATTGCTCTGAGTAGGTAAAAAATTAGGCAGGAAAACAATAAACTAGATAAATTATTACTATACACTATGCTAAATGCTACAATGAAAGTATGGACAAAGTTCTGTGAAATCAGAGAGAGGGTAAATAATTCAACATGAGGGAAATACCCAGAGAGGAGGTACTGTCTGATATCTGAAAATGTTCAGGATCATCCTAGGAAGTAAAAAGCACTTCTTTTGTAGCAGCAGGAATAAAGTTGTGAGAATACCATGATTAGCTATTAAGTACATAGTAATTAATACTATGGCAAAACACTAAAAATCTGGCATGGACTATCTTCTTATAACATACCCACCAACCAGAATGATAGATACTGTTATTATCGTTTTATGGAGGAACAGTCTGAAACTTTAAGTGAAGTAACCTGCCTAAGATTACATAAGTTAGAAAGAGCAAATTTTTGACGAATGAATGAAATCACGTAACATTCATAAATCTGGAGTGGAAATGTCTCATCAAATTCTAATAGCCTCAGAGAGATTAGTGTGAGTGGTGACGTCTAAACAACTGTCACGGCATAGCAATTTCAACTTTTCTTTGGAAGGAATCAGAAGCTCTTCATCCAGCGCCTCCTTCGGGAAAGCTGGTACTTGGCATTACTATACAAAGTATTCATTTCCACCAATTACACCAACATCTCCTCACAGGGCCCTAATCTTCTGAGTGAGATGGAGACATTTCCACTCACTCATAGCAGCTCAAATTGAAATGGACTTTGTTCTTTGTGCCTGAATACCATTTTTTTTTTTTTAGTTTGGAAAATAGTGTTTGGGATGTAAATAACCCCGTTTATGCACATATGCTAGTCATGTGAACATTATCAAATGGCCGCTTCCTGTTTCCTTACTTTTAAATGTCTTTCCTGATGGTCTTATTTTTCCAACCAATATTTCACCAACTGTTTGGTTACCTCCCATGTACCTCATTCATTAAATATCTATTGGACTCTTATACTCAGTCACATCTACTACAGTATCTCTTTTAATCTTCAAAATTAACTTTCTGAGGTGTCTAGTGTTAATTTTAGATGAGGAGACCTAGGCTTGGATAATTTAGTGTATGGTTCAAGGTCACATTTGTCCAAGGTCGTAGAGTCAGCAAACCAAGATAAGAATTCAAGTATTTTCACACCATGTCTCTTCTTTGTTCTACAAGACCAGAGGGTCTCCATGACTTGGCCAAGATCAAACAAGAACACATTAAAAATTTGAAGCTATTCAATATCTGACTGTGTCAAAAGAATTGACTTACCAAATAAATGTCATGGGGTAAAGTCAGTGTGGGCTATGACCATGAGAGATTGGTTTTGGCTAGGTGGGTAGACCAAAAGTAAAAGGATGGCTTGCTTGACCAGAAGAAAAACATGAGCAAATACGTTGTGTTGTGGTTAACCATGTGATATGTGGACAAATCAAAGGTCTTCCTGATATAAATCATTTGAATTATTTCCTGGATAAGTTTTTCAACGCTTGTAGCATTGTCTCAAATACTTTCTGGACTAAGATGGCATGGAAATAAACAGAGCCTAGGAAGAGAACCTGGAGATATTTTTTTACCCATGGTAATGTGCAGAAAACCAGAATGGTGGCTACATAATTTGACATACTTTTGACCATGTGCATATAAAAACACAGGTTTATAGACTTAAGGCAAGTTAAACAAGGTGTGTTTGATGGAAGGTATACACCATAAAAATATGATGCTACTTTGTTTTTAATTTTATCTTGGTGAATACAAGCATATTACATATTCCACTTGCAATCATTTTTCTCAGCAGTTCATCCATTGACATGCACACACACGCATGTGAGCAGATGTTTTCTAGTACCTTTGGCAGAAGAATTTAGTGCCTTGTACACATCACACCTGCCATGTCATGCTTATTGATTGAACGATTCAGCTTGCTGAAAGGTACTGGGTGAGATATTAATTTTAAAATGAAAGCCTTCACATCTGCTAATGCCTGTCAGTCTCTGGAGTGAATGTGCCATTCAAGCCAACGGAAGTGGGCAGAAGCAGCCTTCATGGGTAGGGCTGACAAGTTATTTTGAGTCTGCTGAATTACCTTTATTGTTGCCCGATGCTTATAGGCAGACCTCTCCTTCCATTAAACTTCAGTGCTCACGGAACTTCTGAAAATTGCTCTAGTGGTTTGGAACTCATCTCCCTCGGTTTTCACATAAATGGAATATTTGTGGTAGTTGAGCGATAAATGGTGAGATAATGGTGTTCTACAGGCAGTGAAATGACAAGGTCAGTTTTAATTAAGCTGAGATCAACCTCAGCCTGTATTGCACACTTCTGATTAGGTTATTTCAAATTAACATAAGTTTTTGGAGACTTCGCTGAAGTCAGTGGTGTTAAACACCAGCTGTGCTGGCAGAGAAGCGTGGGATCTGAGAAGGAGATAGCATTCACATTGAAATTAGCACTTGGCACAATATAATTCTCTGATTGCAAACTATGTGGAGTTGCCTGTGCTAATTGGTTGATTTTATTTGAAGCAGATGTTGTTAGCTTTCCCACTAATGATCTGGAGAGAAATTCTTTTGAAAGACATGCCATGTTAGGATCTCTGCAGTATAATAAGCTAATTACAACTTTAAGTACTTGCAGTAATTAGCACAATGTGTATAAAGTGTTCCTGATCTTTTCACCCTGCCGCATTATTGTCAGGGCAGCTTGAACAACAAAAAGAAATGCTGGCTGGATTCAGTCTCCCTGGTCTAGCCTCTTCGTTTCCCAGACTTCTGCACTAAAGAGATAATGAACTCGACTTAAATCCTTCTCTTTCAACCATGTCAAAAAGGTTTAGTGCCAAGCCCCACCCTACTACACCCCCCAAAAAATAGAGTTGAAATTTGCCAAGCTAAAATGTTACCTCTCATACATTTGCCTTTAAGACCCATGGGGCCTTCATCATATTAGCAACTGAGGTATTTGAGGACACCTTAGCATATTTATCTCATGTTCATTTATTTTACTGTTTTTCCAGTGCAATCCAGGGATCTAATCTATATTTTGTTTGAGAACATTGCCTTGTCACACTTCCAAGCCAAAACTCCTTGTGTACTTGATATTTCTGTAAGACTAAAACCTAGTCTTTCTATATTTTTAACAACCAAGTTGTTACAGATACATATTTTGCTTATAGTAATTGTGAGAGTGAAGGCATAATAGGAGTAGATGTGTGGAGTGTGACAAAAAATAGAAACAAATGAATTGAGAAAAAAAGAATTGAGAAAAATAAATTCTTAACATACCAAGGGAAGTCTACAAATAACTGCTATTAATAGGAGTGAACCTGTCGTTTGATGCTGGTGACTAAAATTCTGGCATCTCTAAGAAGAAGCTAAGTTAATCAGCAGAAAATAATTTACAGTAAAATATCACTATTTCAATAGCTCTTATGGCCTTTTTAAGAAAGTTTCAGAGTTTGAGTTTTTAAGATCTATCACTTGAGATAGGTCCTTAAGAGCAGAAATTCAGCCATTCATAACAGAACTTTCTACTGGAACTGGTGAATGTATCTTTGTTTTTTATGTTTTCTTATGGCTCCTTCTTTCATTTCAGTATACTTCTGGGGGAAGGCAGAGACTGAACAAATTCTCCTTTTAAAGTGCCTTTGAAGAAGTTGGCTGGCTCCCTTGGCTATAATTTCTGGAAAGTAGGCAACCCAATCTCGTATTCTGAACTTGGCTGCATAAAAAAGGTAGAAAATGCCCTTATTTGCACCTCTAGTCCTGTTGTCTCCGTAGTTCTGGAACTGAAAGCTGGAACTTCTGTGCTGTTGGATTTATAGCTACCTCCAGTGATGTAGAATTTCACAAGGTAAACAGCCAGGCTGCTGCTAACTTCAACAGGGTTATGTCCTAAAGAGAGGAGGCATCAAACAAAAATATCACAGCTGTTTGAGAAAAGCAATGACAGAGATTTGCCCTCTCAAGTTATGAAAAGAAAGGGAAGTTGTAGGTTTAAAGGGATTCCAGTACAGATGGCCCCTGACTTAAAATGGCTTGACCTATGCTTTTTCAACTTTATGATGGTGCGAAAGCCACATGCATAATAAATTGTGTGAGATTATTCAATACTTGATTATAAAATAGGCTTTGTGTTAGATGATTTTGCCAATCTCTAGGCTAATGTAAGTGTTCTGAGCATGTTTAAGGTAGGCTAGGCTAAGCTATGATGTAGGCTAGGTGAATTAAATGCATTTTTGACTTACTGTATTTTAAATTTATGATGGGTTTATTGGGATGTAACCCCATCATAAGTAGAGAAGCATTTGTATTTCAAACATTCTTCATAAACATAAAGAGATTTTTGTTTGTTTGTTTGTTTTTGTTTAAAATATTACAGATGTCCCTTTTTCTCCCCAATGACTCATTCCACCCCGTCCCACTCCCTCCCCAGCCCCTGTCCACACCATTGTCCATGTCCTTGGGTTGTGCATATATGTGTATGAGTTCTTTGGTTAATCTCTCCCCCTCCACCCACCCGCTCTCCTCTGCCCCTCTGACATTTGTCAGTCTGATCCATGCTTCCATGTCATTGAATCTATTCTGTTCATCAGTTTATTAAGTTCTTTAGATTCCACATACGAGTGAGATTATGTGATGTTTGTCTTTCTCTGCCTGGCTTATTTCGCTTAGCATAATATTCTCCAGGTCCATCCATGCTATCCCAAAGGGTATGAGGTCCTTCTTCATTATAGCTGCATAGTATTCCATGGTGTAAATGTCCCACAGCGAGATGTTTTATGGTTCTAAAAATGTATTGATACAACTAATGAAAAATTAAACAGAAAAGACTTTGTACTTTGGTTTTTCCTAAGTTTACAGAGCCTCAAGTGCTCAGTGGAACCCAATCAGAGAATTAAGTATGCTCAAGCAAAACATTCTAGGACAGAGTTTTTACCTACTGTGACATTTTACACCTGGCACAGTGTCTGGCATGTCTTAGGTACATAATAAATTGTAACTGGATGAATGCTTTTTTTGGTGAAAAGTTAACAGCGTATTCTCTGTTACTGCCATGAGTTTTGGTGAGTTTCCACACTTGTGGAAATATTGTCATGAATTAGAACTACTTGCAATGCCATTTATAATTATTTGTCTAATTGGTCTTGATATACTTATGAGTTCTTTAGTACAAAATGTTAAAAACATTCACTGGGTGTTAGGAGTTTTGATACCTAGCATCCTTATTGATAAAATTTAAAAGTCTTATTTGACTATGGAAGGGATCAACCCACTTAGTAATGGAGCATCTGCAAGAGTAACAAAAACTTGTTTGACAATAAACCGATGGGTTTACATTGTTATGTCAGTAAGGCTCCTTTATTGTTATCTTGTTTTTGTTTACTTAAACCCAAAGTTTCTATTACTTACTCCTAATATAATAATGTGGTCATAGAAATAGAAACTAGGTTCCTAATAGTATTTTTTTGTTGTTCTCACTATAAATAATTTGCATTTTCATAAGTTTGAGAAAGCTAGAAGTTGTCAAACTGCTGCAAGATGCTTGAAATGTAACAATATATGCACATTTGAATGTTATATATTTATTATATATTATGTTAGATATAGATGTATATATAACATTAAATATACATGATATCACATATACTATAAATTATCTATTACATAGGTTTCAAAAATCTATCATCTATCTATCTATCATCTATCTATCTATCTATCTATCTATCTATCTATCTATCTATCTATCTATCTATCTATCATCTATCTATCTATCATCTATCTATCATCTATCTGTCTAAGAGAGATCACCATTAGGAAGAACATAATCAGGCCAGATGATTAACTTTATAATTTTATTATGTTCTGGAAACACTTATTTGGAAAGAATCAATGGCTAATCCATGGCTTTTTGGTACACTTTTTCATGAAAAGAAAATAGTCTGACATACAGAAGGGCAAACTGACTTTGTATACCTTGCACCTTTCTAGGACTGAGGGGTTTCTGAAAGAGAAGGCCCCGGCCTTCAGGGCCATCAGCGGATTGAGAATGATCTTCTGTAACACCTCTGCTCACTGCTAGTCCTCTGTGTTCCAGCATGGCACTGCACTGTCCTGGCAGGGTCTAATGAAGCACATGACTCCATGAGACTTGTTTTTGAGATGCCAGCAGATATGGTTATTTATTTGAATGTTGGGCAAAACAAATAAAAATTAAGTCCAGATTTCAACATCAAAGAATTGAGGTTGTTTGATCTTTAGGGGATACGGCAATTACATATGAAAATCTCTTCCACAGACGATTTTTTTAAAAGCCAATTGCATGACTTCATCTTTGTATATCATAGATTGCCGGGATAGGACTAAATAATATCATTTTCCCCATTTCCCAATACATTTTTCTTTTTTGCCATAAAAAGCTTGCAAAACAAACTCCCTGAGGCACCAGAAACAGGACTGAGCAGGGTGGTTTGGCTGCAGACCAGAGCAGCACAATGGGTTTCTGCTTCCTTTCTGTTCATTGCTCCCTCCTTCCCTCCAAAGCACACACAAAGCTCTGCATGACTTTCCGGTTACAGGCTCCAGTTTTGCAATTTTTTGTCTGCCTTGTGTTGGGAGAAAATTGAAATATAAAATTATATCCCCTGAAACAATCATATTGTTTGGGGGGCATAGGAAGAAAGAGAGGTACGGGGATGAGGGGTTTTTTTTCTTTCTTTAAAAAAAAGTCTGCTATGAGCTACAATACCCATTCCTTGCTGCCTCATGAATCTCTTGGGGGTTTTTTTATAACTCTTATTTAATTTTGCAAAAAAGTCGTTTAACCACTGAGAAAATTGTGCAGAGGAAAAAAATGTTCAGGATGAGGGATTATGCTCAGCAGAGATGCAATAGTGTACTGTCGCTCGCTTCTCTCTGCTATTTTCTCTCCTCTGGGCACAGTGCATTTCACATATACACCCTGGAAGTCACTGCGTTGAGAGTTTGGCAGACCCTGAAGTGGAGAAGGGGTGATTTCAGCTCCAGCCATAGCAGGTAACCGAGTTGGCACAGAAGTGTTCAGTATTGCTTCAAGGAAGCTGAAAGTGACTAATGCGATGACTAACAGTAGCATCTGAAACAAAAGTTCCGTGCTCCAGTAAGGACGAGTGACCTTCTTGGCTTGGGAGAGGGAGGCGAGAGGGCGGAGGAATCTTTGGGAGGAAGATTTCAGAACAAATAGACCTATAATGTTGGTATTTAAATGCAATCTACTCATTCGCTTCAGCAGATCAAGTTAATATGCGTGTCATCTGTGGGCAGATCCTGAAGAATTATAAGCACTAATTTGTTTTAAATAATTTGAAAAAGAACAGTTTTATTAAACACTACAGTCATCTAAGTAAAAAGTTAAAATAAATCTTTTTGTCTTTGGTAAAATAATCTCTGCCTACAGATCTTTTTTTTTTTTTAATGGTTGGGTTTTAAAATTATAAATACTGTGTGCTTGAAAAATCATGCTGCAATGGTTGCCTCAGCACCAACTACACTTCCTCAAATGCTGAAGCCAAGAAAGCTGTGCTCTTTAAGCCTGAATGGGCTCCCTGCTTGCCCAGCCCCACACAGTGCCTGCCCCGTGGCCTGGGGTTTGCAGTGCAGACATTGGATGAGCTAGGTGAACATGTGATGACATAAACCCCTGCTGGACTGACATCGTTCGGTGGTTCTGTCAGGCCTTTGGTGAGATGAAATAGGCTTCTTATTTGGGGGATTTTCCCCTGTTTTGCTTTGTTTCCCTGGAAACTTACTCCAGTGAAATGGTGTCATCTTCAGTATGATCAGACTTAACATTTTAGGACTGTTAGGGTTCTTATTGGGGATACACGGATGAGAATTCCTAATAATAGATGAAAATTTGTGTATATTAGGTACATTTTATTGGAGTAACGTCCATAACTTCCCCCCACCCCCAAGATTTATGAGTTAAGAAGCATAGTGTTTGGTTGTAATGATAACTCTGAGACAAAGGTAAATTTTCTGTTCCTCTTTATACCTGACTTCACTAAGGCTCACGGGAATTTTGTCAGAAGTTTGAAGTCCAAACATTTAATTCAGTAATCTTGCCCTATGTGGCCAAAGCTATTGTTTTCGATGGTTTAAAACAAGTTGGTTATAGTATATGCAGATACCCACCCCCTTTCAGGAAATGGAGCTTAATCTCCCAACCCAGATAAGATTGGTCTAGATGTAGTGACTTGGGTTCAAAGAATAGTCTAGAAAAAGGAAAAATTAGTAACTTTACAGTGCAGAAGCCTGGCTAATGCTACATTAACCAAGTGAGGAAAGTTAGTATCACCTGGTGAGATCACGAGTATGCCATGTCCCCCCTAATATGATGTAAGTAGAGAAGGGCACTTCACTTCTGTAATACTCTTCTCCAAGCCCCTAGCCCCAGCCTAATCATTAGAGAAACCTCAGAAAAATCCAGATTGGAGGACTGTATACAGGAAACCAGGTTAATAATCCTCAAGACCGTCAAGGTCATGAAAAATAAGGAAAGACTGAGAAATTGTCACAGATCAGAAGAGACTAGGGAGCATGACAACTAAAAGCAATGTGGTATTCTGGATTGGTCCTGGAACAGAAAGAGAACACTAATGGAAAATTGGTGAAATTAAATAAAGTTTAGAGTTTAGTTAATAGCAATGTATCAATGTTGGTTTCTTAGTTTTGACAAATATATCACGGAGACATAAGATGTTAGCAGAAGGGTAAATTGGGTGAGGGGATATAAGAGAACTCTCTTTATTACCTGTACTATCTAAAATTATTCCAAAATGAAAAGTTAATTTTTAAAAGTTGGCTAACTCTAAAGGGATGACCACAGACTTAATGTGTTATTTTGTTCCTGGGTTAGCCAGAATAAATGTCACCTTCCCTGGAAATCCTTTTATATGACTGTACATACTAACCCACTAACACAATTAATGGTACTTGCCTGGGGGTTATGAGAGGCATTATTATATAGTGGTTGTGAGTTTGGACTCCTGGGGAGACTGCTGGGGTCTGAAGCCAGGTTCTACTCCTTACCAGTTCTATGACTTTTACCATATTACTTGATCTTTCCATGGATTAACTGACCTCCTAGGATTGTTATAAGCATGTAATTTAAAGAATAGTGCTTGGTATGTTGTAAGTACTCAATAAATGATAGTGGTGATGCTGATGATGTTGATGATGATGACACCTCCAAAGCATTGTTTTTATAGCACCATCACACAGCATCTAATTGCTTACCTCTCCTTCTTCTGCTAGATGGTAAGATCCTTGAGAACAAAAACCATGTTTTATTTATCTTGGCATCTCATGCCTGAGAAATAATCTGCACTCAGTAATTGTTGATTGAATGTATGTTTGGTTTCTTGGATCCTGCCTTGCCTCATCTGAAATTTGGATGTGACCCTCGTGTCACTACTGCCAAATTCCAGACTTACGTGGGAGATCATTACCAATTAATCAGCACTCTATATACTACTTTCTTGGTATCAGCGAGGGATACAAAGACATAGATCTGAGGTCTCTACTTCCCAGAAACTCGCCAGCATATAAAACATAACATGTATACATGAATTTATCTGAAAATGATAAAGCTCTATATTAAACAGTGCTGAGGACAAGTGCTTGAATTCTAAGAAGGTAGAAAAACATGACTATGTAAGACCATACAGGATAATCCACTTTTGTGGAATATTCAACACACCTTGCTCCCCTGCAGAACATGAAACAGTGAGGTAATTTTATTTTTTTAAAACCAAACTAAAGTTTGTTAGACATTCTAGAAGTACAGAGTTGCTGTTTTATATTTATTATGGGGTTATTCCATTATTGAGAGGAAATTTAAATAATTTAAAACATTTACTAGCATGTGCAAAGACTTATTTTTTTAAGATGTGTTGAGAAGTGAGTTGTAGTGGTATTGATGATAATGGGTAGAACTGAGTTTGGTCCTGAAATGAATATAACATTGTTACTATAAAATGTAATGGAAATGTAGCAACAAAAAAGGGTGGTGGGATGTCATGACTTTATTTGGGACTTTTGTTTTCTTTTGACAAATGCCAAGTTGCATCCTTTCAGTTGCCTCTTAACCAATATCCATAGGGAAAACTTCAAACTCAGTCTATATTCATCAACTTAAAAAATTTTTTTTGGTCAATTCTCTTGGTAACTACAGGGTGCATTGTGAGTAGGGAGAGCGTTCAAAATGACTAAAGCTACCTGGCCAGGGGACCCTGCCATAGGGAAGGGTCCAGATCCTACCCACAATGTGTAGGCACATGAGTTGTGGCGCTACATCTCACAGTCTTTGAAGAAAAGGGATGTAAAAGTAACTTTTGTAGCCCGCCCGCAGACTGGACTGAAGGGTCCAGGGTTGGAACTGACTAGATTTGGCTCATGGAATTGCAGATGCTCTGGTAATTATAGTGCATGCCTAAATTTTCTGGTCTCATTTGTCTTTTTAAAATACTTTCATTCCTCGTTTGGTTTCTTTCACCCAGTATTTATGGGTTATAACTTCTATGAGTAAAATTTACTTTTTAATGGAAAAAAACTTAGCTCCTGCTTCTATGGTAGTAGTTAATCATAAGTTCATAAAAAAGTGAACATACTGGGTCAGAGATCCAGCATTAAAATTTGATGTGTTTGGGGGAAATAAATTAAAAAGGTCTGGTAGAAAGCTTGCACTCTAGAGCTTTTTCTCTGCTGTCTGTCATCTGAGGCATAAACCTGTGGCCTCATGTGTATCCAATTGCAATGTATCTCTTCTATCTAAAGCCAGATAATTACAAGGTCCTATAGTCCCTTGGCAGATTGAATAAAGGGTTACTTTAATTTCTTTTCTTAGACTCTAGATGTATATTGTGTTCTGTAAATATACCATACACAGTTCTGTAGTAAGGCTGATTATATGCATCATATAAATTAATATATCTGTTTAGCTGATAGTAACCCAAGATTGGTTCAAGAACACATAGCATGTGGTTATCTTTAAGATATAGGATGGGCCCAGCCAGGTGTGGCTCAGCGGTTGAGCATCAACCTAGGATCCAGGAGATCACGGTTTGATTCCTGGTCAGGGCACATGCCCTGGTTGTGGGCTTGATCCCCAGTGTGGGGCATGCAGGAGGCAGCTGATCAATGACTCTCTCACCATTGACGTTTATCTCTCTCTCTTCTCTCTCTCTCTCTCCCTCTCCCTTCCTCTTTCTGAAATCAATAAAGATATATTTTTTAAAAAAGATATGGGATGGCTATGTTGATTTTATCATAATCTTCATTAAGTATCATGTTCAAATCAAGTAGTAGACACTCATCAGATGCTTCTGGCCCAACATAATGGACACATAGTCATCTAAACAGCTATTCAGTGAGAAGACCAGTAACTCATTGCCATTATTTATGATCAAAGAGAAATACGTTGTAGAGCAGTGATAAATGCAGTGACAAGTAGAGAATATGTCTTGTTTAGCTAAAAGACATTTGTATCGTTCTAATTAACCAGGGACTATGTTAGGCAATGGTTTGGGCTTCAAAAGGGAAGAAAGGCTTTGTGCCCAAGTTTGTTTTTTAATTTTGCTTTTTGTTTTCATATTTATTTTTTTAAATCAGAGATAGGAAGGAAGGAGTTGTTTAGCAAGTTTCTGTGATGGATGCTTGGAAGATGAGGGCCAGGTTATTTCACAAGAACTGTGAGGATGAGTTTGGAGGTAAAACAATACATTTTAAATTGTGACAATGAACAATAGCTCATCTGCCTTTTGGCCTTTTTACATATAATTTAAGACTAGTTATAAAAAAGAAATTGTAATAATTTCTTCATTTAAATAATTAGTTAAATAATTTTAAGTAATATTATGGAGAACACTAAATGTACTAAAATGACATGAGAAAGAAAAAAGAGGGGTTGCCAAACACCCTATGGGTGTTCAATAAAAATATATGGTGGCAAGTGCAATCAAAATAATTTAAGGGCCAGTAAATATAAGGCAGACAAAAGATTAATGTAATTCCCATTGTTTCTCTTTCAGGAGACAAGGATGCAGGATGACACAGTTGCTGCTTTCAAGTCTGGAGATAAGTCAGATGAGCATTGATAACGGGTATGCTTTTTTGAGTTCTGCTAAACAAGGAGCAAGATGAAATATGCTTACTATGTAGGCTAGAAAAAGTTTAAAGTTAAAGAAATTATTTGGCGCCCAGCCAGGTGTGGCTCAGCAATTGAGCATTGACCTAGGATCCAGGAGATTGAGGTTCGATTCCTGGTCAGGGCACATGCCCAGATTGCGGGCTCCATCCCCAGTGCGGGGCGTGCAGGAGGCAGCCGGTCAATGACTCTCACACCATTGATGTTCCTCTCTCTGAAATCAATAAAGATATATTTTTAAAAATTATTTGGCACCCAAATAAACTTACTTTAGGTGTTCATTTTTTATGTTTTAACAAATATATCCACCCATATATCCACCACCAGAATCAAGATATAGAATATTTATATGACACAAAAATGTTTCCTTGTGTTTTTTCCTAGTCAATCTCTTATCTACCTCTATGCCCAAGCAAGCACTTATTTGCTTTCTGTCACTATACAATAGATTTGCCGGAATCATGCTCACATTGGACAAAGAGTGTGGCCACAGTTGCTCTTCAATAAATGATAATAATAATAAAAATAAAAAGAGTTCCACACAAATGCAGCCATATAAGAGGTACTCCTTCATACCTAAATTTTTTTGTTCAGCATATAGTTTTTGCCATTTATCCATGTTGTTGCATATATCAGTAGTTTATTATTTTTGTTGCTGAGTATTCCATTGTATAGATATTCCACAATGTATTTATCCATTCACCTGTTAGGAACATTTTTATTCTATACCTCGTATGATAAAATCTTCATTATTTAGTGGGTCTGTGTCTCTAACCCTAACCATCGCAACTTTTTCTCCAGTGATACAGATTTTATTAAAAAATTCTCTCTTGATTGAAATAGGAATGCTGGAAGTGGCTAGAAATGCCCTTCTCCCAATTGAGATAAAGCTCTGAAAAAGTATTTTCTTTTGGAGAGCAAGCCTTCATATGGTGAAGGCTCTGGGCCTGTTTCATAGTGTTTATTCTTTCCCTCCCCCTGCCCGAGCTATGAGTAGATCTGGGTTGTGCCTCTCTGCATGTGTCTGTCTCTTCAGATTTCAAGGTTGTGGCATGCCCTATAACTTCAGTTCTCTGATGGGTCCGAGAAGAGTCTTGGTTTTCAATTTGTCCCATTTATTCTTGTTGTAAGAACAGGTGTGACAAGTTCTATGTTTTTTACAAGTTGGAGCTGAAACCAGAAGTCTCCCTTACCTTCACTTTTTTTTTTTGGAGTATTACCTCGTTTTTTAAAATTATTTTTTATTGGTTTCAGAGAGAGATAAAGAGAGAGAGAGAGACATCAATGATGAGAGGGAATCATTGATCAGCTGCCTCCTGCATGCCCCCTGCTGGGGATCCAGCTCGAAATCTCAGGCATGTGCCCTGACCAGGAATTGAACCACGATCTCCTAGATCATAGGTCGATGCTCAACTACTGAGCCACGCCAGCTGGGCTCCCTTACTTTCATTTTTGAAAGATATTTTCACTGGGTATATAATTCTAGGTTGACAGTTTTGTTTTTTTCAGTGTTTTAATCATGTCATTTAATTGCCTTTGGTTTCAATGGTTTCTAACAAGAAATTTGTTGTAAGTCTTATTCTTATTCCTCTATATGTATTGCACCTTTTCCCCATCCTCCTCTGGCTGCACTTAATATTTTTTCTTTTTAACAATTTGATTATAATATGGCTTCCTGTGGTTTTCTTTTTGTTTATCATCCATGGGATTTGTTAATATTCTTGATTTTGTGTGTTTATAGTTTATATGATTTTGAAAGTTTTCAGCCATTTTTTCCAAATAATTTTTCTATTCTTCCCTCTATCTCTTCTATTGCTGGGACCCCAATTATCCTATTAGGCCACTTAATGTTGTTCCATAGATCATTGAGTTTCTGGTTGGTTTTTCCAGATTTTGTCTGTGCTTCAGTTTGCATAGATTTTATTGCTGTCTTTAAGTTTACGGATCTCTTCTTCTGAATATCTAATCTGCTTACCCAATTCAGGGAATTTCTTATTTCACATATTGTGTTTTTCATTTCTATAAATGTCATTTGGCTTTTATTTATATTTTCTATTTTCTCCTTATTATGTTCATGTTTTCCTTTTTCTTTAAGTTTAATGATGTGACATGTTTATTTATTTATTTTTTTAATGTTTCTTTATCTTTATTGTTGAGACCATTACATATGTCCCCCTTTTAACCCTAATGATCCCCTCCACCCCACATCCATCCCACCCCCAGGCCCTCCCCACACCAATGTCCCTGTCGATGGTGTAGATGTGCCACAGCTTTTTTACCCACTCATCTGCTGATGGGCACTTGAGCTGTTTCCAAATCTTAGCTATTGTGAATTGCAGTGCTATCAACACAGGGGTGCATAAGTTCTTTGCGATTGGTGTTTGGGGTTCCTTATTATGTTCATGTTTTTCTTAAAATTTTAAGCACATTGATCATATTTTCCATTGTAATTTTAAGGTACTTGTTTGTTAATTCCATCATCTATGTCATTTCTTGGTCTCTTTCTCTTAACTAACTCTTTCCCTGGTTATGTGTCAAATTTTCCTGCCTTTTCACAGGTCTAGTAGCTTTTTATTGGTTGCTGAACAGTGTGAAGTTTACATTGTTGAGTGTTGGATTAAGTTATATTTCTTTAAAGTGTGTTGGGCTTTGTTCCTCAGTTAGTTCACTTGTGGATCAATTTTATCATTCCAAAGCTTGTTTTAAAGCTTTTTAAAAGGCAGATACGGATGCTGATTTAACCTCATTTCTAAGGAATAACCATTCTAATGACTCTATTAAATGATTCTTACGTTCTCTGAAGTCTATTTACTTTGGCTGGTGGGAACACTAATAATTCATAGCCCCAAGTGAGTTCTAAGAATTTTTATATCAACACTGATCATTCCTTATAACCAGAATGTTCAGTTCAGTGGTCAAGAAAGAGAGGAAGAGAGAGGGAGGAAAAAGGGAGAGATAGGAGAGAGATAGAGGAGGGAGGAGAGGAAGAGATAGACTAACTACAATAGAGTAGAAACTAGGGTATGAAGGTAACTTGTATTTGCCTGACTTGGGAACTCTTTTGTCCCCCTTTTGGCTCTATGGGGGCTTCAGTAAGTATAGGTATGCTCCTTACCCCTTCACTTTGCACTTTTTCTTAATTTGGAGTAGATTAGCCTGAGGCTGCCTTTAATCATCGGGTTAGATGATCTTCAGTCCCTTTCATTTTAGAAGCCTATGATTTTAATATGGAACAGAGATCAGGTTTCTGGTATTCTCAGTGATCTTAAATTAGAAGGCAATAAGGAAATATTCTAGGCATTATAAATGAGTAGAAGACCACAGTTCCTCTTTTTCCTTAGCTGCCAGTGAGCTCAAGTACAAATTGGCTTCTCTGTGCTATAAACTAGTTTAGTCTCCCATGGGCAGCATATGTGCATCTTGAATTGCTCCCTGGGTTTTATGCGTCAATGCTAATTTATATTTTATGTGGTCCCATTACTGTGTTTCTGTCTTTTTCAATTTTATTTTCTGGTCTTACTTTACTATATGAATTCCTGTATTTTACTTTAAAAATTGTGTACAGTATGGTGTGGGCAGTGACAAATGAAAAAATTCTTAAACAAGGAAACAAATAAATAATGAAAACAGATGAAATAATATCACAATAAACATCTAAGACTTATTCAAATATTTATGTATTTAAATATACAATTCTTAACAAGTTTTTTTGTGTTTTTCTTTGAATACAACAAACAAAAAGCCTAAACTAGAGGGTGAATGAAAAGCTGATAGAGACAGGAAAAAATGGCAACAGCAAGAGATGACCATTTGTGTTCCATATTAGAAAGGACAGATCCCAAAGGAGATAAAAAACAAACAAACACAAAACTACCTTGTGTTTTATAGCACATCACAGAAGTTGATATTCAGAATGAAGGCATCTCACTATCAAGACTAGATTTAATAGTTTTCACTAATGTACTTGAGAAAGCAGGGAAAAGTACTTCTTTTTGTTTGGGATTGAAATCACCGACTTTAATTACATTTACTGTGGTGTGAGTTCACTTCTCACCAAACACATGGAAAATATGTTCTCTTGATTTTCTTGGAAGATAAATTTCTAATGCAATTGGTAGGTATGGTCACAGAAATACCTTTAATGATCCAGAACCCTGATGTCACAGGTCCTAGAGGAAGGATTTTTCATAGCAGCCTTCCTGATGTTTGAGGTATGATCTTCTTATATGTTCTTTTGATGTGGTTTGCATGGGTTTTCTGCCCTTCTGCATGGCTCATATATTTGATCATGGCCCTTCTGTCTTCTTGGTTCACAGATTTTTATCAGGCTAAGACTAAGTAACCTTTCTGTATAATGATTCTACTCTTCCCAGCTTCCACGGCTCCATGAGATCATGTGCTAGGTGAGAGACCCTCATTGTTGGGCACAGATTATCATCACCTACATAACCTAGAGACTTCAGTAGGATCTGAGTTCTTGGGGTCCCTTCTCAAAGTGGCAGCTTTACCGTGAGGGCTTACTTGAGAATCAAGGGTCCTTTTGTTCTGAGAAGATTCTTGTTTTGTTCTGGGTTCAAAGACATTGGCTGTAACACTTTACAGGACTAAGATAACCTGTGCCTTATCTCAGCCATACCATTCTCTCAGCCTTGCTTAAGAGAAGGAGGGATATTCTCAGGATGGAAATGCCACCTGCCCATATCTTTATAAACATTAAACTAATTTTTTAAAAAAATTATAATCTGAGTACCTCATCTCTGGACCCTTGACTGAGACAAAACCCAGTAACAGTGGATTAGAGTTTTCTTTAGATTTAATTTAATGAGTGTTTGGATTCTGAATCTATTTTGGATTCATTCTTCTGTTTCTCGAACCTGAGTCCTTGGATGATTCTTTCTCTTTGCATTTATTCATCCTAATACCTGCCAGGAGTAGTAAAATTATATTTATTTTATTATGAGAAAAGAAATGATAAAACAATAAGTATGATATTATGTGTTTGGCCTATGCAATAGGATCTTTTGGGTAATCACATTCTGGTTTAAGTAGAGTTATTTAGCATATAGGTAATAATTTTATTTAAAAAATCAGAATATACATTTCATAGCATAATATAAATATTTCAAAATAAAGCTAAGTCAACTTAATTTTTCCTGTATAATTTAGAAGTTATGGTAGGACTTTTTTTCATTAACTGAGGTTTTTAAAAACATAATTTATCACGGTATCCTTGCAGTAGTTACTTGTTATGGTTAAGAGATTTGGAGGAATATTGTAACTTTTTTAAAAAATGAAATGTGGTCTGACATTATTTTGGTTGGAATACCTTTCTGGGTAGATAGGAGAAGTAAGGAGAAAAGAGTTCACTCAGCTGGCATCTAGGGAAGAAATCATTTTCAAGGAACATGAGATAAAAGTTATCAGAATAAGGTCCTTAGATATTGAGAATTTATTGGAATCACAGTACTTACTAATTCAGAGCAAATGAGATCTATAGATTAATTGCAGCTTGGTGTCTTTTATAAGAGTGCCTCACGTAGTGAGCACATTGTCCCGTCAGTAAATGAGTAGTGATTATCAGGGAGATTACTGTGATTTATAAGCTCATTTTCTTCATTTTACTTTACATGTGCCAGACACTGACTCATACAATAGAAAAACAAAACAAGCCTGACTTTCAGAAATTAAATGCATTATTGATTATTGCTGTTCACACCAGAAAGTTGTAATACATGGGATTGTTGAATATAAAATACATAAATTTTTAAAAAATGACTTTAATGCAAGCTTTATATGATAAACTCTGACTTGGTATATACTACAGTCCTGCCAGAATCTAAAGAGTGCTACCCAAATGGAGTAAAATAAGATTATTGTTATGGAAGGAGAAATTATTGTCTTGGAAAAAGACTCCAGCCTGAATGTCTTTTCCAGATAACTGTGACTTCTGCAGTGACATAGAGAATTTATATCTTCAATCTTTAAGGAGAAAAAGAGCCAGATACCAAAGTGTGATGAGTAATCAGGAAGTGTGATCCATAAGCAACACACTACTCCTTATTTTTCAATAAATGGTTTTTGGTAGCTGTGGATATCAAAAGAATTGATTAGCTCATTAAGTTATTTATACATGCAGTTAAGTGGAGAATTTACACAATTAGTCTGATTGTTGAGAAGCAATAAAACATGGTGATAAGAGATTGGGTTCTGCAGCTAGACTGCCTGGATTCTGATCATATCTCTGCCAGTGTGATCTTGAGCAATTTACTTAACCTCTCTGTGCTTAGTTTCTTCAAAAATAAAATAGCGATGTTAATATTAGCTACCTCATAGGATTGAATGAGTTCATACTGCCCTGGCCAGTTTGGCTCAGTTGAGTATAGTCACATGCACTAAGAGGTCACCAGTTCAATTCCCTGTCAGGGCACAATGACTGCATTGCAGCTCAATCCCCAGTAGGGGGCGTGCAGGAGGCAGCCGATGGATGATTCTCTCTCATCAATGTTTCTCTCCCTCTCCCTTCCTCTCTCTCTTTAAAATCAATAAAAGCATATTTAAAACAATAAATAAATGAGTTAATACACATAAATCGAAGTGTCAAACATACAATAAGCAATGAATAAATGCTAGCTATTACTGTCATTAGACAAAAGAAATATATGTCCAGAATCATGGGCTAATTTTCATTAATTAAGAAGCAAATTACTCCGGGAATTTCAACATTTAAAAAAATATTTTGAAGAAGTCCTTTAGTTTATATGTAATGGTGTAATGAGAGGCAATGTGGTAGAGTGAGAAAGGAGTCCACCATTTTTTATGAAACTTTATAGACTTTGAAGTAAAACAAATAAAGGCTCATATTCCAGCTTTGTTCCTTTCTGGTGTGTGAACTTGGAAACATTATTTAACCTTATAGAGCCTTAGCTTCCCCATCTGTTAATTGGAGGTAATGCTGCCTTGTGGTGGTATGAGGATTTGCAATAACAAATATAGAGTTCTTAGCATATTGCTGGTGCGTAGTAGGAACCAGACAGTGATTTAGCGGCTCTCTTCCACCAGCTTTATACCTAGAATCTTACCTCTTCCAAATCTCTCTTTGGGTCAAATTGAAGGAAAGGACCTGGGAGTGGTGGGTGTTCAATTCACTGATTTTTAGGTGGTGTTTTTTTCCCTCTTTTTAAAGTGAGGAACACTTGTGATGTGTATGAGTGTCAGAAGCCATTCTGTGGGTAGACTCAGTGAGTCATCTCAGTGAGATTTTAGAGACAGTTTTCAGTAGAATCACCCAATGTGTTAGAGCAGGCACTGGGGTACAAGTCCAAGTTCACATGATGTGGGGGTGTGGAGCAAGGATGGAGCACAGTGTTCTGAGAAAACATCAGAAGAGAAGAAAATATCAGTCGTATGTCTCTCAAGAAGCAAGGATCTCACAGAGGTCAAGTTGGACAGTGGCAGAGATTTGAGTAGGCAGGAGATATTGCTGATTTATATTAGTAGGCGCAGAGGTTCAGCCCCAGGGCTGGCTTAGAGATTTCAGAAGGAGTAGTAAGACAAATTCCCAGTTTCAGAGGTTCTCATACACTGCTCACATTATCAAAGAAAAATCAGCAAGAAAGATGCAACTGGTGGGAATGAACATTTATCCAGCATCTGCTATGTGCCATACACTGCGCCACACATTCTATATGGTAGAAATTGTTATTCTGCAGCTTTAAGATTAAAACATGGGATTGGAGAAACTAAGAAATTTGCTCAAAGTAGCAGAGCTAGTGAGTGGTGGGGCTGAGATCTAAACCGAGGCCTGTCTTGTTAGCCTGTAGATTCCTAGGGATGCTGGAACCCGAGAACAAGTCATGGATCTAGCTGCTAAATCAAGGATTCTGGTAAAAACTTGACCTCGTTAAAGTGGAAGCAAACCCACAAATTATAGGTAGGCACACTGCCAGACAAAGCCAGAGGTGTAGGGTGACTTGATCCTGAGTCATGGTGATACGCTAAACAGCACCTTACATTTCTGAAGACTGAAGTCAGGGTTTATTTCAAAGCCTGGAGCTTGATGAGCATTAAGGACAAGGCAAGTGATCTCAGTGACAGGAGGAGGGCTGCAGGGAAGCAACCTCACGGCTCATTCCCATGCCCCCCTCCCCACCTGCAGCACTTTAAATGGTCCCCTGGAGTCTGCAAAGTATGAAGCATTAATGTACAGCTCTAAGTGCTTTTACTGACTAATTTATTATCATGGAGTGACTAAGTAATATTTATGGTGAGCAACAGGGATGCTGAAGTTAGGGGTATAGAAGTATATTGGTAGTGTTTTATGTGGAAATACTGTTCTCCGAATTTCATTAAAATAAATCATGGCTAGAACATCCAGCTTTTAAGGGAATTGGGAAAATGAAAAGGAGTGATACGACCAAGTTGGAAACAGGGTGAAAACAGAGATGTCTCTATCACTAAATTGTGCCCCAAAGTTTCATATTTAACTACTTTTTTAAAAACCTCAGGACAGAAACTATACTTTGGATACTTAAATTCCTACATGAAGGTTGGATTTTTAAGGTTAGTAAAGTCAGGATTTGATTCTGTCAAGCTGATTACTCTTTAAGGCTCCCTCAAAGGCAAAGCATTTTACATCACACGCAATTATTTGATTTCTATTTTTTTCATGTATCAGAGGATTTGTTTGCTATTAGGGGAAATGGGAAACAATTTGGAACCAGTTGCAATTCTCTTTAATCATGCAGTAAATTGCCTGTTTGTGAAGGCTTGCTTGGACCCAGAAATATCGTTACCTCAGGCAGGTGTCTCATTGGGTTGTCAAAATTTATATTATCGACACAAATCTGAGTTGGAGGAAACTTATCGGAGTAGATAAGAGAAGATCTGAGATGAGAGAGATTGGAAATTCAAGAGTGGGACATAATTCAGCATTAAAATTATATGTAAACACCTGCAAAGTGATTGAGATATCCGGAACCATTTATACACAATCAGGAATATTTCCTTCATAAAACCATCTCTGGCTAGTGACTTTTGCCATAGTAGGTTTTTGATTTCTTTCATGGTTATCAATTATTCATGTTTTTTACATGTTCTTAAATCTATTTTGGTAACTAGCTTACCTAACTTAGAAAATCATTCAAGTCACCTGGCTTTCAAATTTATTAACTATAAAGTGATACATGTTATTTCCATACAATTTTATTTAATATTATCTCTATTTCCAGTTAAGTCTCACTTCAGAGCCCAAGTTGTGTGTCCGTGTGTGTTTCTGTTTTCTTTTTCTTAGCTAACATTTTTGTTATTTAATTAGCTTTTTCAAAACACTGGATTTAGTTTTTTCTTTTTGTGGTACTTTCGGCATTATTATTTTAGCTTTTGTTTATATTTTTAAATTTACTTTTCACTTTCATTAAAGTCATATGTGCACATAGTTTAAAGAGTCAAGCAGTTCTGCAGGTATGTTATAAGAAACATGGAGGCCCCCACCCTTATTTCTCACTCTCAAGATTTTAGATGATTCAGCTGGTGTTTATCTTCATATCTCTGTATAACATGCTCCTGTGGCTACTTCTTGAAGGCTCAGTTTCAAGCATTATCAACTGACTTTCCATCACTTTCCATTCAACTACTCCCCATCCCTACCATCCCCCCACTTTTTGACCATTCTCCCAATTTGTGGTAGTTTTGCTTATATCAATATTCAGAATTTTATTATGACTCAGTCAGTGGTTTTTGTATTGGCTGCCCATTTAAATCACTTGAGGAGCTTAGAAAATACTGATGCCTATTTCTGATTTAATTGGTCCAGGTTGGTTTGAGCATCTGTAGTTTTAAAAGCTCTTTATATGATTCTAATGTTCGGCCAAGGTTAAGAACCAAGAAAATGTTATTCACAGCTGATCACTCTATTTTTCCTTTCTACAACCTTTTAATTTTATTTGGAGCTAATAATTTTCTTGTTTTCATACTTGTTTCATTTCCTATGTTCTTACCCCTAATTCAACCCAGATTCCTCTCAATATGTTATTCACATTCATCAAGTGCAGTGAGTGTCATCTAAAGAAAACTCGCGGAGCCTTGAGAACAGTCCTCGCCCTGCCCGGGTCCTCCTGCAGCGCCCCCAGCGGCCGTCTCAGCGCCTTACTCCGCTGGCCCCCGGGAGCCCTCTCTCCTCCCTGTGTTGCCACCCGCTCCGCGGACCCCCTTGACTTACTGCCTCACTGCGGTGGAGCACCTCTCTCCATGGCTTCCACAGACAGAAGAGTTCATGGAAGGTGAATTTGGGGAAATTGTTTTATAGTACTAGTTTAGCTGTCTATAGAAGGGTTGGGTGGAGACCATTTTTCTTCAGAATTTTAAAAGAAAATACATCATTGTCTTCAAATTTCCAGTGATGGCACTGGGAGGGCTGATGTAATTCAGATACGTTATGAGACCTATTTCTCTTTCTCTCTCTCTCTCTCTCTCTCTCTCTCTCTCTGTCTTTACAGAACTCTTTAACGTTCTGAGGTTTCTTGAGGATGTGATGTGGAGAGGATCTATTTGATCATTCATGGGCCCTTTCAGTCCGGAAACTCATGTCTTTCAGCTGTGGGAAATGTTTTTCAATAATGTTTTTGATGATTCCTTCCTCTCCATTTTCTGTTCTCTCTTTCTGGAACTCCTTTTATTAGGATGTTAGACCTCTGGGAAGAGTCCTATAATTTTATTTGCTCTCTTTTCCATCTCTTTGTCTTACTGTGATTTATGGGAGATACCCTCAAGAACATTTTCCCTCCTATTAAGATTTTAAAAACCGCTATCATTTGCTCTTTATTTCCAAAAGCTCTTTTTAATTCTTGGAATATTCCTTTGTTTTTTGTTTGTTCGTTTGTGCATCTTTCTCTTCTTTCATAGATGCAACGTCTCATTTTCCTACGAGGAAAATGATGAAAGTTTTTCTTAGAGCCCCCCCCCCGTAATCTATTTCTTATAACTTGCTTTCCTCACCCCCCCACTTGTGTGTGTGTGAGAGAGAGAAAGAAATATTAGAGGTTGTCTAATATCTCAGGATTTTTAACTGTTCAATTGTGCTTAACGGCTGAGCACTAAAACGCTGTCTGGGGACTTTTTTGCAGATAGCTGAGAATTAATAACTGCAGGTAGCTTCTAGCCAGCTCCCTTTGTAAAGAAACTCCACAATGTCAGTGCTTTTATTATATAAGTTTTTGGCCAGTCAGAGTTCCTAGAAGAATACTCTTTCCTTGCCTGCAGGGTATAAGCCTTGCTGCCATATTTCGAGAGCCAAGTAGAAAAAGAAAGTTGGAAGTCTTAACATTCAGCACACAGACTTTCACTTGACAGCACACTTCCCCTTTGGTACCCTTCTCACCACTGTGCCTGATACCCCACAGTCCACAGAACCTGTCGTTTCTCTCCTCCGGGGAATAAACTCCAGTCTTCCTCTGGGTAGGAGAGGGAGCTTACCTGGCTGCATGGAGTGAAAGGGGAGATCTTTTTCCCTCACAGGATGTTGGTTTTATCTTCTTGTCTTAGCCATGTCATCGCTCCATTTCAGAGATGATGGGAACAACAAATTCTGAAGCATTTGGGGGGATCTGTGGTGTAAATCAGGCTTCTTCTTGCCTTTCTCCTTTGCTAGCATAGGGTTCATCTTTCTCAGTTCTGGTACCTAGGCAACCATTTGTTCATTTGCTTTTCAGCTTCCAAAATTGTGTTTCTGTTTTGCTCTTCTCCTATTTTGTGCTCTTGGAAACCTATGACTTTTTTTTTTTAAATGATTGCTTTACTGTCATTTTAGTGGTTTTTAAAAAGAAATCAGTCAGAAACATATGTGCTCTGTCTTCTATAAATGGTTTATTTCTATTACTTTTGTAGAATATACTTTGTATGATTTTAGCCCTTTTAAATTTGTTAAGATTTGTTTTATGGCCCAGAAAATAGCCTATCTTGGCGAAAATCCTGTGTATATTTGAAAAGAATGTGTATTCTGCTGCTGTTGGGTGGAGTGTTCTATTAATGTCAACCAGATCAAGTTGATGGACAGTGTTGTTTAGGTCTTATGATTTTGTTTTGATTTTCTATAAGTGGAAATTTAACTTTTGTTGTTATAATTATCTATTTTTGGTATTATTTTTAGCATCTTGGGGTAATGTTATTTTTCAAAATTTTTGATATTCTAATATATGCTTAAGGCCATGACTTTTCCTCTGTGTATCACTTGGCCTGCAGTGCCATGTTTTGCTCTGTAGTCTAATTATCAGTCATTTCTAGAAGACTTTAATATATAGTTTTTCAATGCATCTTACCAAAAGAAGAGTATTTTTTATATTTAACTTTAGTAAAATAACATACAGTAAAATGGACTGTTTTTGTTGTAAAGAGTTTATATGTGTGCTGGAATGTATAGAAGGATATTTTTCAGTTTTTAAGAATTAAAAATGTTTAACTTTCCACTGTTGTCAGAGAATTTGGTCCTAATGTTCTCTTTTAAATTTTTTGAAAGTTTCCTTATGGGTTAACAGTCATTTGTAAATATTTTTAGGGATATTTAAAAAGATGGCATCTTTGCTGCTTGTTGGGCATCAGCAATATTCTAAGGTATCTGGTGTATGCAGCTCCATTGTTATTCATCTCCTCACTCTACTGACTTAATTTGTAAACTAAATTTCTGAAAAAAGGGGTTAGATTGTTTCGCTGCAATTCATCACTCAAAATTTATCCTCTTTGTTTTTTGTTTGCTTTATTAGTAGTTCTCATTTAAATATATATTTTTAAATATGTCTTTGTTTATTTCAGAGAGAGGAAGGGAGAGGGAGAGAGAAACATCAATGATGAGTCATTGATCAGCTGCCTCCTGCACGCCCCCTGCTGGGGATCGAGCCTGAAACCTGGGCATGTGCCCTGACCAGGAATCGAACCACGATCTCCTGGATCCTAGGTCGACGCTCAACCTCTGAGCTATGCCAGGCGGGGTCATTTAAATATTTTGAAGCTATGCTCTTACATGCACAAAAAGTTTATCCTTATTATATCTGCTTGTTGTATTATGCTATTCATCAATATAAAAATAAATATAATTTGGGGTCTATTTTCATGTTTACCTTGAATTCTACTCCACTTTTTATTTAACTAACATTGGCTGGGGTATCACTTTATATTCTTCTACTTTAAAGCATTATTTTTCATTTTAACAATGTCTTTTGTAAACAACCGATGTCTGAAATTTATTTGTGTTTTTGCCCTGCCTGAGACCCTGTCTTTCAACATGGTTATTTAACCACTTTGATATCTGTTGTTATTCCTGACATCTTAGATGCATTTTTGCCATCTGATTTATGTTTTCTTTTAACCACAGTATCTGTTTTTCTTTTAAAGCCTTTTGTTTTACTTACTGAATTTCTTTGTTTCAATATTAGATTTGGTAGTTTGATAGTTGCATATGTTTTCTTCTATTAGATACCTTTAAAATTTTCCACACATTTCAATATATTTTTTACTACTTCTAGAAACAATGAATATCACTGTCTTCTTCTTACAATATTTTCATAGCTTTAAGAAAATCAGAAATATTTTTATGATATACTTTTATTAATATTAAACATGCATGATCATTGTTGTTAAATACCTTTCATAATTATTTTAATAGATATTTAATATTTTATTGAACTTTTATAATATATCTTTTTTCCCCTTGTGGGTAATTTTGGTTAATTGATTGATTAAAACAAATGATTGATTATGATAGCCAGTGCTGTAGTTAATATACTTGTGCCCATCCAGTTTCTATTTCAGTACATAATTTTAAGACTGAGTCTCTGGATTGAGGTTATGCGATAGCACAGACTTCTCCTTATGAATATCAAAAGTTTTATTTCCATTGGATAACATCCTTTTCAGTACATAGTATAAAGGGATTGCAGAAACAGTGTAGTGAGTTAGGTACGGTGATAAAGGACAGTTGGATAGATGAATGACAGGTATAAAGCAGAGAAGAGGGCCTCAGAGTGAGATATGGGTAGATAAATAGCGGAAAGTTTAGTTAGAATGTGTTTCAAAAGATCGGGGGAATTACAGAAACTGAAGTGAACAGGAAAGTTTAAATGGTAAAATGATGTCTTTATTTATTTGCAAAGGGCAGGTAAGAACAGTCACAGGGGAGTAAAAACTGATGAATTCAGGAAAGTTGTTGCAGTGACTCTCATCCCAGGTAGTAACTGAGTGCCTGGAGCCTGTGTAAACTCAAAGATTGGGTAGAATTCCTTACTAGGTAAGTTATCGGAAGACATTTTAACTGACTGTGCATAAGTTTATAAGTAAGTTAATAATAGTTCAGAAGGCTACTAAATAATGCCTACAAGTATACTTTCAAGAATGAACCTGTTATAGATTGAATTGTGTCCCCCCAAAAGATGTTGAATCCCTAACTCCTAGTACCTTAAAATGTGACCTTATTTGGAAACAGGGTCACTGCAGATGTAAATAGGTAAAATGAGGTCCTACTAGAATAAGATGGGTCTTTGATCCAATATGACTGGTATCCTTTGAGAAGAGAAGAGACACAGGCACAGACACCTGACTGGAGAATGCTGTGTGACAATGGAGACAGAGATTGAAGTGCTGCAGCTGAAAGTCAAGGATCGCCAAGGTTGACAGCCATTACCAGAAGTGACGAAAAGGCAAGGAAGGATTCTGTCCAAAGTCCCAGAGGAAGCATGGCTCTGCTGAAACCCTGACTTTGAACTTCTAGTCTCTAGAACTGTGGAAAAAGAAATTTCTGTTTTTTTTTCAAGACAGTCTGTGGTACCTTATTACAGCAGCCCTAGGAAACTAATACAGAGCCTACTCATTTCACCCCAAGGCTACAACTGTAGCATTACAGCCCAAAGGGCCAGCTTAACCTAAGTGAAACAGCAAATAGTCTTTTCCATGTGGAAGTGCTAACGAGACCACCAAGTCAAAATTATGATGAGTCGTGAAGGGTTATCAGCTTGCAGAGAAACTGCTACCCCTGCACTAGTAAATTATTGTCTGCCCACTTCCTTTCCCAGCTTACAAATGAGGCTGGTAAAGAAAATTGGATCACATAGCATTGAACATCCATCATGTGTAGAGTATTCTAGAAACTCTGAAGCATAAAGATACAGCACTTGTTACACTGAACCATATGAAATTGCAATTTTTGTTTTGTTTTGCTGAAAGATTGGTTAGTCGCAATTTCATATGGTTCAACCTAATAGGTTATACTTTAATTTACAAGGTGACATTATGCAGGTTTCCAACAATAAAAGGATACATATAATAAACTTCAAATGAGAATTATTGCATTTTAAAAGATGGGAAAGATTCAAAGACCCTGGAAGGTGATAGGTATTTGAGGGTGGGTAGTGAAGGGACCAAAGGCTGAAAGATCTTACTGGTTTCCAACCTTGATCAAATAGTATCTCTACTTCACACCATTTGAAGTTCAGGGACTCATATGATCATTACACATTTTCTGATCACCAGATGATTTTGTAAAAGGACAGACTAATATTTGTGGTTTGGTTTTCAGCACCATTATGTGTTAGAAACTTAAGGCCACTGAAGGAGGGAGCATGTGTTATTTAACTTTGTATCTATAGCATTCAGCACAAAACTCACTACAGAGTAGGTAGTTAATACATGTTTCCCACACAAATGAATGCTGGAGACACTGTAAAAAAAAGATGTGAAAGGTATTAAAATATTTAATAGAACAGTGCAGTAAGTAGTTCATTCAAACTTCTGAAATACTAGCTTTTCATTTTGTTGAACTGTGGCTTTTATCAAGTGAAAACCATAGGGTTAAAAGCACAAGGCTGTTTTTTAAAAAAATTCATCTCTATTTTTAGAAACTAGCCATTGTTCAATATCAGCTTTCCTATGTGTTAAACCATAATTGCTAAAATCATATGTCAAAATTTTGCTCCAATCTCCAAAATCCAGTATATTAGGTTTTGTATAAAGTTTCCTTCAGCTTATCTATTTTTTTTTTCTTGAAACAGACTTAGAGAGATCCCCCCCCTCCCCCCCCGGCACTTAAACCATGAGGGAGAGACAAAGACAAATTGGGTCCCCTTCCAGCCTTGCAGGCTGCCCTGCTCCGGGCGGCAGCAGGGAACATCAGGTAGGCCGACTGAATCCATTTCTTCCGAGCGCCAGCTGACACACACGTTCTGGGTCTTACAATTCCTGAGGTTCATTTGTCTTCAGAGTTTCTTACTTGACAATGAAAAGAGGGCTACCAGACTGATTCTGCATTTATTTAACATATCATAATGCCAATCTGGGTGCATTGTTTTATGAATTGTGGCTAAAAGAGCTTACACAGGATTTGACTAAAAGACAATTCCTCACTTGTTTGTGAAGCTAGTTAACCACAATAGTTAGGAGTAGGCAGTACTATCTCCTTTTCTAATTTAAAAGTGATTTTTTGATCAAGTTACATAGAATTGGATTCAGAACTCAAGGTAGAGGCATCAGGTATTGATTATAAATTAGTGGGAGAAAGTGAAATTTACTTGTGTTTTTCATCACCACACACAAAGAAGAATGACAAAAGGAAAATACTTAATAAGCTTGCTTTGAGTATGTTGTTTATTGTAAATCCATATTTTAGATTTAAACTATTTTGGTCTTTGTAATTAAATTTGTGGTTATAATTATAATACTGTTAGTTTTTCTTCTCTGAATCAAATATATACTATTAAAAAAAGCAAATCATGGCTTGGTGGATGTGAACTATTTTGGCAGATCATCGTCTTAATTTTGTCTCATTTTGACTTCATGTCATTTGCCATTTTCTATATTTCTCTGTGCTGAAAACCCTTAGCTGGGAATGAAGAGATTAGCGTTGAGGCTACAGTTGCATCAGCAACTAGCTGACCAAATTTGGGCAAGGCCTTGGGAGGGCTTTGGTCAAGGTGATTTCTAAGGTCTCTTTCTGCACTAAAGACTTGAACCCTGTAGTGAAAGTGTGTATATGGGACCCTTATGGGGTATGAAGAGAGAGGAAGGGAAGGGAAGGGGAGGGGAGGGGAGGGGAGGGGAGGGGAGGGGAGGGAAGGGAAGGGAAGGGAAGGGAAGGGAAGGGAAGGGAAGGGAAGGGAAGGGAAGGGAAGGGAAGGGAAGGGAAGGGAAGGGAAGGGAAGGGAAGGGAAGGGAAGGGGAACGGAGAGGAGGAGAGGAGAGGAGAGAGAAGAAGAGAAAAAGGACAAAAGGACCTTCCTTTCTGGGACCTTTGTCATCCCACCTATTTTGATTCAGGTTATGATGAATTAATGTTGGGTGAATTCTGGAGACTTTCAAGACTCATGATTTTTATATTTTTAACATTTTGTCTTCTGTTAGTTCAAGAAAGCAACTGTATCGATATATTTGAGGGCAGTTTTTGAAGAATCTGCAGGAACAATCATTCAGAAGTTTATCTTGACAATCTCTGGCTGTTGAAATTAAGTTTTCACATTCCGACTTCCATTTGCTATTCATCCTGGAGTAGAACAGTTGATGTTAGGATGAGTAAGGAGGAGTGTTTTTTTCTCTCCCTTCACATTGCTGTACCCAAGGTCTGATCTCCTGGGACACCAAGCTCCCCACAGATGTTTAGGATGCCCTGGGTAGTTGTGTTTAATTCATCAACGTGGATCCCAAAGTGCTCAGTATTCTTGGGGTGGCAACAGTCGCTGGTAAGGTTTCCCAACACGATAGTCATGATAGGGGTCAGCAATCCGTGGATGATTCGTATCATGGGGCGGTAGTAAACATGAAATGAGCAGAGGCCAGGTAGTGTAGCACAGCGTCATGGGTCAGTTCCATTTCAATTTATTGTAGTAAGTAACTCTGGGAACTGAAATGTCATATTGATTCACCACGAACCCCACATATTGAACTTGATGGGCACAACATAGATGGTGAGCCCTTCATTTTAGTGGCTGTGTCTGTAAGTGCTAAGATCTAGGAAATGCTCAGGCTGCTCTCTAATGGTAGCTAGCCAAGTTTCTGGTTATCACAATGTAGGTGATAAGCCCTCCATCTCCTTGGCATTCATGCATAATTACCCTACCACCCGATTCTCCTCAGTAGGTGGGGAACATTGCAATAGGTTAAAAATAACAAACCCAAGTTGGAGGAGATACTGGGCGATAGATTAGGTTCACTCACTAACTAAGTGACTAACTTCTACATATCAGCCTCATGGTACATGAAGTTCAAATGTGTGCTTTGGGGCAATTGCAAATTACTATATGTCTTAGGTATTTGGTGTCTCTTAGGAGAAGGGGAAACTGTTCATTTTAAGTTTGAGGATGCCAGTGGTTTAATGGAGTTTGTACATCTTAGAGTGCCTGAAAGAAAGGACTTTTAAAATGTGTGTGTGTGTGTGTGTGTGTATCTTTATTGATTTCAGAGAGAGGAAGGGAGAGGGAGAGAGAGACATAGAAGTGTCAATGATGAGAGTCATTGATCGGCTGCCTCCTCCACACCCCCGACTGGGGATGGAGCCCACAACCCCAGCATGTGCCCTGACTGGGAATCTCCTGGATCCTAGGTCAGTGCTCAACTGCTGAGCCACACCTGGCTGGGCAAGAAAGGACATTTCTTTTCATACTCATATTGCTATAGATGCCAGTGTGTCATTTGGCTCACACAGAAAACTAAAGATTTCTCACCTTCTGTTTGAGCAGTTTGTGTTTTTACTTTATTGTGTATGCCTTTTACCATTCGTGTCATTTAATCTCTTGGAGTGTTAGGTCCAATTTCAGAACCAGACGAATCTTAGTTTGGTCTCTCAGCCCTACCATTTATTAGCTGTTTGACTTTGGGCAAGAAAGTAGAACTTTCTAAGCCTTCTAACTTTTCTCATCTCACTGTGCCTTCCTCACAAGAACTAAAGATTTAATGAAATAAAGTAACATGTAACATAGAGCGTGGTACAAACTAGGTGCTCAACAAATATTGGTTCTCTTCTCCGTAGTGTTCATTTTGCTAAGTAGGATTATAATTCACCAATATCATAGATGTCTTGGAGAGAATTCTAAAGATTGCTAAGTATGAATACTCTTTCCCAGAGTTCTGGTATTCCTCTAATCTAAACAGGGGACTGTGTGTTTGCGTGTGTCTGCAGTGAGGGTGCGAGGGTGTGTGCTTGTGACTGTGTGTATATGTGTGTGAACTGGAAATACAGATGAAATTGTAAATAGGTGTAGGTCCTAGCCCACTTATTATGGTCCTCGAGTTGGCTCTAAATCAGTAACTCTTGTTAACCCAATTCTCGAAGTCTACCGAACTGAGAATTGGGTCCAATATTTGTTATTTGAATAAGCCAGGCAAGAAATAATTTTATTTTCCTTCTAAACCAAACTGTCAGGTAGCACCATATTTATAAAACATTCCTTCACACCAGATAAAAAGTTTAAAGCAGGAGCAAAGAAGGTATATTTCTTCTAAATTTACTGTAAATAGGAAGCCGTTATTGCAGCTCCAGTGTTCCATCTATTGTGAAAATGGAGCCCAGAGAAGAAAACGCATTTATGTCAATCATCAGGAAGCACGTTTTGAGCTGAATTATCCAGGTAATTGCCCAAATTTTTCATCCTGGCCTGTGATTGTTTCTTTTTCTACTGCCCTACCCAGTTTTGCCTTTTCTTCTCTGCCCTCATCATCTCGTGCTTCCTGACACCCTGCGTGTCACCTAGCCAGGTTACTGACTTTTATTTTTGTGGAGGTCACTCCTGTAGGAGCATTTCTCCAGCTTGTAATTGCCCTTAGCGGAGAGGAATTTGAATAAAAATGTAGGACAGATGCTGCTGAGGTGGGGGAAGGGTTCGCCGGTGGAGAGGTGAGTCAGACTGAGCGCTGTATAACTCAAATCCCCCAAACACCCACTCCAGTTTTGGCTCTTTGACAATGCTGTCTCTTTGAGAAAGAAGAACAGTTTGATCTGAATTCTTATTAGGTTCTGAGCCACCAAATTAGAATCTAATTAGCTCATTTGGAAGGGTTTTGAATTAGCTTCAAACAGACCCACACTGAGCTCATAGAGGAGACCCTCCTACTCTTTCTAGACAACTTGTAGTTTGTAGACTTAATTTTCAAAGTCTCTTCTTTGTCTCTTTTCTCATCTTATAAGTGTGCTCTTTTCTCCTTTTGAATCAGCTGCTTCTAGGGCAATCTGTAATGGATTTACTTGTAAGATTCTTTAAGAAAATCATAAATTTAGAGAGAAAAAAAGACACCTTTCTTCAATATGAGAAATACTTAGTTTCTGGAATCTTTCAATTTGGCATTCTCTAGGAGTGCTAGTTACCTTTGAATGAGGAATATTTTAGCCTACATAAAAATATTCCAAAAATGCAAAAATGTGTCATTACTTTGCTTGTAGATGTACATAAATGTAAAATGGTTGATTTTCCTCTAATACGTGAGGGTTTTTGGTTTTCTGTCTATATTTACAGATGTTGGTCTGGCTTGATCACTATTAGTTGAAGCATAGCCCCTACCTACATCCAGGGAGAGAATCCCTGTTTCCTTGGCAATGAGTAAATGTTTTGATGATAGGGATCCTGAATCCAGCATTTACCTGGAGGAGGCAGAGGCTATAGGGCTGTGTGCCCCTTCATTTAGAATGTGTGGGCAGCTTGTTTCCTGACTGTGGGGGCTTTCCTTCCATCATAATGGCCTTACATGACTCCAGGCACTCTGTTTCTCCCATCCCATGGGACACTCTGAGGGTACTTGTCAAAACTCCCATGTTATGTGTAAAGTTAAATGCCATAGCCATGCTTCTGTGGTTAGGAGATTAGTCCAGCTCTTCTCCATTCCTTTGGTTAATCACCTGTCTACTTAACTGTCTGTTCATTTTTTCAGCCTCCCTTCTGGTTTGGGGATTATTTCACGCTGCTTCTGGGAAATTCATATTTTCCTGAATTTTTCCTCCTTTTGTTTTGACAGGTATACAGATTCCTCAACAGTGCTGAAATTTTCTGTCAAGTTGAGTTGCTTTATGCCTTTCAGGATTTCCTTCCTGCTCTGGTCTTCTGATGACTCCCTTCTCAGCTTTCTAGCACTAATGTAGATTTATTTGTATTGTTGTATTTCTCCTGTATTTTTAATAGAATTCAAAAACAGAGGTGTGTGTTTTCTATTACTAGTGAAATAATTTTAGTTTTCCAAATTTGTAGATATTTTAAGATAAATTTAATGTTTTTTCCTAGCTTTAATGAGGTATAATTGACAAATAAAAATGATATATATTTAAGGTATACATTGCAATGTTTTGATGTCTGTATACATTGTGAAATGATCACCACAATCAAGCTAATTAACATAGCTATCAACTCATATAGTTATCATTTTGTGTGTATGTATCGTGAGAACACTAACGATCTACTCTCAGTAAATTGCAAGTATACAATCCCATATTATTAACTATAGACATTATGCTATACATTAGATCTCTGGAATTTATTCATCCTGCATAACTGAAACTGTACCCTTTGATCAGCATCTCCCCATTTCCCTCTCCTCTGAACCCCTGACAACCACCATTCTACTCCCTGCTTTTATGAGTCCAGCTTTTTCAGATTCCACCTGTGAGATCAGGCAGCATTTGTTTTTCTGTGTCTGGCTTATTTCACTTAGCATAATGTCCTCCAGGTTCATCTGTGTTGTTGCAAATGGCAGGATCTCCTTCTTTCAGGCTGAATAATAATAATATCACATATTTAACATTTTCTTTATCCATTGATCCATTAATGGATACTTTCATAGCTTGGCTATTGTGAATAATGCTGCAATGGACATGAGTACAGATATCTCTTTGAAATACTGCGATAAATCTAGTACTTTTTTTAAATCCTCACCTGAGGATATTTTTTCCATTGCTTTCTAGAGAGAGTGGAAGGGAGGGAGGAAGGTTGGGGGGGAGAGATAGAGAGGGAGAGAGGTGAGAGAGACACATCAATTAGTTGCCCCCCCCCCGCTTGGTTGCCTCCCACACTGGGGCCGGGGATCTAACCTCCAACCCAGGTATGTGCCCTTGACTGGAGTGTGTGCTCTAAGCACTGAGCACACCGGCTGGGGCTAGATAAATCTAGTATTTTTAAAGGCCAGTCTGTTTCTCTTTGTAATTTTTGAGATAATATTTCAAATTCTTTAGATTATACCCAAACATAAGTTGAAATCACTAATTGTGAAATTGGTAATTATATGGAGTGGCAGTGCCAGAATTTTACCAAGATCTTTCACTTTCACTTTTTATAATCTAATTATCATTGCTTAGATTCTCATTTCACAGTTGAAATTCCAAAATCAGGGGAGTATGGTCTACTATAATTTTTAACCATGATTTATGGAGAAAAACCCCACTTACTTATTTGTTCTTCATTATTTTAACTTTCTGTAAGAACTTGTTGTTTATCATTTACCACAATTTAGACTGAGGAACAAAACAAAATCGTGGATCCTCTGACTCATATTGTTTTGTGATAAAATACAGGTCTGAGATTAGATTGCAGTTTTATTAAGAATCCCTATGGTTTTTTGAAGAATTGCCTCTCTTTTTTTTTAAGCAGGCAAAGCCTTTTAAATCTATGAGAGATGCTAAAATTATGATTGATTCTTATGCTTTTAAAATCTCCAATCTTTTTTCTCATTTTGAACTGGAAAAACATATTGACTTTTGCGGTGGAGATGTAGGAACATTCATATTTATTTAGCTGGAGAGGGAAGATTATGAATTTGAAATTTCAAAGCCATTTCTTAGTCAAAGGGTAATGGAATTTTAGAGCTGAAATGCATCTCCAGATAGCTTTGTGATGATGTATAAAGAGCAGAGAACTGGTCAGAGAACCTGAAGTCGAGTTCTTGCTTTCCACTTCCTAGCTGTCTAACCCAACTCAAAAGACGTAAGTTCTTCAAACTATATTTCCTCCATGAAAGGAAGATAATCCTTTTAAATATATATCTTTATTGATTTCAGAGAGAGGAAGAGAGAGAGAGAGAAACATCAATGATGAGAGAGTCATCGATCGGCTGCCTCCTGCACGCCCCCTGCTGGGGATGGAGCCACAACCCGGGCATGTGCCCTGACTGAGACTCGAACCATAATCTCCTGGATCCTAAGTTGATGCTCAACTGCTGAGCCATGCTGGCTGGGCAGGAAGATACTCCTTGCCCTGTTAATTTTATTGCTTTATTGTAAGGCTCAAATTACACAGTTTACAAAATCTATATTGGGAACTGTGAGCTACTCTTCAGATATATGATGGTTATTTTTTTTTATGGAGAAAACAAACTCCTGTTTATAAAGGGATTTGCATAAATTCACCAGCTAATTAGTGGTATAGCCAGGTCTCCTAAATCAGTCCAGTAATCTTTCCACTGGAGTGTAACATTTAAAATTTGCTCATCTGCCTAGCTGGATACTCAGAGAACTTCAGAATTCTCAAGTTATGTCCCTTTTCATAAAGAACTGAATTTATGAGAGGAAGCAGTCGGTTTATTTTGACTTATCTTGTTCTGTCTATAGCGGTGGGATAAACACCTAAAGCTAGTTCTTTTTTTCACTAGTTGTGTTATGATGAAAATCTTCCAGATTTATACCTAGAGTGGTATTTCCCTGCCTTAAATCTGCCTCTTATAACTTTACAACACACTTCTATGGACCCTTTTTTTTATTATTATTAATTTGGGGGCAAGCACTGCACAAATGGCTTTTATTTTTGTTTCTTACTTAATAAACTATGTAGAATTCCCCACTCTTTGCCAAATGACTGTGAAACTCTTGATTGTTTTGTTTCTTTTCATAGTTGCTTCTACAAAATATCAAGAACAGCTGGAAGATGACTTTTCCCCTTAGTCTAAGGTCAGCTGGAACAAAGTGGTCCCAATTGTCTTCCAGAGTTCTCAAGACAGTGAGAAGGAAGCTGAGTGCCTCATGTTGAACAGAATCATTTAGGTTCATTAAGTAAAAGAATCCAGGGTAAGGAACTTGAATATTCAGATTTAAGATACAATTGATTGAAACCTACAACATTGCTCACGTAAGCAGATGTGGGAAAACAGGCAGTAAGTCATTCAAATAGGGAAAAGTGAAGATTCATGCCCAGCTAGAGAGAAGGGGAGAAAAAACATGAAAACTAGAGATCCGTCATCTAATATTTTCAGGGACAAGAATGATGCAAATTAGAAAGTACAGAAGCTGTTGAAACAGTAAGAATGCTTCAGGATTTGTAGAAAGAGTAACTTTTTTTTTGCTGAAACACGTATTTTCCCATGGACCTATTTTCATTAATAAGGAGAAGACTTGGCTGCAAGTGGTTTGGATATCTGCTTGTTATCAGAAGGAAGATGGAATTTTTTTAAATAAACTTTACATTTTAGAATAGTTTCAGGTTTACAAAAAATTCGCAGTGGTACAATAGAGAGTCCTCATATACTGCACATCAGTTTCCCCTGTTGTAACATCTTAGATTGCCGTGCTATATCTTTCACATCTGCTGAAACAGTATTGATATATTAGCACCAACTATACGTCCATACTTTACTCAGATCTTTTTACTCAGATGGTTTTCTCTTTTATCTAAGATCCCTTTTCTATTTGAAGATCCCATCCAGGACACATTACACTGAGTCATCATGTCTCCTTAGGCTCCTCTAGACTCATAATTTCTCAGATTGTCCTTGTTTTGATGACCTTAACAGTTCTGAGGAGTACTGATGGGGTGTTTTGTAGAATGTCCCTCAATTGGGATTTGTCTGATGTTTTTCTCATGGGTAGTCTAGGCTTTAGGTTCTTGGGGAGAAGACCACAGAGATAAAGTGCTATTTTCGCTCCTCCATGGAAAGTGACTCTCTCTGCTTTCCGTACTGTACTCTTTGGAAGGAAGCCACCATGTACAGCCCACACTTATGGGCTGGGGAGGAAAGGTCTAATTTTAACTAGAATAAAAAATCATTATTGTTGGCAAACATTTGAGTATTTAAGTGATTGATGTCATAATTGCATTTGGCAGGCTCATTTGCCCAGTAAACCTAGAAATGTGTGTTTTGCAGTTAACATCTTGGTAGGCAAATTGGCCATATTTCTTACAGAAGGATCCTCCTTTAGGGTGGTTTTCTTAATCCACGGGAGATGGCCAGAATAATGGGTCTGAAAATTCAATCTACAATTGCTACCACTTCTCTGATATATTTCAGGTCCCACCTGCACTTGAATCAGGTTAGAAGAGTGATTCTCACACTTGAGCAAGCATCCAAATTACGTTGATGGCTTGTTAAAACACCAATTCCTGCCCGGCTGGCATGGCTCAGCAGTTGAGCATCGCCTTAGGATCCAGGAGATTGGGGTTCGATTCCCGCTCAGGGCACATGCCCGGGTTGCGGGCTCGATCCCCAGCAGGGGGCGTGCAGGGGGCAGCCGATCAATGACTCTCATCATTGACGTTTCTCTCTCTCCTCCTTTCCTTCCTCTCTCTGAAATCAATAGACATATTTTAAAAACAAACACCTCCCCCGCCAATTCCAGGGCTCCGCCCCTAAACTTTCTGACTCAGCATACCTGAGGTGGGACCCTGAGAATTTACAATTGTTAATGTACAATGAACAATTTCTCAAGTGATGTTAATGCTTTGAGAACCATTGGGTAGGTGACGTTAGAGGGTCAAAACAATGAACCACATTATTTCAGTCCTGTGCTGATCTGCTGTCCCAGAATTGCAGTTTATGGTTTGGCCTTTATCTTTCACATAAGGCTGCTACAAGACAAAAGTGTTCGAAGTCTGTCTGCTTCAGGATTTTCCATGAAGCCGATTCTGTGGACCCTGCCTTGACACATTTCCTCTATAGACTGCCCCATTTGGATTCCTCTACCCTGAAACCCTTTCTCTTTACTGAGAAAATGAGGCAGGATCTGTCCTTGTGGAGAGTGCTATGATATGCTGCTTTGACCCTTGGGAGGCTTATAGTCTCGATTAGCACAACTGCGTTGACTCTCCCTCCCTGTTCCTCTTTGTTCATTACTATGGCTGCTGCTCCGTTTTATTCAATTATTTTTGTATTTGTACTTTGCATAAGAGATAGAATTCTTTTTTATTATTATTATTGGTTTTAGAGAGAGGAAGGGAGAGACAGAGAGAGAAAGAGAGAAAGAGAGAAACATCGATTGGTTGCCTCCCACACTCGCATCCGACTGAGCCACATAGGCCAGGGAAGAGAGAGAGAATTCTTTTTGGAAATGAATAGTCTTAACTGACATATACTAAGCCCTTATTTAACTTTTGCATTTGCCCTAAGATTTAGATTTGTTATTATTCTCATTTTACAGGTGAGGAAATAAAGAATCAGGTTAATCATCTTCCCGAAGGTCACCCAGCTATGAAGTGGTGGACTAGGTGCTGAAGCTCGTGTCTCTCTCAGCTGGTGCTTCCCAGTTCTTCCTGTGGCATAGAAGCAAGAACCCACGCGGCCATTTGCTGGTTATATCCCTGGAACGTGGTGCTTCTTCCAGATTCGGCTTTCGTGGTCCTCATTTCTGCAACAGGGGTCTTAATACTTTCCTCACAGCGCTGTGCTATTGCAGAAAGTCATGGATATAAAGCACTTAGCAGAATGCCATGTTCATGGTAAGTTCCCAGTAAATATGTTCTTTCTTTCAAAGCCACTTGCTCACATGAAATTATCTCATTTAATTGTGTAACTAATAGCACCTGAGTTAATAAGAGCATTATATTTGTAATTGAAGAAATTAGAAATGAATAAAGAGAATATTGCTAGCTTTACTCATAATGGCACTGCAGTTTGCATCTATACTTAACATTCTCTCTTTTTTTAGTTTTCTATTACACAGATTTTAAAAAAATAAAGTTTAAGAGGGTGATTTGGCAACTTAGAAAAACTATGCAACTTAAATATCCAAAGATAAAATAATTCCAGTGCCTGAAGGTGTGTGTGTATATATGTGTGTGTGTGTGTGTGTGTGTGTGTGTGTGTGTGTGTGTATATATATATATATATATATATATATATATATATATATATATATATATATATATATATAGGAGAAATCAAGGAGGGGCTGGAATGGGAAATTCAGTAGATGATGCCCAATGCCTCTGAATCAGGTCTATCCAGGATGGGATAAATTCCCCTTTAACAAAATATTTTGGAAGCTAATGTCTAGGAAATAAGATCTTATAATAAGGCATTAATTATTTACTACTTATAATAATTCAAATGGGAAAAAAGGGTAGTTCAAGGTCAAACAGAATTTTAAGAGGTCTGCATTCACAGGTCTTCTGCAGGTCTGCTCCCTTCTGTTAGCACAAGCGATCCAGAATTGGCTGACGGTGTTCAGGGTTCCTCTGCCTGTTTGTCAGTCGGACATTTGCATTCATCATTCCTTATCACTCCTCCTTGATTGGGAGAGCTGGCTCATTTCAATACTAAAAATTCCCAGAGATTAGAATGCTGTCTCATTTTTTCTGTTTAGGCTCTTATCTGAAAACATTTTCTTGAAGTTTTGACAGCTGCAAAGTAGCGGCAGTGGGAAAAGCATAAGCTTTGGAGACAGAGAACTAGCTTTGAGGCCCTGAGCAAGTTACTCAGATTCTCTGTGTCCACTTCCACATGTGTAAAAAACATATGGAATAGTACATATTTGGCAAGGCCGGAGCAGGGCTAAGTGAAATAACATATACGGAGCCCAGGATGGTGTCAGGGACACACAAGGTGCTCACAATGTTCATTTCCTTTTCTTGGTTGTAATGTGTAGTAAATGCCTTTGGTTTTATATGCAAATACTTCAAAGGAGAATGCCCAAAGCAAGGAGCATGCTTCAAAGCAAAATTTCCACCTGAACGAAATGGGGGGAACAAAACTTAGCTCCCTTATAAGAGGCAAGACATCTCGCCCCTTACCATCACTCAGAAATGACAAATGCCGTTAAATGATAAACTGATAGGTACATTTCCCTTCATAGAATTTGTACTATCTAAAGGATTTCTAATAGCCTGAAGTCCAGTTGACACTCTATACTAGTATTGAAAATAAATAATAGAGCCTTAGCTGGTTTGGCTCCGTGGTTAGGGTATCAGCCTGCAGACTGAAGGGTCCTGGGTTCGATTCCCACCAAGGGCATGTACCTCTGTTGCAGGCTTGATCCTGAGCCCCAGTCGGGGGGCATGCGGGAGGCAACCAATCCATGTGTCTCTTTCATATCGCCGTTTCTATTTCTCTCTCTCCCTTCCACTCTCTCTGTAAAGCAATAGAAAAAATGTCCTCAGGTGAGGATTAAAATAATAATAATAATAATAATAATAGATACAAAATTAATAGCTGGCATTTTAAGTGCCATAACGTGTCACCAAATACTATAGCTCCCTGAAGCATTAGCTGCCGCCTCAGGTAACTGGTAGACCAGTACTGTACTTTCCCCGATATTGCTGAAATGTTCCATAATACCCGCAGACAACTCTCTGGCCTATTTTTGGTGCTCCATTTAACTTTTTGCCAAAACTGAATTACTGGGGTTTAAACTATTTAAATGCTACCTCATGCTAGCTTTCAGATTGATCCTAATTGCATTAATTGATAGTAATTTCCCCATCCAAAAATTTGGGGGAGTAATTTAGTCTTGGTAAGATTTCTGAGGCCACCAAGGTGCCACCACCTGAAGACTTAGTGACATAAAAAATGCATGCTAGAACTCTGAGTTCTAAAAAGAGGTTTATTTATAAACCATATCTTTTGTGACAACAATTCTCTGAAACTCTTGGCAAGAAATACTTCCATGGATAGATACAAGATGTGAGAAAACAGTAAAAATGCTTGTGTTGAGTATAGAATTTTCCTAGATATCCTACAGAACCCACTCTCCTCTCTCATTTCTTCAGTGTTTCTACTCACCACTCTCTAAATCAACAAATTCTGGGAGTATGCATGGGTGAAGCAGTCTGCCAGGCATTGTTTGTATCTGTGGTAATAGGAGAGATTAGATAGAGACTGTGTTCTGGCTCTTCTGTGCCTCTGCATTTTAATTTGGGACATAGCTCATAGCCCCCAAATAACAGAAGGGTAACAAAGGGTATTAGCAAAGTGAATGTGTAGTTATTCTCATATGTGGTTGGGGAGTGTGTAAAGTGATTTAACTGTTTGTAGGACAATTTGGCAATATATATAAAACATTTAAAAAGCACATGACTTTTTATATTGAACTTATTGGGGTGACATTGGTTTAAAAAGCTATACAGATTTCAAGCGTACAACTCAAGAAAGCATCATCCGCACACTGCATCGTGTGCCAATTGCCCCAAACAAAGTCTCTTCTCGTCCCCATTCCCCCAACCCCCCAGCTTTGCCCAACTTCACCTATGCCAACCCCCTTTCCCTCTGGCTGTCATCACACTGATGCCTTCACTTTCTTTCACCCAGCCCCCCAACCCCCTCCCCTCTGTCAACTCTCAGTCTGTTCCGTGCATCCACACCTTTGTTTCTGTTTTGTTTGTCAGTTTATTTTGTTCATTAGATTCCACATATAAGTGAGATCATATGGTATTTGTCTTTCTCTGACTGGCTTATTGCATGTAGCATGGTAATCTCTAGGTCCATCCAAGTTGTCGCAAAAGATAAGAGTTCCTTTCTTATGGCTGAGTAGCATTCCATTGTGTAAACGTACCACAGCTTTTTTATCCACTCATCCACTGAAGGGCACTTGGGCTGTTGCTAGATCTTGGCTAGTATAAATAACACTTCAGTGAACATAGGGGTACATTTATTATTTTGCATTAGTGTTTCAGGCTTCTTCAGATATATTCCCAGAAGTGGGATCACTGGGTCAAAAGGCAGTTCCACTTTTAATTTTTTGAGGACTCTACATACTGTTTTCCTCCATAGCTGCCCCAGTCTGCATTCCCACCAGCAGTGTACTAGGGTTCCTTTCCTCCACATCCTTGCCAGCACTTGTCATTTGTTGATTTATTGATGGAACCATTCTGGCAGGTGTATCACATTATGGTGGTATCACAACACCAACAGGAGCTTGCAACAAAGAAAGTTAGGGTTTATTCTTAGGAAATGACCCTATCCCACAGTCATAGGCGAGCTAATACTCAAAGACCTGGCTTCCCAATGGCTTTCAGGGGATGGATTATATAGGGGAAAAACCATTAATCATGATCACTAAGGAAGTTAAGGTCATGGACAGGGCTCTGGTCTCTACTGGTTGCTCTGCAATAGGGCAGGGGCAGTTAATCAGCGCACCTGGTCCTCATGTCAGCTAAAGTGTCCCTTCTTCTGGTTTTGCCACTTTTCTGGGTCTGGAGCTGAAACACAACTGAGGCCTAGATGTTGTCTCTAGTTTGATCTGAAAAACTCTGTCTCTGTGGTCAAAGGACCTGCCTGATGCTTTGATCCTAAGATTATTTGATACAGATAAGAACGTCATTGTCCCTAGGGCTTAATGATGAAGGGAATGGACATGCAAGGTGAGTCAGGGTTGGATGAGGCCAGTTTGAATCAAAAGGAAAGAAAGAAGAAAATGGCATATTAAAGAAATGAAGTCAGGCCGGTGTGGCTCAGTGGTTGAGCATCAACCTAGTATCCAGAAGATTGCAGTTAGATTTTCAGTCAGAGCACATGCCCGGGCTGCGGGCTCCATCCCCAGCAGGGGGTGTGCAGGAGGCAGCCGATCAATGATTCTCATCATTGATGTTTCTCTCTCTTTCCCCCTCTCCCTTCCTTTCTCTGAAATCAATAAAGATATATATATATATATATTTTTAAAAATGAAGTTCCTACATGGCTACAGAAATACAGTTTGGAAAAAGGTGTATATTATGGAGATTATATGTATATATGCCATATACACTCAGATAGAGAGAGAACTTATGGAAGGATGAGCTCTAAAATTTTCCTACTAAATTTTAGCACTATTATCTCAGTAAAGTACGAATATAAGGACAGAGAGAGGTGGGACCTTTTATTCTTATTTTAAACCCTTTACTGTTAAGCTGTTTACATAACTATATTACTTTTGTGATTCTAAAAATATCAAAACAAGTGAATATGTTCTAAAACTGGAAAGTAATGAAATGAGAAGCAGATGGTATAGACAAAGAAGTATTATTATTGTTATTGCTGGTGTTGGCAGCAGAACAGCACCAGGTGTTAGACCTGGGTTCAGCAACCCTGGTACTTGAGTTCTGGCTAAGATAGAATTCAGAGCCAAAACTCAAACTGTAAGAAGAAGTTTCTTTAGAAAGTCAGAGTTAGAAGAAGTGAGCCAGAGAAGAAATGGGCTCAGAAAACAGGTCACAGAGGCAAAAGAAGGGCCCTTGGAGCTTAGAAGAGGCAAGGAAAACGTGCCTGGGGGAAGGGGGTGGGGAAAGGTGTGAGAGTGCCCCGTAGGGAGGCAGAGTTGGGTTCTCTGTCTTGAGGGTATTTGTCTGGAGGTCTCAGGGAAGGATCCCAATAGAATATTCACCAGCTTTCCAGGTGCGCTCTTGCACTGGATTGGTCAGCGCCAGGGCAGGGGGTCATTAGTCAATGCAGCTGGTCCTGATGTCAGCCATGGCTTCCCTTGTCAGGTTTTTCTCTTTTTTTGGGCCTAGAGCTGAAACACAACTGAGGCTTAGATGAATTTGATGCTGGTCATAACTTTATTGTCCTGAGGGCTTCTTGCTAAGGGCTATTCTCTGGCTCCCCTCTTTGTTCCCCCTCTAAGGTGCCCTCACCCACATGACTAGCAACATGCCCAGGAAGGAAAGGTCAGGGGAGGGTCCGAACGGCATGAGCAGCAATGCAAAAGGTCAGGGGGTCTAACTGCATGACCAGCGACCCTGGGGGCCAGGTCTTTGTTTTCCCAGTTTTGTCCATTGCTAGGTACCTGAGGCTTTCCACCCTGGTGACCTTCTGTACCTGGCCCATTGTCCTTGCTCTGCTCTTGTCTGTCTAACTGCCTTCCACAGGTCCCAGACTCCCAAGTCTATGCTGAGAACTACTAAGCTATGCTTCTGTTCTTCTACAGCATTCTCTATTCCTGTGGTGCCTGTTTAGGCAGCTGAGGCTCCTGGAGTGTGATAACCATCATCATGTTATGGGGCTGGGACAGTATTAGGAGAGACTCTCCGATTTACAGCCTTATTTTGGAGTAGAAAGGAAGGTTTAATTTCTATAGTGGTTTCCCTCTGAAACATCAATTTTTTTTAATAAAGGGTTTGCAGGCCAGAGTATTGATATTTTCAGCAATTTGTAGTAATTTCTCAGCTTTCATAGGGTTGATTACTTTGCTACACATACATGCTTATAACGGATCAGGAAGGCAGCCTGCTGGGTAGTTTGGGTAACAGTGGGGTGAGGGGTGAGCATCAGACTAACCATGAATAGGCATGTATTCACCTCCATCTGACCATTCTAGCAGGACCATTGTAGTTTCACACAGATGAGTTAAGGTTGGAAGATAGTTCTGTTGCTTCTAACTGACACTGCAACTGTAATCTTGGATAACACAGTGGAAAGATTGCATCCCCTGGCTGCAGCCACTTTTCATTGCAGAGTGCCCTCTGCTGAACAAGCAGGGAAGCTTACCAAGAATTTCACATGGAAATAACACTGCATTTTCTCTATGCCCGTTGCTTCTATTGTAGGGGAGGAAAAGTAGTTTTTCCTCTATTTTTTTAGGTTCTTGGTGGAGACACCCAGTAATAAAAAGACAGGTTAACAAGAAAAAAGCAAACAGAAGTTTAATAACATGGATACCTCTGTATGCATTGAAGAGTCCCAAGAAAACTGAGTAACTCAGAAATGGCCCAAGCCATCACCTTAAGGACAAAAGAAGATGTTGGGAGGCTATCAGGAAAAGCAGAGTAAACAAGGGTAAGGTGGTTATGGAGGTTGCGGTCAGTGCTTCGCCATTGATGACGGTCTCTACAGATTCAGTCTTCCTCTTCCAGGTACAGAGAGGGACACACCCTGACAAACGGAGAGTCCCTTATAAATGTACTTGTCTCTTACAAAAGGGTGACTCGTACTTGGTTCTCACAGCTTCTCCTGTGTCTGCTGTTTCTTAAGAACAACCAGCTCAAGGTAATCATTATGCCAAAGGGGCATATTTTGGGGTGACAAGCTATGTTCCCCTTCACTGTATTCTGTCACTTGTATATATAAATAGTAGAGTAATTAAACCCATTTACCTGTTCTTAGAACAAACCTATATTTGACTTTAAAGTACACCACATATGATACTCCCCAAACACAGAACAAAAACGAAATCAAACACGACAACTACGAAATCACCTTGCTTTTTTTGTTTTGGTTTGTTCTGTTAAAAAGCAAAGTTCAACTGAGTAAATTTCAAGATCTAATTGGCTTTATTTAGTGACTCACAAATTGGGCAGCATCTCATCTGGCAACTAGAAGGGAAGGGTTTTTTTTTATAGGAAGAAGGGTGGGGCAAGGGTGCTATTAACAAAAGAAAAGAAAGGATTGTTTTTAGCCGTGAACAGCAGTCCTTTTCTGGTGCAAGGGAAGGGCTAGAATTTTTATCATGCAGATTGCCTCTTCTTTCTATGGGGGATGGAAAGGGCCCACTGCCCCAGAGAGAACCTCACTGGTGTTGACCCGAACATTCCAGACCCGTTGATTAAGATGACATTTCCGGGAGAGGTTGAATCAATTAGATCAGGTGTTCAATATATGTTTTATATTGTTACCTAACTAAAGGGGTCTGTTTTCCTGCCCATATCAAAACCCAGTAAGACATGAGCTGGACCTTGCAGCAAAGAAAGTAAGGGTTTGGTTTTAGGAAGTGGCCCATGCCCAGAGTCGTAAGTGAGCTAAGGTTCAAAAATCTGGCACCCTGCCCTGCCGGGCGTGGCTCAGCGGTTGAGCATCGACCTAGGATCCAGGCGATGGGGGTTCGATTCCAGGTCAGGGCACAGGCCCGGGTTGCGGGCTCCATCCCCAGCAGGGGGCGTGCGGGAGGCAGCTGATCAATGACTCTCATCATTGATGTTTCTCTCTCTCCCTCTCCCTTCCTCTTTCTGAAATCAATAAAGATATATGCTTTTTAAAAATCTGGCACCGTGATGTCTTCTAGGGATGGATTATATAGGCAATAAAATCATTAATCATGGTGTCTAACGGAGTTAGGGTCAAGGTCTGGGTTGTGGTCTCGACTGATTGGCTGGCACTAGGGCAGGGGCAGTTGATCGGTGCATCTGGTCCTGATGTCAGCCATGGCGCCCCTTCATCTGATTTTGCTGCTTTTCTGGGCCTGGAGCTGAAACACAACTGAGGCCTAGATGTTATCTCTAGCTTGATCTGAAAAACTCCTGTCTCTCTCGTCAACGGACCCTGGGCTTTGTTCCTTTTGATACAGATCAGAACCTCATTGTCCCAAGGGCCTGATGATTAAGGGAGTGCTCATGCAAGGGGGGAAGAGGGCAGGTGAGTGGGGGGCTGGGTGAGGCCAGTTTGAATCCAAAAGCACACGGGGTGAGTCAAAAGGACAGAAAGGGGAAAAGGTCATATTAAAGAAATGAAGTTTCCCCGAGGTTGTAATATCTTGGGATTTTAGTACAAGTGATGCCATTTTAGGCCTGTGGTTTTCTTTTAACAATTTTTAAAGCTGTTCTTCATTGATTGATATATAGTATATATAGTTCTACATTTTTAATTAAAAATTTTCAATAGCTGCACAGCATTTCATTATATGAAGATAGCAGTTTATTTTAGTAATGCCTTATTCTGAGACATTCCAATTTTGACCATTTTTTTACTATCATAAGCATTGTAATAGCAAAGTATTTTGTCACATCCCTTCTAAGTATGTATTAGGTGCCTGCTTTGTCCTAGGCATACTGTGATAGTTCTACTCTGATATGTCATTTTCTCTGGATAAATTAATAAAAAATTTAAAATCTAGGCTAGAGTGTAGGAATATGTTGAAGTATCGATTTCCCAATATCCTCTTCAAATTAGAATATAGACTTATTAAAAAACCATTTTGCATTTATATTATTTCCAAGGGGATTTTTAAAAAATGTGTTTTGGTCATTTTATTCCCCCCCTTCTTTTGTGAATTAACAGTTATTATTCTTTGTACATTTAGAAGATCAGGTGTTCATCTCATTGATTTTGAAAGTTTCTATATATATTACACAGATTAACCATTTGTCTACCACTATATCACAAATATTTCCATAAAGTTTTTCTTTCTTTTTTTTGGTTTGCTTACATTTGATTGTATTACTGATGTTATTGTTATTGTTATCTAAACAGACTTTAAAAATATTTATGAAGTTGAAATTTTCAGTCCTTATGCGTTTTGCCTTTGGTGTCATGCTTAGAAAATTCATCTGTACCTTCACAGCTCTATAGTGTTAGGATGCTTTCCCTGTGGCCTGTGTCGCCCAATAAGCTTGCTTTAACATCTTCCGTCCAAGCATGTTTTTCTCCATAGTTTGGGGCCATCGACGCAAGCTAGCCCATCTGCAAGCAAAGATAGGACCTGACCATTCTGCTTGACCAAGGCTGCAGCCACAGAACATCCTGTTACCCTCCAAGACATCGGTTACTCTGACAATTCTTCGCGGCCGGCGGATGCAACACTGGCCCCGCATTGTACCCCATCTTAAGCCCCTATAAAAGAAAGCCTGACTCCACTTTCAGGGCCGACACTGTTCTGTGGGCCTCAGCCCACTGTGAGGGGATGCCTCAATAAGATTTTCTAAAGCCTCTCACGGTGTTGACCTAACATATACATCACTACTTTTGAAAAACTTGTGACTTTATCATTGTGGTGAATTTATATCAACTTAGCCAGTTTGCAAGAACATTTCACAGAATTCTATTCTCTGCAGAAGCCTAAATTCACTTAAGCCGGAAGGACATTTTGTGCGAGATTTGGAAGGTGGAGGTAAAGCAGGGATGTATGCCCTTATGCTCAGAAGGGTGGTGCAGAGTCACCAGGTGATGTTTCATCTAGGCATGTTGTCATGTATCAACCAGCTTGTGACAGGACATAAGAAGCTAGGAAAATTCCTGGGCAAGTGGAAGGGGAAAGTGAGACAAAAAAATTAAACAAAGCCCAACTGTGTGGGCAGCTTGAAGCCAGCTTGTGAATTGCGAGACCTTGTCTTCCCCAACCAAGGACACTTGAGAGCAAATGGTTGATACCTCTCCTCCCTGACCAGAGAATACATAGGTTGGATCACCCGGGAACTCTTAAGGCAAGAGGGGGAGAAGGGGAAGAAAAAAAGGGAAGTTTTATCTCACCCACTGAACAAAGAAGTCAGCCGTCTCAGGACTGGCCAAGATGACCAAGTGTATGTACAAACACCCCAAGCAAAGCCACGCAAAGTAAAAGGGGACTTTGAAACCTAATATGCTATCCAAGATATCTGGCAGAGGAACCCCGAAACCTCCGGACAGAAGGGTATAAAACCCCTTGAACCCTCACTGAGCACAAGCTCAGACCAACTGAGTTGCCCGCTTGTGTTTTATGCCAAGTGTATTTGTAATAAATTTGCTTGCTTTGCTTCCTTAATAAATTCGCTTGCTTTGCTACAACAATGCTGTCTGTCTGTCACTCGTTTGAAATCTTTCTTATGAGACTGACAAGAACCAAGGAGGGGACAGTCCTTTCCCTCTGACTCAGGAGGCTGTCTGATAACATTTCTGGCGCAGATAGCAGGCTCATCTGGTTGACTGTGCCAGATAGAGCCTCCTTCATCTCCTCCAACTCCTGGGCTAAGTGCATGTTTAGATCCATCAGGAAGAGCCCAGCTTCTCCTGCAGGACACCTGCACCACTGAAATTGGAGACTTGGGGCGAAATTAAATTTAAAATGTAATTACAGGAAAGTAAGTATCTTTAAAATTTTGTCTGTAATCAGTAATGTGAGAAACCGGTTTCATTTATTCAAGTCTCCTTTGACATATTATTATTTTTATTTTTAATCCTCAGCTGAGGATATGCTTAGAGAGAGGAAGGGGGAAGGAGGGAGGGGGGAGAGAGAGAAAGAAAGAGAGAGAGAAAGGAAGAGACAGAGAGAGAGAGACATCAATGTGAGAAACATTGATCGAGTTGCCTTCCATATATGCCCTGACCAGGGATCAACCCTGCAACCCAGGCAGTTGCCCTGACCAGGAATCGAACCAGCAACCTGTTGGTGCACAGGACAATGCTCAACCAACTGAGCCACTCCAGCCAGGCTGACATATTATTTTTTTATTTTATTTTTTATCAGAATTGACCTGCTTAGAGTTATGGATCTGCATTAATCTCTTGTGATTTTTTCCCCTCAAATTTAATTTATTTAAACTAAAACAACAAGAAACCTAAAACAGTTCACTCATTTTCCCCAACACCCACCCCTGCCTCTGGCAACCATTAATCTGTTCTCTGTATCTGTGAACTTAACATATACATACACACACACACATTTATTTGTTTTAGACTCCACATATAAGAGAGATCATGCAGTATTTGTTTTTTTCTGTCTGACTTATTTCACTTAGCATAATACTCTGGAAGTCCAACCATGTTGTCACAAATGACAAAATTTCTTTCAATGACTGACTGCAAATACAGTGGTCCCATAAGATTATAATGGAGCTGAAAAATTCCTATTGCCTACTACCGTCATAGCTGTCGTAATGTCGCGCAGTGCATTACTCAGGTTTTTATGGCGATGTTGGTGTAAGCAAATCTGCCAGCTGTATAAAAGCACAGCACATACAGTTATGTACAGTACATAATACTTGATCATGACAATAAATGATTATGTTCCTGGTTTGTGTGTTTACTATACTATACTTTTCATTGTTATTTTAGAGTGTACTCTTTCTACTTATAAGAAAAAGAAGTTTGCTGTAAAAGCACTGTGCCATGTTTTACTGGCAGCAGCTTCATACATACTGTGTTTACAGTGTCTCTTGATGGCATCATTTTCTCTTTAGCTTGATTTAATCCCGTGTTGTTTTGTACGATAACATGCTGACAGGCTTGTAGCCTAGGAGCAACAGGCTATATCATATAGCCTAGGTGCAGCAGGCTGTACCATCTAGGTTTGTGTAAGTGCACTCTATGATGTTCACACAATAATGAAATCACCCAACAGATTTCTCAGAACAGATCACTGTGGTTAAGCAATGATCTTATATCACAGTGATCTTTGTGGTTAAGCAATGATCTTATAAGCAATGTACTTATATCACAATTTCTTTATCCATTCATCCATCAATGCGTTGTTAGCTGAAATTAGGTTCTTCATCGGGATCGAGAGAGAAGCATTTCAAGGACCCAAGCATGGGAGATTGTGGTGTGGCAAAATGATTTATTTCTGATGCAAAATAAAAAAAAGTACCCTCCCTGGGTTCCCAGTGTCCCATCTCTGTCCATCCCACCATGGAAAAAGTCCAATCTTGTTTTCAGCAAAGCCAAAACAAAGGCCCATGTCCAGAGTTTCTGCTTCATATTAAAGCTTAGTCCTTTGGGAGCCCACAGGATCTGCTGTGGGCCCTGGTAGCTGCTAGACCCATGTGGTCACCATGCGTTCCTAGGCAGGAGGGAACATGAACAAATGAGGTGAGTATGGGTCACCCGGGGGGGGGGGGAGGGAGAGAACTTGTTTGTTCCTCTGGGGTTTTAACCAGGAGGTTTTTACGCAAAATAGCTCATCATCTTCCCAGGCTTCCAAAGACTTGCTTTGGGTCCACCCCCCAGCCAACGGTCTCTTTCCCAGGCTAGACTGACAGTCATCTATGGTCAAGTACCTCCCCGTGTCCCATTTTGACTTCTATTGCGCATGTGTTTACCCCTCTTTGTTCTATCCCTTCCCCCAGTGATCTGCTGGGAATGGACCAGTGATTCCCTGGGGGGAACGTGAAGCAAGCAGGCCCCTGCTCCCCAGCTGACCATGTTCAATGATGTCTGGCTTTTCTTGCTCTCTTCCTATTAATATCTAGCTAACTATGGTAGCAAACAGATATGTAGATTGTTTCCATATCTTGGTTATTGTAAATAATGCTGCAGTGAACATGGAGTGAATATATCTTTGCAAATTAATATTTTTGTTTTCTTCTGATAAATACACAGAAGTAGAATTGCTAGATGATATGGTAGTTATATTTTTAATTTTTCGAGGAACCTCCATGCTCTTTTCCATAGTGGCTGCACCAATTTACATGGCTTCTTATATATTTTTATCCTTGAGACAACATTTGCACTTCTGCTTATGAGGAACCAAAAGCCCATCAAAATTTCCACTTTCTGTGATGTTCCATGAGGTACACAGATGCTTCTAGTTTCTTTCTTACATGCTTTTCTAAATTCTTTGAAAACTCTGTTTTACTTTGAAAAAAACTATTTTACTTGACAAGTATTTACAAGTTTTTACAAGTAAACTTACTTTATTTTACAGGTTTGCAAAATCTTTTGTAGAGGGAAAGATGTGTTGTGATTTAGTTTAGTCTTTTGTGTCCAGGTTCTCACACAAAACTACTGCAAATTTCCTTTAGTCTTTCGCATAACTTTTGTGAATTATGCGTATAGATGATGAATCTAAACTTATCTGGAAACCAAGCCATAGTTTTAGCAAAATTTACCAAAATGTTAATAAACTTTATTGTTATTATTAATAGATATTAAATAGAAATGGGATGTTTTTCTTACCACTTGAAGCACCTTTTATAACACTGTTTAATGCTATGTATCATGTCTAAAACTTTTTAATTGATTTTAAAATAAAGAACTATAAGACCATGAATTACAAGTTTTTATATTTTGGTTTTTTACTCTATATTTTCAGCAGTACAGCACCTCATATAGTTAAAACACTGTCTTTTAAACTCTCACAGCATGTCATGTATTCCAAGTAAAAATTGGAATCCATTAGCTGTTACCTCATTTGGCAATAGGGAATTTTAATACTGGAATGTCCTGGAGCATTTGGGAAGTGGGGTTGCATAACTACAGGTATAGCTATTCTTAAGATTTCGTTTCCTAGATGTTGGTTAATTGCATTAATTACCTTCAACATCCATTACTTTACTAGTAAATTAAAGGCTTGAAACATTTGTGGCTGTTTTTCTTCTTTATAAGGGCTTTATTGAGTTCCTTGAACATTTATACCTATTACAATAAGGAGAAACCCCTTTATGTTCATGTTTTTGTTTTTTTAAATTTGTTTCCTTTTGTTTTAGTTTTGTTTAGTTTAGTTATATTTAGGTCTTAGTGCTATACTGGAAATATGCTGTTTGGTATGATTTTAAAATGATTTATTTATTCTTGAAAATGTTTTTGTTGTTTTCTCTCCTCACATAAATATACTGTATTTGCTCTAGTTTATAAATTTATGAAATGAATATTGTTTGGGGGGGGAATATCAAAATAGCTTCCATTATATTCTTTGTTGCTTTGTTGTATTTTCCTCTTGTCTCTGTTTTATTATTAAGAGATTTTCCTTTGCTTTAAGAATTTGATGCCTGGCCGGGCATGACTCCAGGAGATCGCGGTCAGGGCACAGGCCCGGGTTTCAGGCTTGATGCCCAGCAGGGGGCGTGCGGGAGGCAGCCCATCAATGACTCTCATCATTGATGTTTCTCTCTCTCCCTCTCCCTTCCTCTCTCTGAAATCAATAAAGATATTGAAGAAAAAATTTTGAAATCTGTCAAAACGGTGCATTAAGTGATTCTGGATCACACTGATTCAAAGTTTGTTTTCTTCTACCAGAGATGGGCAGCCTGAAATGCACAATAATTGTGAAATTGCAACATGCTTTTAACCCCATCCTTACATACTGACCAAGAGAGAACTCAAGCCTCTAGACTTGACCTAGGGTTAGGGAGTGAAGAAGTTGGTTGGTTAGTAAGGATGGGTAAGAGCTTTCTGGCAAGCCTGGTACTGTAATGTTTGTTTGGAAGCATGACATTTGATTTTCCTGTATATTTTTAGCTATGTATATACAAAACATTAAATTCGTCTTTCTAAACTGGATATGTTGAAAATCCCCTGTTCTCTTAGTTAACAATTTTACTGACAGAAAAAGAGCAAATGAAAAGTCTGTTTATAAAACCTGTATTGATTTTCAATTCAAAACTTATTTTAAATATATATAAATCATAACAGGGTTACTTCATGTGAGAGCCTGTGCGTTATATCACTTTGTTTTGGGGAAAATATTTTGAATGGGAGAAGCATCAGTTGGATTTTGGCAAATATAACTGGGTCAGCAACTGGGCCACCCAAGCTCTTCTCCTATTCCCATTAGAACGGTGTTGCCCTCGAATCAGCTTTTACTACTGACATCCCATGATGACATCCCTTGAATTGTACTTATACAGCAGATGGTGTGAAATATATGCATATATTTTTGTGATCAATGTCAAGTTGAAGTCTGAATTAGTACAGTGGAGAAGTGTGTAATGGCAACATAGCTGTAAAGTGTTAGAATTGGGTGTTAGATTAATTCATTGCCATCTGTCTTTGTTTTACTAATCTACTTCTGTGGACACCACACAAGCATTGTAAGTTCTTTTTGAAAACTCTGTGTGTGTGTGTGTGTGTGTGTGTGTGTGTGTGTGTGTTCTAGCACACAAAATTCTAACAACAGCTACAACACCCTTCCCCATCTCTAGAGTAAAAACAAAACAAAACAAAACAAAAAACGTTTCTTCGAATATTTTTGTTGGAATTTCTCATCTTTTTCTAGGTTTGATTTTATGCACAGTTTTCTATAGAAAATGACAGTGTAAGTCATTATGTTGCAAAGGTTACAGGGATTTAACTCTAGAACTGTAAAAAACAAATCTATGGATAATTTTTTCATTGTTGTTTTTCTCATTTGCACTCTCACTATTCAACTATAGAATGTTTAGTATAGGTGGAAAGTTGTAAATAATATTAGGTGTTTGAGAGGAGACATTTCTGAAGAAATTTAATTAATATGTGAAATAGTGGTCCTCAAAATACATTCTTATATGGAATCAGTTGATCAAATCTAAATCATAAATGAAAGTGTTAGAATCTGTACATTTTCTAAAAGTAAGGAGCCGTTTACTTTTTTTTTTCCAATTTATGACACAGGGAAGTTATTTCTGAAAGAATTTATATATTTACTATTCATGATGAAATGAGGTTTTATTGATTTTGAAAAAGGAGAATTACGAGTGGACATTTACTCATTTAGATGTAAGGAGGAGCAGATTTTGCCACCCCAAAATACACTTCTTTGGCATAAGGATTATTTTAGGCTTATTATTATTATTATTTTATTTAAATATATCTTTATTGATTTCAGAGAGAGGAAGGGAGAGAGAGAGAAGCATCAATGGTGAGAGAGTCACTGATCGGCTGCCTCCTGCGCGCCCCCCGCTGGGGATGGAGCCCACAACCCGGGCCTGCGCCCTGACCGGGAATCGAACCCCGATCGCCTGGATCCTAGGTCGACGCTCAACCGCTGAGCCATGGCCGGTAGGGCAAGGTTATTATTTCTTAAGAAACTGCAAACATAGGAGAAGCTCTGAAAACTGAGTAGTAGTTATCCTTTTATAAGAGACACGTACTTGTGTAAGGGAATCTCCATTTGTCAGGGTGTCTTGCTCTCTGCCTTGCTCTTCCTTAGAGAAGGATGACTCTAAATCTCTAGAAAGCCTTATCAATGCAGAAAGCAATAACTTATATCTGCATAACGCCCTTACTCTTGTCACCTCCCATAATTGGCTCACTGCCCCCCAACAACCAACATCTTTTCTTTTGTCTTTAGCTGGAGATAGTATTTCAGCTGGTGGCTTGGGCCCTGTTGAAGACTTGCTCAGTTTTCCTGGATATCTAGCACATATACAGGAGGGATACATATTATTAAAATTCTGTTTGGTTTTCTCCTCTTATTATGTCTTTTTTTTTAATTCTCACCCAAGGACATGCTTGGAGAGAGACAGACATCGATATGCTCCCCTCTGCACGTGCTCCATCCGGGGACTGGGGGACTGAATCCATAACCCAGGCATGTGCCCTGACTGGGAATTGAGCTGGACGAAGCTCAACCAACTGAGCCACTCTGGCGGGGCTCTCAATCTGTCTTTTATCTGGAGGGGGGTGGCTAGCGGCCAGTGTTTAGCCAGGAATATAGAATGGCAGAGGAAAATTTATTTTCCTTCCCCACAGTTGTTTAAATATATTTTAAAGTTACAATAAGACCAGAATGGGAAATAGCATTTTTAAAAATAAGAAGCCTGTTTTATCAATTATCTAAGAGTTTGCTGTCATTTGTCATTGAGCTTATCTAAAAACTCTAAATACTGCAATAACTAAAACTAGTCTTTTTATAGTAGGCGATATAGTTATTTCTTTTGCTAGGGCTCTTGCTTGTATATTTTATTTCTGCATTTTTGTGTTGATGTTGTTAAAAATGAGAAACAACAGGCTCAAAGTGGAGTCATTGTGCTAAGCCCCATGTCAGCAAATCAAAACTTAATATATAATCTAGTCACAGTTTCAGCCTCCCCTAGGAATGTAGCCTTTAACCAGTCAATCTGGAATTACCTGGTCAGGACTAGTGAGGAAGACGACCTTGTTTGAGATAACGTACACTTTGCTAGAAACTTCCTTTTTCCCATCCCCTTCTGCATATAAAAGCCTTCTATGTTGTACAGCTCCTCAGAGCTCCTTTCTACTTGCTAGATGGGATGCTGTCAGATTCCCGAACTGAATAAAGCCAATTAGACAATTAGCTCTTCAAATTTACTCAGTTGAATTTTTTAACAAATGTTTGATTCCTTTCTAGACCTTATAATCTTGAATGCTGAAATATGTGTTTTATTCTAAAGGCGACATACATCAGTGACTCTTCGTGTGTGTGGGGGGTGGAGGGTTTCCTATCAGAAATAGTACCCAAAATGAAGTCCTTTACCTTGGCTTTCAGCATCCACAAATATCAAACCAATACCCTTGGGAAAATATTATGTTATATATGATTACTACCTGAGTCACAACCACAGCTGCTGGGGTCTAAGCCGTTTGACAGTTGACATGCTCTCAACCCTCTTTGTTTGCCAGACTCTCACATTAGAGGATCGCCTGTTTTTATCAGTTTAACACCATATATCTTGCTGTATAGATGTCTAGATTTAGTTTGACAGACCCTGGCTGACAATACTATTTGACCAGATAACCCAGCTTCCTTGTTTCCTCCTTTCCAAGTCTCACCTAGCAATACTTGCTTCTTGACCCAAATAAATGTTGTTGTAAATGGACTTCATGCCTGGGAGGTTCCTTGAATTCTTGGAATAAAAAAATGGCCTCTAAATACCAAGTTTTGCATTATCGATTGCTTGCTAGAGTGTGCTTTGTGTATATCCTGTCCAACCTAATTTTCTTGCTAAAAAACTTTGCTATCTTGCCTGCTGAGACTTCCTTTTCACTACTTTGTGCTGGCTTCTCTCCTCTCTCTGCCCATGCTGTGATAAAATCACTATGGTTAAAGCTAAAGTCAGACCTTTCAAACCTAATTAAGTATTGTTTCCTTTCCTATCTATGATAAAATATCACTAACCAGAAATCTAAAGAGCATCAGGAGGAAAAACATAAATAACTCCCCAAAATGTAAGGATACACATCAGTAAAGAGAAAAAACAACTCCTTGAATCATGCCACCATGCTGGGGCACTTTCATGAGGCTTATGAATAAAGTGGCGCTTTTATAGCCACTGGTCAGAACTGTAATCGGAGTAGCTGTTCCTGCTACTACTGCTATTATTGCTGGCATCTCAGAAATGAGAAGCACTTTTTATCTCTTCACCGTAAACAGATACTGTAGGAGAAATTAATTTATTCATAAATTCCACAGATTGAGAAAAACCTCAAGCTGAAAGCAGGTCAGCTTTACCTTCATAGACTCTAAGTCCTGAGCATTTCGGGGGGGGGGGGGGGGGGGGGGAAGATTTCTAGACGTTTAAAAAATTTTCGGTGAATTATGAAATCCTTGAACTATTGGGTCTATAACTTTTCAGGAGGGTAGAAAATCACAAAGAAAATTAATGAGACTTTTAATGCATTGCCATATAGTTGCTAAAGTTCAAGTGGTAAACAAATAAAGGATGGAAATGTCATTCTGGTTTCTAAATATACCATAATTTCTTTATGAGATTCCTCTTATCAGGAAACTTCCGCCCTTAGGACTCTTTGACAGCTAATTTGTTGAACTGTTTATAAAACATAGAGATGTGAAGATGCATTAGATGTTGTTTACAAAATATTCATCTACCAAACTAGAAAGAACTCCACTTTGAACTCCTAACTGTTGAATGTAGTCTGATTTTGCTACATTATTAGAGGTCTGGCTTCGATGTTTCTATTTCTAGGACAGATTGAACATTAGACTGCTCTTGACTGTGTGTGGTAGATTAGATTCTTGATCAGCAAATACTCACCCTCTCCCTGTCCCTGTCCCTGTCCCTGTCCCTCTCCCTGAGAAGACTGCACCCCGCCCTGTCCCACTGATACTGAGCTTGGACACGGGCCTTGATTTGCCGATGGGATGGGAATTGTGATGTAAGTGGACCATGAGATGTACCGGTGCAGGCGGACTTGTCCCCAAGCCTCTGCCAGACGCTATGCTTGCTCCAGCCAGCTCTGCCCAAGGCCGATATTATTCCTGTGACCCAGGCTTGAACCCAACCTGCAAGCTTAGAATTAAGCCTGAGCCCAGTTAGTTGAACTCACAGCTGATCACACAGATGTATGAGCAAGAAATAAATGCCTCTTGTTATATTTCATGAGTTGGGAGTGATTTGTTTGACAGGAAAAGCTAACTGAGACACTTGGCGTTAGCAATTTTAACATTTACCATTTCACTTCTCCTCACACACGTCCATGAAATTGAGAAAGTTGAGTTTGCTGCAGCATGAAATTGAGTTCTGAGCACTTATCCAGCGCTTCCTTTTCGGTGCATGCATATTTCAGGGGGCGGGGGGTGTTCTAAGGTGGCCTTTGAGAATTAAGAATTGAGGACTTAACTTTTGTGTATATCTAAGGTTTACCATATATTCAACTTTAGGGTGGAGAATCTGTGCCTTACATTACTGAGCTGTATACATCTCATTTGGCACAGCGGATTAGAAGGGCTTATTGCCCCATCTTTCTTCATTAATATGAGGCCTGCATGTGCAAGACACGGGGAACGCGGAGAGCTTCAAAGCCAGGTCACCCAGTGACGAACCTGAAGTTCCAGAAGTAGATGCGTCTGAGGGTTAGAAGAATGAGACCAGAGAATCTTTGAGATTTTTTTTAAAGTTCACTTCTCAAAAGCGAAACGGCTTTTCTTGTTTCCCTTTGAGAAGGCAGAGAGGTAATATCGCAGGCCCTACTGGTGCAGATGCCCACGGCAGAAACTACTTATTGACACACCTTTTGTTAGCTTTCCTCCTTTCTCTGTCTCTTTTCCAATCACAGTGATTTCTGGGACCACTTCCAAAGTAAATGACTTGCACCCAAATCCTTGTTTTAGGGTTTGCTCTTGGGGGAACCGAAAATTCTAGATTATACTCTGATGTGACTTTTATTCTGGTTGATATATGAATCCCATGGGTAGAGAAAAAAGTAGTCTTTATTTTGTTATTGGGATTTATTGGGGAAAAAAGAGACTGAATACAAGAATCTCAGTAAATTTTAAGAAAGAAAGAATAGAGTCATATTTTAATATAAAAGACTACAGAAATATGAGCAATAAGCAATCATCCATTAATTACTCAACCAATGTTTATTGTTTACTACTTTGTTGAGTTTATATTTCAAATACCCATTGTAAAGTAAGAAAAGGTTCTAGAAACAAAGAATGAAAGATTGGATAGAATATAGTTCATTCCCTCCAAGAGCTCATAGTGTGGTTTTAGAGTCAGACACATGCCACAGCGGTGTGATACATGCAGTAACAGAAATGGATTAGGTGCTGTAGGAGCATAGGGAAGGTGTAACTCGCTCAGTCTTCCCAAAGGAGATGGTAGGTAAACTGAGTCTGAGAAGAGTTAGCTTGACACACTAGTGGATGGGGAAAGAAGTTCCAGCCAGGGAGAAGGGAATGGTCGAAAGCCTTTCGACCATTGTAAAAGCATGCATATTTTATTATTTTATTTTTTAAATGAAAATAAGCTTTATTACATCAAGTAATAAATACACACAAAGATGCAAACAGAGTCACTTTCTTCCAGATGTTTGGACCGACCCACAGGAGAGGCGGAACTGAGATCTACACACATTCTCTGGGAAAAAGTCAGGGGTCCTTGTCAGGCGAGGCTTGGTAAGTTGCTTTTCCCTCTGTATTTATAACTTGTGCATTTTAAAGATGGACTTCAAAGCACTAACAGTCATGCAAATCATTAAGCAAAAAAAAAAAAAAAAAAAAGTTACATTATAGCGGAATCTATACTGTGTGGCGAACAGGGACCGGCTTCGACAGCGCTGCAGTCGGCCTGCAGGAAAGCAAACCCTCAGAGCTGTGTCCTCTCAGGAGGAGAAACGAAGAACCTTGTGAGTAACATAAATGTATCCAGAAGAGAAACGCTGGCATCTGGGAGCCGAACTCCAGTTTGCCGTGACAGGTAACTCTCGCGTGCATCATTTAAACCAATGCTTTAAAAAAAACAACCCAAAAAACACCCTGGGTAGTTGCTAACTAATATGTAAACCTAATCAGCTGCAAAATCTCCTCTCCACCTCAGCTGCACCGGAGGGGCCCGGGGAGGGGAAACCAAGCTGCTACTATTTAGAAACCAAGTTTCACCTGAACTGGGGACGCCAACGGTAGCTTCTTGGAGGAGGGTGGGAAGCCTTCCACGGAGGCCAGGCAGCTAGGGCCTTGGCGGAAAGTTCCGCTCCGTTTCGGCCAAGCAGTCCCCAAACAGCCCTCTAGCGTGGAGGATGCCTCGCTTAGTCACTCCTTCGCGCCCTCGCCCAGTCCCTCCTTCGCGCCCTCGCCCAGTCCCTCCATCGCGCCCTCGCCCAGTCTCTCCCTCGCGCCCTCGCCCAGTCTCTCCATCGCGCCCTCGCCCAGTCTCTCCATCGCGCTCCATCGCGCCCTCGCCCAGTCTCTCCCTCGCGCCCTCGCCCAGTCTCTCCATCGCGCTCCATCGCGCCCTCGCCCAGTCTCTCCATCGCGCTCCATCGCGCCCTCGCCCAGTCCCTCCATCGCGCCCTCGCCCAGTCTCTCCATCGCGCCCTCGCCCAGTCTCTCCATCGCGCCCTCGCCCAGTCCCTCCTTCGCGCCCTCGCCCAGTCCCTCCATCGCGCCCTCGCCCAGTCTCTCCCTCGCGCCCTCGCCCAGTCTCTCCATCGCGCCCTCGCCCAGTTTCTCCATCGCGCCCTCGCCCAGTCCCTCCATCGCGCCCTCGCCCAGTCTCTCCACCTCTCTCTCGCCCAGTCTCTCCCTCGCGCCCTCGCCCAGTCTCTCCCTCGCGCCCTCGCCCAGTCCCTCCCGCGCGCCCTCGCCCAGTCTCTCCATCGCGCCCTTGCCCAGTCTCCATCGCGCCCTCGCCCAGTCTCCATCGCGCCCTCGCCCAGTCTCTCCATCGCGCCCTCGCCCAGTTTCTCCATCGCGCCCTCGCCCAGTCCCTCCATCGCGCCCTCGCCCAGTCTCTCCACCTCTCTCTCGCCCAGTCTCTCCATCGCGCCCTCGCCCAGCCTCTCCATCGCGCCCTCGCCCAGTCTCTCCATCGCGCCCTTGCCCAGTCTCTCCATCGCGCCCTCGCCCAGCCTCTCCATCGCGCCCTCGCCCAGCCTCTCCATCGCGCCCTCGCCCAGCCTCTCCATCGCGCCCTCGCCCAGTCCCTCCATCGCGCCCTCGCCCAGCCTCTCCATCGCGCCCTCGCCCAGTCTCTCCATCGCGCCCTTGCCCAGTCTCTCCATCGCGCCCTCGCCCAGTCCCTCCATCGCGCCCTCGCCCAGTCTCTCCACCTCTCTCTCGCCCAGTCTCTCCATCGCGCCCTCGCCCAGTCTCTCCATCGCGCCCTCGCCCAGTCTCTCCATCGCGCCCTTGCCCAGTCTCTCCACCTCTCTCTCGCCCGGTCTCCATCACGCTCCTGCTGCCCGCGTACTGGGCCGGATCTCTTTCCCCAGCCCCTGGAGCATAGCCAGCAGCTGTGCGTACTTGCTCTGGGGCGCCGGCTGTTCCCAGGTCCCTGGGTGTAGCCTAGGGAGGGCGGCCCGCAGCCGCTCAGCAGCTGGTGGTCCTGTGGAGACGTGGCCATGCTGGTGGAAGGCGGGTGGACGCTCCCGGCGGCGTTGAGGGAGGCAGCGGGAACGTGCACGGTCAAGTTCGGTCTGTAAGCAGCATGCATATTTTAGAAATATTTAGAAATAGCAAATGTTTTGGTCTGGCTGAATAGGGTGTATATGGTGCCGTATGAAGAAGTAAGGAAAACCCAGGCAACTGGAATCCGTGCTTTGGGCCCTATCTTAAAGCGCCCTGTTTTGGTCTTCCTACGGCTATATCCCGTTTATGAGGTGAAAAGTTCATGGAGCTAATGGGATATGTCCACCCAGAATTTGAGACTTCCCTTTTGAAACAATGCTCTAGGTACCTGGGACTTTGGAATTTTCTTCCCAAATACCTCAGCTCATTTTCAGGGCCTACACAGGTTTATTCCCAAATTCCACCTTTCTGATGGAGGATTATGACACTGGTATTTGTACCTTTGGGTCTGAGGGGTGGCCAAGAGGCATCTGTTTGGGGGATGGGGATAGACCTTTGCCATACAGGTTGGGGTGTCCATAGGTTTTTTAGGGAGGCTCCTCCATAGCATTGGAAAGAGTCAGGTAGAAAAAAAGGGGAAGCAGAGGCTGTAGCTGCAGGCTTCATTTTTATCCTTGCTCTGGGCTCTGCAAATATTTGCAGTAGGCTTACGTGAGAGCCTTACTTTTCGCTGTGATCCAGGAGAAAACCTAGGGGATAAGTAAAGGGCAGGGCTTTCTAGGAGAGTGCTAAATGTTCAGAAAAGCTTCTGTAAAAGTGAAAGCAAGACACAAGTGGTTAAAATGATGTTATATTATGTATATTTTACCACAGTAAATTAAAAAAATATATCTTTATTGATTTCAGAGAGAGGAAGGGAGAGGGAGATAGAAACATCAATGATGAGAGAGTCATTGGTCGGCTGCCTCCTGCACACCCCTGACTAGGGATCGAGCCCACAACCTGGGCCTGTGTCCTGACCGGGAATCAAACCGTGATCTCCTGGATTCTAGGTCGATGCTCAACCGCTGAGCCACGCCTGGCCAGACAAAAAAAAATTTTTTAATGAAAGCAAGAGCAGATATAGAAGGATGGGGAGACCATGACGCTGTCATGAAACCTATCTGTGCAGCTGTCTTTTTTTCTCTTTCTCTCAGTAGGTTAGCTATAGAAGGAGAGAAGGTTGTGTTACTGGATGAAAGGGGTCCGTTTGCTTGCACCCATCACAGCCCAGTAAGACACAACAGGAACTTGCAGCAAAGGAAGTGAGTGTTTGGAAGTGGCTCATGCCCAGAGTCACAAGTGTGCTAATGCTCCAAGACCTGGCTCCCCAACTTCTTCCAGAGGATGGGTTTACATAGAGGAAAACCCACTAATCACGATCACTAAGGGAGTCAGGGTTGTGGTCTCCACTAATTGCTCGACACTAGGGTAGGGGGTTATTGGTTATTGCATCTGTTACTGATGTCAGCCATGGCATCACTTCATCTGGTTTTGCCACTTTTCTGGGCCTGGAGCTGAAACATCACTGAGGCCTAGATGTTATCTCTAGTTTGATCAAAACTCTGTCTCTGTGGTCAACAGACCCGACTCTTTGTTCCTAAGATTATTTGATGCCAACCAGAGCCTCATTGTCCTGAGGGGCTTAATTAAGCTTAAGGGCGTGGTCTTGCAAGGGAGAAGGAAGTGAAACCAACACAAGGGGTCCGAGGCTGCCTCTCACCACTTGAGCCAAATTAAGCAGAGTCAGGGTTGAATCATATATGAGCATTTATTCCAATAATGCCAGCAGTATGGGGAGAGCAGTCGATCACCCTGGAAATTCTTCTCTGACTCCTCTCCCCTGTTGGCTGATTATATACCAGTGAGAAGATAACTACATGCAGCTTCGAGCTACAAGTGTAACATGGAAAGGGGAGGGGAGGGTCTGCAGTCTGGCCTTCAGGAGCTCAAACTGTGGCTAATCTTTGATGACATTACAAACAGCTCAGCCCATTTCTGGGACCAGAGAATGGTCACTGTTCCTGAGGCAAATTCCCAGAAGGGGTCAGGGTCCGGGTACAACAACCACATCAAAGCACGACCTGACCTTGGTCTGTTCTCAAAATGTATTTCTTTTCTGAGTAATGGACCCATCGAGGCATCTTATCTTTTTACAGCCTTGCTTCACCCTCCAGTTTCCCAGGGTCTGGAAGAAAACCCCTTATCTATAGTTAGTAAGGTGGATGATTATTAAACAACTGTGGCTTTATTCTTATTACATGCCTTACCCACTATCAGGAGCAGATGAGTCAGGGTGCTGGATGAGGTCAGTTTGAATCAAAAGGAAAGAAAGTGGAAAGGTCATGTTAAAGAAATGAAGTTTCTATGAGGTAACAATATCTTGGGATTTTAGTACAAGTGACACCATTTTGGGCCTGTGATTTCTTCTTTAACAATTTTTTAACTGTTCTCCACTGATTGATAAATAATATATATAGTTCTACATTTAAAAAAATGTTATTGATTTGAGAGAGAGGGGAAGGAAGAGGGAGAGAGAGAGAAACATCGATGTCAGAGAGAAACATTGATCGGTTGCCTCAGACATGTACCCCAAGTGGGGACAGAACCTGGAACCTAAGCATGTGCTCTGACTGGGAATCAAACTGTCAAACTTTGGTTGCATGGGACAATACTCAACCAACTGAGCCACACTGGCCAAGGCAGTTACACATTTTTAATTAAAAAATTTCAATGGCCGCACAGTATTTCATTGTATGAGGATAGCAGTTTATTCAAGTAATGCCTTATTCTGAGACATTTCCATTTTTTTTACATTTTTTTGCTATTATGAGCATTGTAACCGCAAAGTATTTTGTCACATCTCCAAAATATTTATTAGGTGCCTGCTTTGTCCTGTACATACTGTGATAGTCATACCATGATGTGTTGTTTTCTCTGGATAAATTAATAAAAATTTTAAAATCTAAGCTAGAATGCAGGGATATGTTGAAGTATTGATTTCCCAATATCCTCTTCACATTAGAATATAGACTTATTTTCACTGCTTTTCCAACAGTTTGGGGAAAACCATTTTGCATTTATTTGATTTCCAATGGGATTTTTTTTTTAAAAAAAAAAGTGTTTTGGCCATTTTCTTTTTTCCTTCTTTTGTGAATTAACAGTTATTACCATTTGAAAATGCCCTATTAAAGAAATGAAGTTTCTGTGAGGTTACAGTGGCTGCTAGTACTCACAAGAGGGTAAGTGAAGTCAGGGTCAATACCAATGAGGGATTCCAGATTAAATGAGCTGGAACTGCTAGCAAGAAAGTGATTAAGATGATTCTTCATGGAATTTAAGTTTTATAGAAAATACGTGGAACTAGAAGGGTATGGTGACCTCAAGGAAAAAGGAAGAATGCTGGAAATATAGGTAGTCTGGTTAAATTAAATAGCAAGTATAGTGGAAGAATAGATATTCTTTTAGCCAGTGGGAACTTGGAGTTTGGTGTTGAAGGGGAGCAGAATTAGACACCCCCAAATATGTCTCTTTTGCATAAGGATTATTTTGAGCTGATTATTTTTAAGAAACTGCAGGTAAAGCTCTGAAAATCCAGTAGAAGTTCCATTGTAAGAGACATCTACGTTTATAAGGGAAATTTCCATTTGTCGCCCTCTCCGTACCAGGACAAAGATGACTAAATCTCTAGAAACTCTTATCACTAGGGAAGGCATGGACTTAAATCTGCATAAGAACCTTACCCTCGTTTACTGTGTTTTTCCTGGTGACCTCCCATAACTGCCCTCCCCCCAACATCTTTTTGTGTCTTTAGCTGGGGACAGTATTTAAGGTGCTGGCAGGGGCTTTTCCGGGAGTTAGTTTTCCTGGGCCTGTCCCCTGCATATAGGAGGTACCCATGTTATTAAACTTCAGCTGGCTAACCTGTCTTTTATTCCAGGGGGCGTCTCTGCCAAGAACCTAGAAGGGTAGAGTTTGGAAAACTATTCTTCCTCCCCCAAAGTGTATTTCAAGTGGAAGATTTCCTGGAGAAATGAAGGTGCAGGGCATGGTGTTGGGAGACAGTAGCTGATGTAGACTGGGGGTGAAGAATGAGCGGCTCTTTGGTGTAAATGGCATGAGGTAGCCCCTAGGATGTTGGAGTTGCCTAGAAGGCCAGCGAGGCTCGGCTGTGAAAGGAGTTTTCACTGAATGTGAGGGAGCTGCTCGAGGTGCAGAGGTGACTACAAGGAAGGAGATGCAATTTTGAAAGCTGAGCTGTTTCTACAGGACTCTTGCAGAACCGGGGACATTCCCCTTACGGAAAGACCAAGGGGCGCTTGGAGGCTCGGGGTTCAGGAGGTTCATTTTCCACCGGCGGGCCCAGAGGAGTCCAAGTCCAAAGTCTGAGCCCGGAGCACAATGGGCCAGGAGTTACCTGCTGTCCACGCTTCCACCCCCTGGCAGCCACACCTTGCTTCGGGCGGGAAAGGTCCTTTCTGGTTTGGCCCACGAGGGAACGTAGCAGGATGGCACTAGGGGAAGCCCCAGGGGGAACTGTGGGCCACTTTAGACCGAGCTTGCCCTTGTCAGTACTTGTACTCGGATTCCATAAATAACTCTCATTTGTTAATATAGCCTGTGAAGTTTTCACAAAGTGCAAGAAGCTTTTTACTATACAAGTTCTCCTCCAGGACCTTTTAAATCTAGAACTCCACTACTATTTAAGCAGGGTGATGTGACCCCATGAGACATTGGCTGGGGGTAAAAATATGGATTTTATGTGTACAACAAAACTTGTATTGTGTAGGTTGATGGATGTTTTTCATTTCTAAGAAAGGCAATTTCCTGTTGGATGGGGGAAAGGGACCTTCAGGGAGCAGTAAATAATTGAGTGGAATAAAACCCCATCCGTTTATGATAATTAATCTGACTCTTGATCACGTTTTCACTTCTTGCCGGGGAATATCTTCAACTCAGACCTTCTTTTCCTGCTTAACTGGAAATGGATAAATATACTAACTCCTAGGAAAATATGGCAAGGTCGGCATTTTTATTTCTATTTTCGTTTTCTAGTTATATGCACTGTAGTCTTTTTTTTCTTCTCCTAACCACATCTGTCCTAACAGCATTACATTTTAAAGTATAATGTCCCCTTTCAATCACTGTGACTGCTAACTTTATCATCTGTGAAAGTCCCCAGAGGTTGGTTTTTTCAGAAGCAGAGGTTTTTCTTAACTGGTCTACCAAGATTTTTTTGATCAGAGGATTTGTCTAAAAACAGAGATTATATTTTTCCTACATGCTTTCTAAACAGTGCGGATTTTGCTTCAGCACACGCCTTCCTTACCTGGGGGGCGGGGGGGGGGTCCTTAGAGGTCAGCCAGTGTAAAGTATGGCGGACCCGCCCAGAAGGACTCCAGGGCCCCAGAGTCAATGTAAACCGCTTTTGCTATTTGCATTATAAAACGATGTGATTAAAAGCCATTTCTAGAGAAAAATGCTTTCCTGATTGTGTTGCAGTTCTGCCATTAACTTGCAGAAAGAGAGCACCACTTGGCTTTGGATGCCTTAAGGCCCTGATTTTTTGATAGGCTAGAAGGGAATCTGTAGAGCAGTTTTTATTGATAAATTTACTTTTCTCCATGTATAAGTAGGACAGTGTACAGCTGGTTTTGTCAAGTAGAGCAGCACTGAAAAAATGGCTCAACGGGCATGTTGTAGAGAGAATGGGGTAATCATAAGTCAAGGCCACGTATATTGATGTTACCATGGTACCTCTTTGGAAACACTTAATGACTGCAATGTTCAATGGTGGACAATAGATGAGTGAGATTTAAAAGCTATCATTTCCATCCCTCCAGGCTTGGGAGCATTCTCTACAGCTATAACAGAGCAATAAAATGAGATTTAAAAGTATTCCACATGCAACAAAACAGATCCAGAGACACTGAAACATGCAACAGTCGGATGAATTTCAGAGGGAAGATGATGGGGGGGAGTGGAGGGGGGAGAGATTATCAAAGAATTTAGATGCATAAATGCATGACCTGTGGACACAGACAATAGTGTGGGCAAAGCCTGGGGGCGGGGGCGGGGTTGGATGCCTGGCGGAGGGGATGGGGGGAGGGGACATCTATAATATTTACAACAATAAAGATAAATTTTTTAAAAAGCTGGGGACAGTGAGACAAGGAAGGGCTTAGGATAACAGGAGAGGGACTAGGTGGGGAAATGAACCTAGACTGGGCTGCTTTGGCTCACCAAGGAATCAGAGAAAAGCCCTGGCCGGTGTGGCTCACTTGGTTGGACATCCTCTTGGGCGCTGAAGGGTCACAGGTGTGATTCCTTGTCGGGGCACATGCCTGGGTTTTGGGTTCTCGGGGCTTGTAAGGGAGGCAGCTGATCGATGCTTCTCTCTCTCTCTCTCTCTCTCTCTCTCTCTCTCTCTCTCTCTCCCCCTCTCTCTCCCTCCCTCTCCCCCTCCCTCTCTCCCTCCCTTCCTCTCTCAAATAAATTTTTAAAAAGAAAAAAAAGTCAGAGAAAACCTTTGGGACAAAGTGATAGGTTCGGGGGCGTTGCCTGGGACAAACTGCTGCTGCCTATTGCTCCCTGGTTGCAAGCCTCATGGGGTCCCTTAGAGTTTAGGGGATGCACGCCTGTGTGGGAAGGGGGGGGACAGTCATGGCGCATCCTGGGACCTTCGTTTCCAGGGCTTTTTTCATGAGTTTTTTCCATTACCATTTTTAATTTTTTTAATTTTTTCCCCATCATTCTTTATCCCCAAATATGCCCTTTCATCTCCCCGTTCCCCCTCCCCCCCCCTCCAGTCACCACACTTCTCTGTGTCCGTGAGTTCCTTCTCTTTGTTTCCTTTTTTGCTCAGGTGTTGCGTGTGCGTGTGTGCCTGCATGTGCGCGTGTGTGCGTGCATCTGTGCGCATGCGTGTGCATGCGTGTGTGCGCGAGCGCGAGCGCGCAGGGGTTCTCGTCACTTTGCCGTCCTGCCCAGTAGCTGGAAAGGCTTTGGAGCGCGGGAGCCGGCGGTGGGACGCAGCCCCTGCCCCGCTAGGTCCGCAGAAGTTTTCAAGAAGAGCGTGGACGGTGAGACCGTGTTTACCACGTTCGGAAATTTACAGGGGGCGAGTTTTCGCATTTGGCGACACCCGGCGTTGGCGAGTGACTGCAAGTACCACATTGGTTCTTTCAGTGGAGATCTTTGTTGTCTTCACAGGCCTGGCCTCTTGCTCTTCTCTTTCTGCTTTTGCTCCTGGAGAGCTCATCATCTCCCTTAACTTTCACCAGTCACTTCCATGTTGATGACTTTCTTCTTTTTTTTTTTTTTTTAAATTTTATTTTTGTTTAAAATATTACAGCATGTTGATGACTTTCTAACCTCGACTTGAAAGCTTGTCCTCCGGTCTCATTTCTACTTGCATTTCTTGCTACCACCTCGAACTCAATCATGTCCAGAGCTCTCACCAGCATAAGCTTTCTCCTAAATTCTGCGTAGGCCAATAATTTTACCATTCATCAGTTTGGCAGTGCTTTACCTTTGCTCCTCATTACTGCCTCTAGGACTTAATTTCACTATATTTTGTGCGCTTGCTATCTCTTGTATTAATTTCTTTTTTATTCTTGTTGACAACCGTGCAGTCTAGACATGTCCTCAAGCCATGCTTACTTTGCAGCATCCTAATTAGTCTTTTTGACTCTGTTCATGTTCTTCTCTAGCTTAGGGGTTGACAGACCTTTTCTGCAAAGGGCTAGATAGCACATACACAGGTTAGAACCTTGCTAATGGTTCTATTTTTTTTTTTTTTTTTTGTCCCTAGGGAGGGAACCAGGAATTGGGCCTCTTTTTCCTGATTATTCCTCACTGGGAAGGAAGGGAGGGACAAAGGCAAGTAAAAACATCACAAAATTTTAACTATTTAAAAAAAAATGTTTTATTGATTTCAGAGAGAGGAAAGAAGAGGGAGAGAGAGACAGAAACACCGATGATGAGAGAGTCTTTGATCGGCTGCCTCCTGCATGACCCCTGCTGGGAATCGAGCTCGAAACCCAGGCATGTGCCATGACCGGGAATCAAACTGGGACCTCCTGGTTCATAGGTCAAGTCTCAATTACTGAGTCACACTGGCCGGGAAACATTTTAACTATTTCAAATGTGCCTTTTTCTTGATTGGGTATTTGCTTGGTTTCCTGTAGATCTTTGACTAGTTTTGAGAGCTTTTATAAAGTTATTTTAGTCAATTTATAGTTACTTAAAAAATGTTTGTATGGAAGGATAGGAGGCCTGGAGTTTCCTAGTCTGCCATCTCACTGATGTCACTCTCAGAATATGAGTTGTTTTTTTAAGTTTTTTTCTACTTTTAAATATATCTTTATTGATTTCAGAGAGAGGAAGGGAGGGGAGAGAGAGATAGAAACATCAGTGATTAGAGAGTCATTGATCGGCTGCCTCCTGCATACCCCCTGCTGGGGATCGAGCCCGAAACCCGAGCATGTGCCCTGACCAGGAATTGAACTGAGATCTCCTGGATCCTGGGTCGATGCTCAACTGCTGAGCCATGCCTGGCCAGCCTCAGAATATGAGTTTTGAAACAAGGGAGAATGAATATTATTAAAGAAACAGAGTTTCATTTGGAAAGTTTACACTTAGGCTCAAAGGTTCAATGAGCTTGTTTTGTGAGATGTATTAGTAATGGTTGTGGACATCTTTGCCTAGAATAGAAGCCAGGCTCAGAGACCCATTTGAGTATATCTGACAACTAGGTGGATGGGTCTGAGGGAAACCATTTACAAGAGGGAATGAGATGATCTTTGGAAGTCATTCATTCAGCGCTCCAGATCATAAAAGCCACAAGTATTGGAAGTGGAATGCATCCAGTGGGAAGTGGTGTGACCAGGGTGAAAGAGGAGGCCAGGTAGCTTTGCATAGCTTTGTCAGAAGTGGGGACCTCAACAGTCACCACTGAAGGGGAAAGGTTCAAGACATTTAAGAAACAGTGTCAAGTGTGAGCTGATAGAACTTGTTCATGAGTGGATGTGAGACACTCCTTGGTGAGCCCTAGAAATAAATGGTTCAGTGGCATGAGTAGAGGATACTTGTATAATTCTAGAAATCCTAGAGGGATGGTGAGATTTGGAGAAATTCACTTCTCTCATGTTAATGGGATCCTCCAGACTTATGAGGTCTGATAATACTGTGTAGTAATGAAATTAATTTAAAAATAAAATTAAGATGCTATGAACATATTTTTTCAAACCATTTTCCATTGTATGGTGTGGACATAATCCAAGAGTCAACATATATTCTGTGACACATTGGGTCATTTAGAGCTTCCTCAATAGCATGGAATTTCTGGGAGGCCTATACTTTGTTCCGGTCTGCTATTAGCCAATCTTGGGCAGTAGTAATGCTTAGTAGTAGGGGCTCCATTGCTGTTTTTATGCTTGGTGAGGAAGAAACTATAGCTAGCATTCCATTTCATTTGCAGAGTGGAGATTACTTGGTCCTTTGAGTAGATGTTTATGGAGATTATTGATCTCAGTTCAGTGCTACCAGGGAATTCAAGTGGAGACTCACTTGAAATGGCTAAAACCAATCACTTGTAGGTGATCAAATTATATCCTGAAAGATGGCTCTGAAGAATGGAAGGTAGTAGAAAACTGCTTTGTAGAAAATGAATGTTTTGAATTTTAACTGACAAATTTACAGTTCATAAAATCTCCCATTTCTTCTAATAGGCAGATGTATTTAATTTGCCAAGTGATTGAATTTTGATAAGTTTGCCAAGGAATACTCTATAGATCAAATTAAAAAGAGGAAGGAAAATATTTTTCTTTCACAATGTACACGTACTTTTTTGAATACAGAAAGGATCAGGAAGATAGCATTTTATTTCCTTAAAAACAAACTTACTTTTTAACCTGTTAGAATAAATTTATTTATAATTAAAAAAAAATAAAATTGCATTTATAATTCATCTTCTTTGTGCCCCTCACCATCCTACTTTCTTTTTCTGATCTTTTCTTTTTCATATAATGAGATTACCATTTACTTAGATATTAACCTAGATGTCTGGGAGTGATTTTTTTGTCTCTTCTCTTTCCTTCCTTTGTCCTTATATCAAACTAGCCACCAAATCCTGTCACTTATGCCTCCTAAAATGTTCTTGATTCTGTTTCTTCTTCTTCAGTCTTTTGGAGGGAACCAAGATTCCAAACCCTCACAGTTTCTCATGTGAACTCATTTCTTCTATATGAGCCTCCACGTTCCACTCTCATTACCTTTATCATCAGTCCATCTTCACTCTGTCATCAGTGTCAGTGTTCTCAAATGCAACCCTGTCTTATCCATCTCCTGTTTGAGAGTATCTTTTTGCTTTCCATTCAGTGCCTTCAGTTAAAGCTATTGCCCTGCGTGGCACATTAAGGATGGCCACATATTCTTTGAACTCTTCCTATTGAGAAATGGGGTCTAGTTAAGTTCCATGGAATATGGATGGGGTTCTATGACTGTTTTGACTTTAAAAAATGACTCAAGTAATGCTGTTGAAGTTTCTGGACCCAGGAGTTAGGAGACTAGCTGTGTTTTCTGTGTCTTGGACTATTCACTCTTGGGACACTCCCTCTTAAAACCCAGCTGCCATCCCATGAAAAGTTTAAGCCATGTGAAGAGGCCAACTGTAGGTGCTCCCATTGACATTTCCAGCTGTGTTCTCAGCATCAGTTGTCAGCCACAAGAGTGAGCCATCTTGAACATCCAGCCCAAGTCATTGAGCTGTCAGATGGACTGCAGCCCCAGCCCTCCAACATCTGACTACAAAAGCATAGACTTAAAAAAAGAACCACAGAGTATGCGCAGTCAACCTAAAGAAACTGGAGAGATACTAATGAACTGTTGTTTTAAACCACTGCATTTTGAAGTGGCTTGTTATACAGCAGTAGGTAACTGGAAGAGCTTGGCTTAAAATGTGCTTTGTGGTTCTGTTTTGGCTTGTTCTCCTGGATTCATATACTAAAATTATCCTACAGGCACACTGTCTTTGCAGAGCTCTCAGTATGGATTATTTTCTAGGATTTTGTGATACATGAGCTTGCTGTATAGAAGAGTATGTCTTTTTCATCAAGATTTGGCTTTGATGTAAAATAACTACACATGCTCAGTGTATCTTCAACTCTTTCTCTATTGCCATTTTCAAGAATGCACCCCCCCATTTAGTATCTCTGTTATGGTGTTATTTAACTTGTGAAATCTGAGTATAAGACAAAGTTTAGATCCTAAC